>NC_053496.1:105327808-105672808 GCF_905171775.1 Rana temporaria | reverse complement strand
CCATCTCCCGACTCCACCTAGCATTTTTATTGACTGTAATGCTGCATTCTTATTCCTCTCTCATATTTTCTGCGTATTTCCGGGACTTTTTGAAATCAATCCATGTTTCCCAGATGTCCTTATTCCCTACCTTGTTCTTTTCGCCACCGAATTTTACTTTCTCCCTCCTATAGGTCCCCTCTACAGAGTCTATCCACTCCCATATTTGCGGACTTCCCGGGTTTCTCCATTTTAGGGGTATCAATCGTTTTGCAGAGTTCAACAGATGCGGAATTAGTGATCCCCTGTATTCGTTCACTGGCGTTTCTCCTCCATGAAAGAGGACTATCCAAGGGTTATTTTCCAGTTCTTTTTTAGTTATCTCTTTTATCAAAGCCAAAACTTTTCCCCAGAACGCTTTGATTTTTACGCAGTCCCACCACAGGTGGGCCATCGTTCCTCTTGCCTCACAACCTCTCCAGCATTCCTCTGCCTCCCCTACTCCGAATTTGGCCATTTTATCTGGGGTGATGTACCACCCTGTCAGGCACTTGAAATTCATCTCGGCGGTTTTTACATCAACCGCCGAAGTATGAGTCAGGTTAAGGATTCGCCCTATGGTCGTCTTCCCCCTTGGGACTCCCAGGTCTCTCTCCCATTTCTGTATGTAGTTTAGCGTATCCGACTCGTCTATTTTCTGCAAATATTTATATACTTTGGAGATATTTCCTTTTGAGCTTTCGGTACTGCACAACTGTTCCAGTATAGTGTACTCCTCTTGTGACCTCAATGGGTGTGGGAGGCACTTAACGAATGACACCAACTGAAGGTATCTCCACTCGCTGAGTGCCTCCATTTCAATCCTGATTTCGTGGAGGGTCATAATTTTGCCCTCTAGTGTTATGTCTTTTAACTGTGTTCTGTTTTTGATCCACTTACCCCCTATCTCTTTAGTCCCAGGTGCAAAATATTCGTTTTCTTTCAAATCCATAAGGGGTGAGTTGAATTTGGTTTTTAATTGTTTGTGTAGTCGATCCCATATCCTTAAAGCATTGTGTGTGATTGCGTGTGTTGACGTGTATAGGGTTCTACGATGTGGAGGATTCCAGATTAATCTCCCTAACTGTGCTCTCGCTAACGTGCATTCAATACTTATCCACCTTTTATCCTGTGACTCTTTAGCCCATTCTATGACACGTGTGAGGACCGAAGCGTTATAGTATAATCTAATGTCAGGTACAGCCAGGCCGCCTTTTTTCTTGGTTCGTTTTAGTATTTGGGCAGAGACTCTGTGTTTTTTATTGTTCCATATGTACTTCATTAGGAGGGAATTCATTATTTTAATATATGACGGAGGTAAATAAATTGGGACCATTTGGAATTTATACAAAATTTTGGGGATAAGTACCATTTTTACCACATTTATCCTCCCAAACCACGATATTGGTCTATTATATATAGTTTTAATTTCTCTTTTGATTTCATCGAGAAGGGGGATAAAGTTTATTCTATATATTTTTTTCAAACTATTTGCCATTTTAATCCCCAAATATTTTATCTCTCTTTGCCAGGAGAAGTTGTATTTCTTCCGCAAGTATAGTTCTTCGTCCTTGTGGATATTAATATTCAAAATCTCCGTTTTTGTTATATTCATTTTAAAGTTTGAGACCTCGCCATATTGTTTTAAGGTATCTATTAACTTCGGGAGAGTGACTCTTGGGCTGCTTATGTAGAATAATACATCATCTGCGAAGGCTGACAGTTTATGCTCGTCTTCACCTACTTCTATCCCATAGATTTCTGGGTTTTGTCGGACCATCGCCAGGAGGGGTTCCAATGATAAGACAAAGAGGATGGGAGATAGGGGGCATCCCTGCCTAGTCCCATTTTTCATCTCAAAAGGAGCGGATAAGGATCCGTTAATTTTGATCCTTGCACACGGATGGAAATATAGAGTTTTGATTCTCCTTATCATCCCTGGACCTAATCCTATGAATTCTAGGGTTTGTATCAGGAATCCCCAGTCTACCCTGTCGAAAGCTTTCTCAGCATCAACCGACAGGAATAGACCGGGGGTCCCACTTTCTTTGATCTGCTCCAGGAGAAGAAGCGCCCTCACACCATTGTCTTTTCCCTCCCTCCCAGGTATAAAACCTACCTGGTCTGGGTGGACGATAGCTGTCATCGCTCCCTTCATTCTTTCCGCTAAAATTTTTGCATACAGTTTCGTATCTGCATTCAGGAGTGAAATCGGTCGGTAACCCGAGCAAGTCGTATTGTCCTTTCCCTCTTTTTTGATCACTGTAATCGTTGCTGTTAAAGCCTCTCTACTCATTTCATAATCAGTTCCAAGACCATTAAAGTATTGGCAAAGTCTGGGGATTAAGATGGTGCTGAACTTTTGTAGGTAGGCAGATGTAAAGCCATCTGGCCCGGGGCTTTTCCCCTTAGGAGTATTTTTTAAGGCCTCCCTTATTTCCTGTTCCGTTATTGAACCTTCCATCTCTTCTACCTCCTTTTCTTCTAATTTTGGGAGATTGGCTAACTGTAGTATTTCCCTACTCTTATCCATTTTTTCGCGTGGGCACCTGATCTTTTGTTGGATATCGTAAAGTTCTTCGTAGTACCCCCGGAATACTTCTGCTATTTTATTTGTCGCATGTACTAAGTCACCATTCCTGTCTCTGATTTTTTCTATAAAATTCCTAGTTTTCTTTTTTCTTACCATTCTAGCCAAATTTTTACTAGGTTTGTTTCCCCAGACATATCTTTCTCTCTCTGTCCGGTCTATATATTTCTTAGTTTCTTGTTCCGCCAGAGCTCTGTATTCATCCCTACTTATACTCAACTTATGAAATATTTCCCCTTTTTGCCCCTGTGATTTATGCGCCTGTTCTAGCCGATATATCTCCTCCCTTAATGTTTTTAATTTGCTCGTTCTTATTTTGTTTTTCCTTGCCCCTTCTACGATGAAGATTCCCCTTATATACGCTTTATGGGCCTCCCAAAGAGATGCTCTGGAGATACCCTCCTTATCGTTCTCCAGAAAATACCGTTCCAACTCTTTCTGTATCCTCTCCACTACCTCCTCGTCCCCCAACAGACTCTCATCCAATCTCCATTCTGGTGGTGTGTCTTTTTGTATAGAAGTTTTTATTTTTAAGGTTATAGGGGCGTGGTCTGATAACGTCATGATCTCACACCTTGCTTCTATCACACTCTCCAGAAGTCTGTGGTCGACGAGGACGTAGTCTATCCTCGAGTACGTCCCATGCACAGGTGAGAAAAACGTGTAGTCACGGGCCCTCGGATTGAGGATCCGCCATACATCCACCATTTGATTTTGTGTCATTTGTTTTATCAGTATTTTTAGTTGTTCACTATTTGTCCCCTGTGCACAGGACGTACTATCGAGGCTTGGACTCATACAGAAATTGAAATCTCCCATCAAAACTACATGTCCCTCTTCAAATTCTTTTAGTTTTCTCATAATTTTACTCATATATTTAACCGAGTTTACATTGGGGGCGTACACATTAGCTAGGGTATAGATCTCTCCTCCAAGTTTTATTTTCAGGAACAGAAATCTCCCCTCCGGGTCTGTTTGTCTATCCACCAGTGTGAATCGGATTCTGCGAGCGAATCCAATAGCAACCCCCCGAGATCGCGATGAGATTGTATCCCCATAATACCATATCGGATATTCTGTTGAGTAGAGCTTTATATTGGATTCCAAGGTAATATGGGTCTCTTGAAGGTAGGCAATGTCTGTTTTATACTGTGTTAATTCACAGAGAATTTTGTGTCTTTTAATATGGGAATTTAGTCCCTTTACATTATATGAGAGAAACTTGACATCTGTCATATATCTTTTTTTTTTTTTTTTTTAAGTGTTTGGGATATTTTCTTGTGAAGTCGGTCAGATGGTCTCCCTACCTCCCCCCTCCCCCCCACTCTTCCCATTCCCTCCTCCTCCCTCCTCCATCCCATCTCCCCTCCCTCCCCCCTCCCCCCTCCCTCCCTCCTTCCCCATCCCCCCTCCCTCCCTCCTCCCCCCTGGCCTATTCTTGGCCTATGAGCCTTGGATGGGCAATTCCTCGCCTTCACCCTCAACTCCTCTGATAGTGGTGGTGCTCGTGCACTCCCTAGACTCCCCCCCCTCCCCCTCCTCCCCCTCCTCCCCCCCCCGGTCCATGCTCCCGGAGATCCAGACAACTCATAGCCACACTAATCCACCCAAGTCGACAAGTCGGGGGGTTCTAGCTGCATTTTAGAGCAGAAATCATTCAGTTCTTCTGGAAATCTTAATCGAGCCGTTTTTCCTCCCTTAATGCCTATTAGGCATGCCGGGAAGCCCCATTGGTACTTTATATTTTGTGCCCGCATCAGCTCTAAGAGTGGTTTCAATTGTCTTCTCCTTGCCAGCGTTTCCTTAGATAGGTCAGAGAATATTTGTAAGTCAGTCTCTCTGTATCTCAGGGGGGGTTTCCCCCTAAGTCTTCTCCAGATTTCTGCTTTATCAACAAAATTCTTGAACCGAACAACAACATCTCTTGGCCCATATCTATCTATCATCTGGGGATTTCCCACTCGATGCACTCTTTCAATTTTGAGGGGCTTCGTTTCTGCTGGTCTCTCAAGTAAAGGGCAAAAAATTGTATTCATGATCTCCATGAGGTCTTCCTCCTTTTCCTCTACTATCGCTCTGACTCTAAGGTTCTGTCGCCTATTGCGATTCTCCTGGTCCTCTATCCTGTAGGCCGCCACTCTCTGGCTCTCGGTCAGGGCCCTAACCTGCCCCTTCAGGGTGTTTATTTCTTGATCCTGTTCCTCTAATCTCCTTTCCGTCTCTACTACCCTCTCTCTAAGTCCTCCGAGGTCCTCTCTCACCTTATTGATCTCTGTCTTTATGACATTTTCCATCCTTAATAGCATAGCATTCATTTCTGCCTTTGTGGGGGGCTGTGTGTCCTGTAAGTCCGAGACCAACACTTCCGTGTTATTATGATCTTGCTCGCTTTCTATTGTAGTTTCACCCTTAGAGCTCTCCGTACTACTTGCTCCCTTTTTTAATTCATTCTTCTTCTTTTCAGTCTTTTTTGCAAGCCCCGGACTTTTAAGGCTCCCCTCTTGAGTCATATATTGCTGTATGGAGCTATTCCCCGAGTTATTCTTAGTGGGTTTTAAGGTGACCCCTCTCGTCGATCTATTCATTTTATTGGAGGGTCTAATTCTCTTCCCCAGTTTGAATAAGGACTTTTTACAGTCTACGATAAATTTTTACTTAGCCTTGCCTGAGCTCCTCTGTGTGGGAATATCTATTCCCCCCTCGCTATTCTCTCTACTCCCCTCAAGAGAGGGGATAGGGCGGAGCGGGTAGAGAGGAGATAAGAGAGACGGAAGAGACGGCCGAGAGCCCCCTGAAGGAGAGGGAGTACAGTAGAAGGGTCCCCAGAAGGAGACACAGAGTGGAGGAACCGAACACAATACCCCGGAGTGGGGGTATCCAGCTCTATTACCACCGTGGTCAAGCCAGCTGTAGCTTAATCTTTCTATGTGAGGGCTATCCGCCGTGTATTTTTATGGCTTAAGCAGCGGTGATTTCTCTGGTGTATCCTCCTTACCCAGGGTAACCTTTCTCCGGGTTGGATTTCCCAAGCATCCAGTGAGGTTTTATATGTGTGTCTGTGCTTTGAGTAAAAGCAACTCTTTAAACTGTTGAGACTTGTCTTCACTGGGTTGTACTCTGCATATAGTTCTGTGTGTTATAATTTATACGGCCAACTTGCGGCGAGAAGTTACCCAGGGGCTTAATCTGATAAGATGCGGTATCTCTTATAGGCACCTGGTGATATATCTCAATTCAGAGTCTCTTAACGCACTGATACCTTAGCGCACGGTACTTTGCCGTGCTAGTCTCTCTGTGTGTTCCGCGTTAGTTGATCACTGCGCCTCATTTACATACAAGGATAGTCCTGCTACTTTATAGGTTATTGTATATATACAGTCATACTGGTAAGATAGACAAAATAGCAAAAAAAAAACAAGTGTCCAGCTCGCTCCACTACATATAAGATTTCTGCCACAAGTCTCTTCCCTGTGATCGTTGTAACTTAGGTCCCATCTCTTTAGGTAAACTTGTCGACTTGACTTAACGAAAATCAATAGATCACACGTAAAATTTCTACAGCATACTTTTCTCTGCGGCAATAACCAATAATTTAGCCCTAATTAACCCCATACGTGACATCTATCCAGTACATGCCCCGGGCTAGTGATTACTGGTAACCGCTCCTGACCACCACATTGATGATACTAAAAAAAAAAAAAAAAAAAAAAAAAGTCCTTTTGGCTCCGTGTTATATCACAATGGCAGAGTATTTTACTCTAACCTGTTCAGCATTTACTCATTGCACAGTTGGTAGGATATTTGCTAGGAAATCCCCATTATCTCTTGAGCTGCGGCTCTTGCTAGAAATTCCCCTTTATCTCCTAGCTGCGGTATCCACAGACAGTCCCATCACAAGAACACAGGACCGGGGGGAGTAGGGGGGGCCTCGGGAGTTAGGGGGGGGGGCATGCGGGATGGCACCCAACCCTGCTCGGCTCCGCAGAGCGCCTCACCCAACCTCAGGACCTCCTATTGCTGCCGCTGCCGACGCTGTCGATACTCCGTTCCTGGATCATCCTCGCTCGTGGCGGCGCGTCCTCCGTCCCCAGCTGCTGACTGCGCGGTGCTAGCCAATCACGCGGCTTCGTCCAGGTCACATGATGTCCCTCTGGGTCCCGTCTGGAGGATCCCTAGATAGGCCGGCCAGAGCAGGGCTGAGTCTCCGACTCGTTCTCCGGGGGTGTCAGCCTCTCACGCTGGCATCCACCGGTCCGAAACTGATTTCGTCGGCTCTCCGCTCCCGCTGCCACACGCCATAGAGTGCTCCGGCACCTCCCACCCTCACGTTCACGTGCGTCACGTCCTCATCTCCCAGTGCTTCTGTTAAATGTTTTTATACAATTTTTAACAATTATGTACGGAATCAATTTAAATTACGTAAGTGTAAAAATGCATGGAACACATAAAGTGTAACAGATTTTTTTGGTCGATTTTATGTGGATGATTGCTTTGGATCAATTGTTTTAAAGCACTTTGTATGGCCACGTTCCGATTACAATTTTACTAATTCAATTACTTATGATACTAAACATTGCCGGTGAGCTTGTAGCCTGTGTGTGTGTGTATATATATGTGTATATGTATATATATATATATATATATACACACACACACACACTATATTATCAAAAGTCTTGGAACGCCTGCCTTTACACGCACATGAACATCCCAGTCTAAGACCCCATACACACTATTAGATTTTCTGCAGATTTTTGTCTTCAGATTTACTCAAACCATATAATGAGGTCAAACCTTAAAGCGGATGTCCGCTCCAAAATAAATATTAAAAACCAGCAGCTACAAATACTGCAGCTGCTGACTTTTAATATTAGGACACTTACCTGTCCTGGAGTCCAGCGCCGTCCGCAGCAAAGGACGACCGATCGCTCGTCACCCTGCTGCTCCCCCCCCTCCATCCACGGTGAGGGAACCAGGAAGTGAAGCGCTCCGGCTTCACTGCCCGGTTCCCTACGGCGCATGCGCGAGTCGCGCTGCGCTCGCCGATTGGCTCCCGCTGTGTGCTGGGAGCCGAGAGTTCCCAGCACACAACGGGGGACGGACGGGATGTCAGAAAAAAACCTGTCTTTTGTCCGTGACGTGTGGCCGGAAGTGGGTGCAAATACCTGCCGATCAGCGCAAATTCACTTTAGGGTGGAGATCCGCTTTAAGGGTTTCAATTTGCATGCAAAGTGTCAATATTTTGTGTGGCCACCATTATTTTTCAATAATGCAGTGTTCCCCTGAAAAAAAGTCAGCAGTAAGGATGAGCTCCGGCGTGTTCGCATAGTACACGTGCAGAGCCCGCCAGGAAGTCTGCACGGCGCTGCGCTAATCACAGCCAGGGAGACATTTCCCCATCTCTGCAGCTGAGCATCGGGACAATGTCTCCCTGGCTTTGATTAGCGCAGCGCCGTGCAGACTTCCTGGCGGGCTCTGCACATGTACTATGCGAACACGCAAGAGCTCGTTCTTAGTCAACAGCTACAAATACTGCAGCTGCTGACTTTTAATATATGGTCACTTACCTGTCCAGGGTGTCCACGATGTCGGCAGCTGCCATCTTTGGTAAGGGAATCAGGAAGTAAAGCCTTTCAGCTTCACTTCCTTGTTCCCTACTGTGTGTACGTGAGTCACGCTGCTTGTCCTCACTGGTCCCTGCTGACTTCTGGGAACTGTGTGTCTCCCAGAAGACAGCGGGGGAAGGGGGGGACAGAGTAGGCGCCGGACGTGGCTTAGGTCACTGTGATGATCTATGCCAGGAAATGGAAGACAATGCATGTATTTTACAGGTATCTGCTCCCTCTTCCCCCCCCCCCCCTTGAAAGGTGCCAAATGTGACACCGGGGAGGGGGGGGGGGGAATTCCAAAAAGTGGAAGTTACATTTTTGGGTGGAACTCCACTTTAAAGTGGTTGTAAACCCTTTACAACCACTTTTACCTATAGTACCTACTCCACGGTTTAGGAGATCTTTGCAAAAGAGATGGGTGGTGATGTCTATGGCGCATGCGCACTGTAGAAACCTTTAGAAATGGCAATAATGCCTTTTCCAAAGGAGATCGTGTTGTGACTGCCGGCTCCCGTGTAGGGTGACCACGTGTCCCGGAATGAAACTGACACAGCAACCTACCCCACCCCCCCCAGGCCAATCTGATGACCCCAAAAAAGGCCGCCACATCACCGCTTTATTCACTGACAGTACTTGTCCTGGCTGGGAATGCCTAAAGAAGCACAATACCCACCCCCGCTTGTGATTGTAGAAATCATAAATCCCGCCTCTTGTGTCCAATCACTGTGCTGTGATTCGTTACAGCACAAGCTGATTTTTGGGAGGGGGGTGTCCCTGAATGGCAGTTTGGAAATGTGGTCACCCTACTCCCATGCGTATGCGCGGCTCCTGCCAATGACAGCGCCGGAGCCGTAATACCCGGAAATAAGAGGGTGAAAGATGCACGTCTCGTGGAAGTTCGAGGAAATCGGGGACATCGCAGGCTTCGGTCTCAGGTAAGTATCAGGGTTTACTTCCTCTTTAACCCTCTTGGGCATGGAGTTCACCAGAGCTTCACAGGTTGCCACTGGAGTCCTCTTCCACTCCTCCATGACGACATCACAGAGTCGGTGGATGTTAGAGACCTCACGCTCCTCCACCTTCTGTTTGAGGATGCCCCACAGATGCTCAACAGGGTTTAGGTCTGGAGACATGCTTGGCCAGTCCATCACCTTTACCCTCAGCTTCTTTAGCAAGGCAGTGGTTGTCTTGGAGGTGCGTTTGGGGTCACTATCATGTTGGAATACTGCCCTGCAGCCCAGTCTCTGAAGTGAGGGGATCGTGGTCTGCTTCAGTATGTCACAGTACATGTTGGCATTCATGGTTCCTTCAATGAACTGTAGCTCTCCAGTGTCGGAGTCTATTGGACGCGAACGTGAAGAGACAAAGGTGCTAATTTTAAAGGCTTATATGCAAGTTATTGTCTAAAAAGTGTTTGGGGACCTGGGTCCTGGCCTAGGGGACATGTATCAATGCACGAGAGCGCTTCCCATGAAGGGGGTTAGCTGATGCGGGGGGAGGAGCCGAGACTGCCGCTGAGGGACCCTAGAAGACCAGGATCGGGGCCACTCTGTGCAAAACGAGCTTCACAGTTGAGGTAAGTATAACATGTTTGTTTTTATTTTTTTAAACAGGAGCCTTTAGTGTCTCTTTAACTACACCCCAAATGTAGATCACAAACATAGTGGGCCAGATCCACAAAGAATATACGTCGGCGTATCTATTGATACGCCACGTATCCACAAAACAAGATACGCCTGAATGTGAAGAAGATCCGACTGACGTCTTAGTACACCGTCGTATCTTAGTTGCATATTTACGCTGGCCGCTAGGTGGCGCTTCCGCTGATTTCCGCGTAGAATATGTAAATTAGCCAGATACGCCGATTCACAAACGGACGTCCGCCCGGGGCATTTTTTTACGTAAGGCTTTTTTCAGCGTAACGTTACCCCTGCCTCTATGAGGCGTACGCAATGTTAAGTATGGACGTCGGGGCAGCGTCTAATTTTCCGTCGTTTGCGTAAACCGTTCGTAAATAGGGCTTTGTGTAAGTTACGTTCACGTCGTAAGCATTGACTATTTGCGACGTGATTTCACGCATGCGCACTGGGATACGATCATGGACGGCGCATGCGCCGTTTGAAAAATAAGTCAAATACGTGGGGTCAACCAATATTTACATAAAACACGCCCCCATCTTCCACATTAGGCGGGCTTACATCGGCCCCGATACGCTACGCCGCCGTAAATTTGGGCGCATATTCTTTGAGGATACCATACGCGCCGCAGTAAGTTACGGCGGCGTAGCGTATAGGAGATACGCTACGCCCGCCTAAAGGTACGTGGATCTGGCCCAGTGTGTTTACCTGCATTGGATCACATGCTACTGCAGTACCATGCAATCTGGTTGCAATGTGTTTTTGATGCGTTTTTTGGTTGAATCCAGTTCCATTTCAGCCCATTCAAATTAACAGGCTGAAAATTGCAAAGCATTGAGTCACATAGGTACGCATTCCTTCAGGTGTGATTGGGCACTATTTCTTCATAAAATTGTCACAGCCATAGCGCCAGAATGTAACGGTGTCGCGCATAAGAAGTACCGGAGTTTGTCGCAACTTTTTGAAATATCAAGAAAACAGTTTCACGCCTTTCAGGAATTTTGGTGGGACTTTCTAATATGCCTTGACCATATATATGGCCATGATGGCAGAATTTGTTTTTACAAATGCTTTATTGAATTGCCCCCCTGGGTTAAAGTGGGAAAATTAGATTGTTGATCGAGGGAATATCTGCTTGCCTTTGGAGGATCAGGAAGGAATTTTGTTTCACCTGAGCAAATTTTGCATGGGTTTTTTTTTTTTTTTGGCTTCCTCTGGATCCACTGTGGTTATAGGGTTCTGTATAATTCTAATTATTCTATTTATTTTAGTGATGCACTGACATTTTGGCCGCCAAAAATTATCAGCCGGAAATAGGGTTTTTAGCGTTGTGCGTAAAAAGAAAAAAAGTGCGACAATGGCTGCCGAAAACTGCTGCGATTTTACCATGCTTAGGGTGTGTTTTTCATAGGTCATGTGACTCAAAAAAGCATAAAAAATGCAACACAGTGCATTTTTGATTTGTTTTTGCTGTGTTTTCAATCCATTTCAATGGGAGGTACATTTTTGGTGCAGTCTCTAACATTCTATGGGAAGGTTTGATCATTTTTCTAGAAACGCTTTTGTAAGGTCAGGCACTGATGCGGATGAGAAGGCCTGGCTCGCAGTCTCTGATCTAATTCATCCCAAAGATGTTCTATCGGGTTGAGGTCAGGACTCTGTGCAGGCCAGTCAAGTTCCTCCACCCTAAATTTGCTCATCCATGTTTTTATGGACCTTGCTTTTGTGCATTGGTGTGCAGTCATGTTGGAATAGGAAGGGGCCATTCCCAAACTGTTCCCACAAAGGTGGGAGGATGAAATTGTCCAAAATGTCTTGGTATGCTGACACCTTGGGAGTTTCCTTCACTGGAACTAAGGCAGGGGTTGACAAATTTGCTTGGAATCTAGGAGCCAGCTAAAAAAGTTAGGAGCCAGAAAACGCGCTCCGGCCCGACGAGCTTGCGCGCAGAAGCGAACACATACGTGAGCAGCGCCCGCATATGTAAATGGTGTTCAAACCACACATGTGAGGTATCGCCGCCATTGGTAGAGCGAGAGCAATAATTCTAGCCCTAGACCTCCTCTGTAACTCAAAACATGCAACCTGTAGAGTTTTTTAAACGTCGCCTATGGAGATTTTAAAGGGTAAAAGTTTGACGCCATTCCACGAGCGGACGTAATTTTGAAGCGTGACATGTTGGGTATCAATTTACTCGGCGTAACATTATCTTTCATAATATAAAAAAAAAATGGGGATAACTTTACTGTTGTCTTATTTTTTAATTAAAAAAAGTGTAATTTTTTCACCAAAAAGTGCGCTTGCAAGACCGCTGCGCAAATACGGCGTGACAGAAAGTATTACAACAATCGCCATTTTATTCTCTAGGGTGTTAGGATAAAAAATATATATAATGTTTGGGGGTTCTAATTAGAGGGAAGAAGATGGCAGTGAAAATAGTGAAAAATTACATTAGAATTGCTGCTTAACTTGTAATACCAACGGCCACCACCAGATGGCGCCAGCTTACACATCTGGTGGTAATAACTTGTAATACCAACGGCTCACCACCAGATGGTGCCAGCTCACAAAAAAAAAAATGTTTTTTTTTTTTTTTTCCCCCTTCCAAGCCAAGTTGCCAGGACCCTATTTCTAGTCGCCATGGCGACCTGGCGCCCGGGATTTGTCGAGCCCTGAACTAAGGGGCCAAGCCCAACCCCTGAAAGACAACCCCACACCATAATCCCCCCAGACCAGTGCACAAAATAAGATCCATAAAGGCATGGATGAGCGAGTTTGGGGTGGAGGAACTTGACTGGCCTGCACAGAGTCCTGGCCAAATAAAACACAGTTGGGATGATTTAGAGCGGAGACTGCGAGCCAGGCCTTTTCGTCCAACATCAGTGCCTGACCTCACAAATGCACTTCTGGAAGAATGGTAAAACATTCCCAGAGACACACTCCTAAACCTTGTGGACAGCCTTCCCAGAAGAGTTGAAGCCGTTATAGCTGCAAAAGGTGGGCCAACTCAATATTGAACCCTACGGACTAAGACTGGTATGCCATTAAAGTTCATGTGTGTGTAAAGGCAGGTGTCCCAATACTTTTGGTAATACAGTGTATATATAATCAGTTTTTGTGCTTTATCTTTATCTAAGCACCAGCATGGGATCCAAGCTGTCCGTGGATGAGTCGGTACGAGTGGTGATTGTGGGTGGAGGATTTGCTGGCATAGCCGCTGCCAGTCAGCTGAAGTCACATGAAATCCCTTTTGTTCTGGTGGATATGAAGGACTGCTTTCATCACAATGTTGGAGCACTTCGAGCTTCTGTAGAGAGCGGTAAGTTTGAAGTTTGGGCTGTTCTGAGGTTTGGGGGTCAATTTGGGAGTTTGCATTCCCAAAACACATCCTCAGTCTATATTTAATAAATCTCTCACTGTCCTGGGTAATTGAAAGTGAAATAAAAACCTGTATTGGGGGGAGCTTCCTGCTAACTGTCATGTAATCTTATGTCAGACCTTGATGATCTATTGGCCTTAAAGGGGTTATAAAGGTAAACAAAAATTCCCTCTAAATAGCTTCCTTTACCTTAGTGCAGTCCTCCTTCACTTACATCATCCTTCCATTTTGCTTTTAAATGTCCTTATTTCTTCTGAGAAATCCTCACTTCCTGTTCTTCTGTCTGTAACTCCACACAGTAATGCAAGTCTTTCTCCCTGGTGAGCAGGAGTGTCAGGACGCCCACTAACACACAGCTCCTTTCTCTATCTGCAAAGTAGAGAGCGTCCTGAAACTCTTGCTCGCCCCCTCAGGAGGCTTTCTCCACACCAGGGAGAAAGCCTTGCATTACTGTGTGGAGTTACAGACCGAAGAACAGGAAGTGAGGATTTCTCAGAAGAAATAAGGACATTTAGCCTAGGTTCACACTGCTGCGAATTCAAAATCGCGGTAAAATGCGCGATTTTACCGCGATTTCGGCCGCAATTTAATGTACATCGCGGCCCGAAATCGCAAAAAGTAGTACAGGAACTACTTTTTGAAATCGTAGATGCAGCGTCGCACTGATTAGGACAGTGCCATTGCCGACAATTGCCGGTGACTTGTCCTGAATGTTCCACTATGGGGGAAGTTCCTGCACTGACTGCGCAGGCGCAAACTTCCCGACGGAAATCCCCAAACCTCGCCCGGCATCCAGGCTCATTCTTTAACATCCCCGTGGATTGGAGGATGTTAAAAAAAGAGCCAGGAGGCCGAGCGAGCGAAGCGAGCCGTCCGAGCGCAGCGAGGACGTGAGGCCGACTGGCCACTTTCCTCTAAGTCCACGTCGCCCTGGATGCCGGCCGCCGTTCGGGGATTTCCGTCAGCAAGTTTGCACCTGCGCAGTGCTTAAAGGAACTTTCCCGATAGCTGGAACCATCTCAGCGCATCAGTTCGCGCATGCGCTGGAACTTCCGTGATACCTGGAACCAGCACGGCAGATCACCGGCAAATGCCGCCGATTTGAGATGCGATTTGACATGTCAAATCGCATCTCAAATCGTTCCAAATCGTACCCAGTGTGAACCAGGGCTGAAAAGCAAAATGGAAGGATGAGGTAAGTGAAGGAGGACTGCACTAAGGTAAAGGAAGCTATTTAGGGAAACAATTTTTTACCTTTACAAACACCTTTAAAATTAACACCCTTATCAAGTTTTATTTTTTATTTTGTTGTTATGCATCATGCGGAGGAAATTTCCCTTCACTTCCTGTCTCAGAGATGTAACAGGACGTGGGAGGAAATCTCCACAAGTGATATTCCCATCTTAGACAGTTGTCACCAGAACATGTGTGCCCGATGAAAGATTTCCCCCACCTCAGGTCACAGTACAGTCAGGACTGCAGGTCAGTAACATGAAAAATATTAACGCCAGGCATAATAGCCAGAAAAAAAAAAGCTTTTTCAAAAGGGAAGGTCAACAGAAGCAGTAACGCTGTACTTCATATTTAAAGACTAATGCCGCGTACACACGGTCGTTTTTCGGCATGAAAAAAAAGTCATTTTTCAGCATGTCCAAAAAAACGACGTTTTTCCAACTTCATCATTAAAAACGACGTTGCCCACACACCATCGTTTTAGAAAAATGATGAACAAAGCGCGGTGACGTACAACACGTACGACGGAACTCTAAAGGGGAAGTTCTATTCGCCTTGGGGCTGCTTTTAGCTGATTCCTTGTTAGTAAGACGATTCGCGCTTTTTTGTCTGTTACAGCGTGATGAATGTGCTTACTCCATTATGAATGGTAGTTTTACCTGAACGAGCGCTCCCGTCTCATAACTCGCTTCTGAGCATGCGCGGGTTTAAAGCGTCGTTTTAGCCCACACACGATCATTTTTTTACAACACAAAAAACGATGTAAAGCCCACACACACGATCATTTTAAATGACGTTTTAAAAAAAATCGTTTTTTTCATGCCGAAAAACGACCGTGTGTACGCGGCATAAGGTTCGGGAGGGGGTGGGAACAAGCATTTTTTTTCCAATGAAAAGTCATGACTTTCCTTTAAATCACGCTAAATATACAAGTAAAGGCGCAAGGAACTAGAGCAGTTTATATCCCACAGGCCCAGATTCTCATAGAATTACGTTGCTCCTGGGCAGCGTAACGTATGTGATTTACGTTACACCGCCGCAGGTTTACAGCGTTAGTGCCTGATTCTCAGAACACTTACCTGTAAACTTGCGGCGGTGTATCGTAAAAGCGCTCGGCGCAAGCCCGCTCAATTCAAATGGGGCGGGCACCATTTAAATTAGGCGCGTTCCCGCGCCGAGCGTACTGCGCATGCTCCGTCGGGTAAATTACCGGACGTGCATTGCGCTAAATGACATCGCACCGACGTCATTTGCTTAGACGTTAACGTAAATGGTGTCCAGCGCCATTCACGGACGTCTTACGCAAACGACGTCGATTTTTTAAATTTCGACGCGGGAACGACGGCCATACTTAACATTGGCTGCGCCTCCATAGACCCAGGGGCAACTTTACGCGTCGCAAAGGCTACGGAAACGACGTAAATTCTCTGCGTCGAGCGCGCGTACGTTCGGGAATCGTCGTAATTTGCTAATTTACATAAGCGACAGGGAAAACTACGTCGGCGACACCTAGCGGTGGGAAAAAAAAATTGCATTTAAGATCTGACAGCGTAAGAGCCTTACGCCTGTCAGATCTAATGGGTATCTATGCGTAACTGATTCTAAGAATCAGTCGCATAGATACCCGGGGCCAGATTAGGACTTACGACAGCGCAAATGGTGTTGCGCCGTCGTAACGCCTTTGAGAATCTGGGCCACAGTCTTTATACTTGTTTCAAAGGAAGTCCACAGATCATATGGGATGATGGGGGAAAAAAGAGGGGGGGGGAGGGATTATCAACGCTCAAGGCTGCCATCAGGGAGGAACAGAAACCATGTTCCCAGTAAACTGAAAAGGCAAAAAGGGAAAGAGGTGACTCTGGGTGTAGATATAGGACAAGTTTTTAACTCTCTGAGGATCTGAAAACAAAATTGTTGCTCTACATAAAGATGGCCTAGGCTATAAGAAGATTGCCAAGAAAGACCCTAAAACTGAGCTGCAGCACGGTGGCCAAGACCATACAGCGGTTTAACAGGACAGGTTCCACTCAGAACAGGCCTCTCCATGGTCGACCAGAGAAGTTGAGTGCACATGCTCAGCGTCATATCCAGAGGCTGTCTTTGGGAAATGGATGTATGAGTGCTGCCAGCATTGCTGCAGAGGTTGAAGGGGTGGGATCAGTCTGTTAGTGTTTAGACCATACTCTGCACACTGCATCAAATTGGTCTGCATGGCTGTCATCCCAGAAGGAAGCCTTCTGGGATGCACAAGAAAGCATGCAAACAGTTTGCTGAGACAAGCAGACTAATGACATGGATTACTGGAACCATGTCCTGTGGTCTGATGAGACCAAGATATTTGGTTCAGATGGTGTCAAACATGTGTGGCGGTAACCAGGTGAGGAGAACAAAGACAAGTGTGTCTTGCCTACAGTCAAGCATGATGGTGGGAGTGTCATGGTCTGGGGCTGCATGAGTGCTGCCAGCACTGGGGAGCTACATTTCCCTGAAGGAACCATGAATGCCAACATGTACTGTGACATACTGAAGCAGAGCATGATTCCCTCCATTCAGAGACTGGGCCACAGGGCAGTATTCCAACATAACAACCCCAAAACACACCTCCAAGATGACCACTGCCTTGCTAAAGAAGCTGAGGGAAAGATGATGGACTGGCCAAGCATGTCTCCAGACCTAAACCCTATTGAGCATCTGTGGGGCATCCTCAAATGGAAGGTGAAGGAGCGTGAGGTCTCTAACATCCACCAGCTCTGTGATGTCATCATGGAGGAGTGGAAGAGGACTCCAGTGTCAACCTGTGAAGTTCTGGTGAACTCCATGCCCAAGAGGGTTAAGGCAGTGCTGGAAAATAATGTTGACCACACAAAATATTGACACTTTGGGTCCAATTTGGAAATTTTCACTTAGGGGTGTACTCACTTTTGTTGCCAGTGGTTTAACCACTTCCATACCAGGCACATACGCACCTTCCCGCCCAAGCCAATTTTCAGCTTTCAGCACTGTCGCACTTTGAATTGCAATTGCGCGGTCGTGCGACGTGGCTCCCAAACAAAATTGGCGTCCTTTTTTTCCCACAAATAGAGCTTTCTTTTGGTGGTATTTGATCACCTCTGCGATTTTTTTTTGCGCAACAACTAAAAAAAGACTGAAAATTTTGAAAAAAAATTACGTTTTTATTTTTTTCTGTTAATTTTTTTGTAAATAAGTTTTCTCTTTCAATTACGGGCACTGATATGGCGGCACTGATGGGCACGATGAGATGGCACTGATGGACATCGATGAGGTAGTACTGACGGGAACAGATGAGGCGGCGCTGGTATGCGGCACTGATGGGCACACATAGGCGGCACTGATGGGCACACATAGGCGGCACTGATGGGCACACATAGGCGGCACTGATGGGCACACATAGGCGGCACTGATGGGCACACATAGGCGGCACTGATGGGCACACACAGGCGGCACTGATGGGCACTCATGGGCAGCACTGGGCACTCATAGGCGGCACAGATGGGCACTCATGGGCGGCACTTATGGGTGGAACTGATGGATACTTATGGGTGACACAGATGGGCACTGAGGTGGGCACTGGGCATGGATGGGCACTGTGGGGTGGCACTGATGGACACTTGGGGTGGCACTGATGGACATTGTGGGGCAGCACTGATCTACACATTGTTGCCAGTCAGTGCCCATTTGTGGGCACTGATTGGCATCTTTTCTTTTAAAAAAAAAAGCTTCTTTTTTTTTCAAATTTTTTTTTTTTGGCCCACCCTGGTGGTCCAGGGTGGGCATCCCTGGTGGTCCATGTGGCGATCCGAGGGGGGGCTGCCCTGATAAACAATCAGCGCAAACCCCTCCTGTCAGGAGACCCGCCGATCGGCTATCCTCTACTCGCGTCTGTCAGACGCGAGTGAGGAAGAGCCATCGACGGCTCTTCCTGTTTACATCGTGATCAGCCGTGATTCGACACGGCTGATCACGTGGTAAAGAGTCTCCGCCGGAGACTCTTTACCGAGATCGGTGATGCAGGGTGTCAGACTGACACCCCGCATCACCGATCGCCGCGCTGCGCGCCCAGCATGAAATCCAGCATGTAGGAATTGGTTAAACATTGATGGCTGTGTGTTGAGTTATTTTGAGGGGACAGCAAATTGACACTGTTATACAAGCTGCACACTCACTACTTCACATTGTAGCAAAGTGTAATTTCTTCAGTGTTGTCACATGAAAAGATATAATAAAATATTTATAAAAATGTGAGGGGGTGTACTCACTTTTGTGAGATACTGTATATACCATTCCTGGCCTATGCTCCTGGAAGCTGGAAATCAGCTTCACCGCTAAAGTTATCTTTCTAAATGGAACTATTCTATTCATTACCATGCTAATGGACTATAATGTATAGTGTTTCATCATTCTTTTACATGATTGGCCTTTCTATTTGTACGCACTCATACTGGACCTCCTGGACGGTTCATTCTCGGTTGTTATGATCTTTTTTAAATTTATTTTTGTGTAACAACTTTACTGTGTATACAGAGCTATGTAAGAATTGTTTCGTTCTGCTTTGTATTGTTTAGAGCTGCACGATTCTCATGGTGTAAAATCTTTCACATTATACAAAAAAAATTGGGCTAGCTTTACTGGTTAGTTTTTTCTTTTTAATTCATTAACCACTTAAGGACCGGACCAATATGCTGCTAAATGACCCAAGGGGTTTTTACAATTCGGCACTGCGTCGCTTTAACAGACAATTGCGCGGTCGTGCGACGTGGCTCCCAAACAAAATTGGTGTCCTTCGAAAGCATTGGCTTCTTGCGGGTTAATTCGGAGCATGCACACTGGGATAATTTCATGGACGGCGCATGCGCCGTTCGTAAAAAGCGTCATTTACGTGGGGTCACATAAAATTAACATAACACACGCCCACATCTACCACATTTGAATTAGGCGGGCTTACGCCGGCCTATTTACACTACGCCGCCGCAACTTTCGTTTGAGAATACGGCACTTGCCTGTAAAAGTTGCGGAGGCGTAAGGTAAATAGGATACGTTACGCCCGCACAAAGATACGCCGCTGTACGTGAATCTGGGCCTTGGATTTCTGTTTCCTTTCTTTTGACGACTGTCGGCTTCAGCAGAGCAGAGAGAATTCTCTGCAAAGAAAGATCGGGAAATACTTTGTCAAGATCGCAACAGGGAAAAAAATTGCCATAACAATTCTTGACGATTAATCGCCCAGCTCTAGTATTGTTTCTCTTTTTTTTTTCTCTCACTTGACAAAGAACGATTGAATATAAATTGGTCAGCACCAGAGAATGGCACAGAATGGAAGAAGAAAATGGAGTGTAAAAACAGTAGCTGCTCAGAATTAAAAATACTTTGATAATATATAAAAAGTCCAAAAGTTTATAAAGACACAAAAGTAATTTCTTTAAAAAAAAAAAATCTAAAAACATTAAACAAGTACTACCTATAAAAAAAAAAAAAAAAAAGATATCAAATGCTGCTGGCAACAGTTATTGCTTATAGATAACAAAAGCCATCTCAGTAAAGTGCTGATCCCAAACTAAAAGATACAAATGCAATGAATTGGTAACACAAATATAAGTTTGTAGCAATAGTCACCAATGGTAGCAAATCCTTCATGATAATGAAACAACTCTATTTCAAGAGTTTTTTTATGTAGCAAATGTTCCCAATATATTAATGCACAGTGAAGGGAATTTGTCCTTTTTAGAAAGTTCCTTTTGGTCGCAATAATCAGCCAAGAGCAGTGTCAGAGCGTACACAGCCCCATTCTCAGGCTGGCTTTACGGACTTATCGTTTTCCAGATGTAATATCAAAAAGATTCCCTTAAATTACAGGCAAAACTTAAAAGTGACGCTAAACTCTGGTTAGAAACAAAAAATGATATTTATTAATGTGTTCTTAACTCAAATACTGTCTTGTTGCTCTCTACCTTTTTTTTTTTTTAGCTGTGATGTGACTTCCTGTTAAAGGGTGGCTGCATTAGTTTTCCATGGTCCTATTGTATGTTGGAATGTACTGTAGCCACCCTTCTCTTTCTTGCTCCCAAGATGGACTATAGACTATGGATTTGTAGTGTACATAGAGCCAGGGGTCAAGTCCTGGGGAAAAAAGTGTGGGAACTCCCACCCAAAAAAAATGATACGCTCATATGCATAATTACTAAACCGCATGTTTTTGTAAGTTCTTTCTAAATCCCGCGATAACTCGCGGCAGACCTCCGCAATGTCTCCTGAGAACAATGACAAAAGCTCCCAGGAGACATTGCGGCATCGAGGAAGTGATGGAATACCCGCACACTACCCGATGAATCCATATACAGGAAGCAGCCAGTAACAAAGGATTACTAAGGTTCGCCTGCCCCTGACAGTGACTCGAGCTGGGCATCGCCGCTTAGTGAAGGATTGGCTCGGGTGGCTCGGCTGCTCGTGGCTGCTCTAGTCCTGCAAAGGGAACTGCGTTCCTGCTGTGAAAAAAGTGCAGGAACTCCGTTCCCACGCTTTCCTGCAGGACTTGAGCCCTGCATAGAGCAGTGTATAAGACCTCAACTTGCACAGCTTGTTCCAAATAAGCTGAATTTAGGGGGGAAAGGAAAGGTTCAGGAGTTTACTGAGGATGATACACGTGGCAGGAAAGCTCAGCTAAGCACACCCTTCTGCCTGCATGCCTGAGCTGAGGGCAAATGGATTCCAAGAAGAAAGGTAAATGTTACCTGAATCATCTGCCCTTACTCAAGATGGCAGCAGCTAGAAATGCATGGGGGGGGGGGGGGTTCCTTTTCGAAGTGATGTCTCAACCAAACAAAGCATGGAGACATGGATACATGGGTTGTGAATTTTAAAAAGTTTGTGGTGCTCAGATACAATTTAGAGAGGGAATTGCAGCACAAGGAGTTGTGCTGCCTATCATAAACATGCTGATAGAAGGAGAGAGTTGAGTGGCAAAAAGATGAGCTCATCCATTTGCTGCTTCTCCTTACACCAGTGGCGGCCTGTCCATGCTGGGCCAAGGGGGCACAGGGACAATTTCTCCCCGGGTCACTCTGATTCCCTGTAAAAGCGCTCAGAACCGCGCATGTGCAGTTCCAGAGCTGGCCTAGTGCTACTGCTTGTACGGCACCGATGGGGGAGTTAAAATGGCTGAATTAGTGGCTGAGGAGCAGTAAAAGAATGAGGTGATCCCTCCATTTTGTGCTGAAGCTGCAAGCCCGTGATGTGTCCCTCCTGTGACAGGAATGTTGGCTGCATCTGTGGGTAATTAAACCTTATCTGCATTAAATTAGCCGCAGAACCTGTGTAATTCATATATGTTTGGGTTTGAAGGGATGAGGTGGCAACCCTAGTGGGCGGGAAACTTTAAAGTCGGCAGTCACATCCTAAACATGAAGGCACTGACTGAGCCAGTGAGGCTCCTGCTGGGACTGTGCAAGTGAGTGAGCTGTGACCAGACTCTCCCCTCCCCCTTCTCTTTCTCTGTCTCCACCAAATTCCTCTCCTTCAGCCTTGTCATTTAACCACTTGCCTACCAGACACTGTCACCCCATTCCTGCCCATGCCAATTTTCAGCGCTGTCACACTTTGAGGCTCGGTTCACACTGGTGCGGGAACCCTGCGAATCCACTGTGGGTTCCCACATCGCACCTGCTGACTTGCAGGCAGTTAACACTGCCCTATAAGAACTGCTGGAATTGTCAATACAAAGTCATTGACAGCCCCAGATCGGTTTGCATATCGCAGTCAGGACTGTTAATTCGGACGGGAATCGGATTGCATGGGTGTGAACAACCATGTGATCGGATTTTGGTGCGGACCAAAAAATGGGTCCTGTGCGAGTTTGGTCTGAATGTGATGCGATATCAGCCATACTATCTGCATGTGATTTGCACAAAAGTGCGGTGTGAATCACATACGATGTCTGACATCAGCAGTGGGAACAGGCCCTAAATTACCACTATGCTTTTTACTTTTTACCCAAAAATTTAAAAAAGACCAAAAAATTATGGGAAAAAAAAAAGTTTTTCTTTGTTACTGTCAGAAAATTTTGTAAATACGTAATTTTTCTCCTTCACTGATGAGGCGGCACTGTAGGGCACTGATGTGGAGGCAATAATATGCCACACTGATGAGCAATGATGGCCACTAATGGGTGGCAATGATAGGTGACACTGATGGGCAGTACTGTTGGGCACTGATGGGTGGCAGTGATGGGCAACACTGACGAGCATTCACAGATGGTCACTGAAAGGCAGCACTGAATGGTGTCAGTGATGGGCACTGATTGGTGTCAGTGATTGGCACAGACTGGCGTCATTTGCTGGGCACTGTATTACTTGCCCTGATTACATGTGCAGGTCTCCCCAGTGAGGAGATGCCACTAATCAACTCTCCTCTCCTCACACTCAATGTGAGATGAGCCAATAAACGGCATTTCTGCATTCACTGAATGTACTTAGCCAATCATATCACCTGGGTAAAGAGCCGCGTCATCAGCGCTTTACCAAGATTGAGGTCACGTCCTGTCATAGGTGGGCATGGATGGTGAGCTGATTTGGTGGGTCAATGGGCCACTTGACTGGACTTGCCCCCCAGGCCTAAGGCTGCCAGCCCACCCCTGGCCAAACGCATGGAAGCCCACCAATTTGTATGACATTAGCGAATTAATATTTGCTAATGACTTCCTGTTCACCTCCTGGCCAATCAGGAAGAGGGTCCTGAGACCTTATTGGCCAGGGAGTCTTAGGACTCCTGGCCAATTGGGTTTTAGGACCCACTTCCTGTTTAGCTAGGGGGAGAAGCAACGGTCCGACTCTTCCCTCTGAACAGGAAGACATTAGCCGGGAGTCTTGGGACTCCTGGCCAATCGGGTTTTAGGACCCACTTCCTGTTTGGCTGGGAGGAGAAGCAATGGCCCGGGCTCTTCTCTCTGCAAGCTGGAGCAAGGAGCAGCATTGGTCTTCTAAGGCAAGGCCACTAATCGCCCCCTTCCGCATCACGTGGGGGGGTTTTCACCGATCAGCGCTATTCGTATCCCAAGAGCGGCGAGGCCACTGATCACTGTCGTCCGTCACCCATGGGGGGGGGGATTTTTTGCCGCCCCCCCAAAATATTGAGCACCAGCTGCCACTGCCTTACACCATTTACTAATTACAGGCTCTGAGTGAGACACTACTCTACTACAGCAAAGAAAAATCGAATCTCCTGCATTGCCAGACAGGGCTGTGCTGTGTGACAGAGCTGTGTAAATTTCAGAAATGGGTGAGCAGAAATACGAAACCTTTGGCAGGTAAAACCGCTTCCATATTCTGTATTTAATCTCTTTAGCTGTTTGTCTGGATTTTAGCTTTAATGAAATGATTGTTGTATCTGACAGTTGGGGAATTGCACTGTCATCACACTAAACATGAAGAACTGGAAAGACAGAAGGAGCTGTATAGCATGATATAAAGTGGGAAGGAAAATGATTGGTTACAGTTCAGGCGTAGTCTAAATTGTGGATACTCAGCCTAGGTTGCAATGCGGGAACCCTGCGAATCCACTGCAGGTTCCTGCATCTCATCCGACTCACAAGGCAGTTCACACTGCCATATGCAAACTGCGGGGAGTGTCAATACACTGTTAATGACACCTGCATATCGCACTGCGAACTGACAGTTCGGACATGAAACGGATCGTATAGGTGTGAACACCCATGCCATCCGATTCTGGTGCGGACCAAAAAAAAAAGGGTCCTGTGCGAGTTTGGTCCGAATGTGATGCGATATCAGCCATACTATCTGTATGACTGAAATCGCATCGCACGGACATCGCATGTGATTTGCACTGCAGTGCGGTGCAAATAACATGCGATTTCGCACCACGCACTGGTGTGAACCGGCACTTGGTGTATGGTCTGGAAGCCTGGGGCAGTGTAATTGAGGGCAGCAACAATGAAACTTGAGTCACTGGAATTGTTTTATTTAGTGTCACATATATATATATATATATATATATATATATATATATATATATATATATATATATAATATTTAGCAGTATTCCTAAAGATATATATATATATATATATATATATATATATATATATATATATATATATATATATATATATATATATATATATATATATATATATATCTCTTTAGGAATACTGCTAATATTATCCTTTGTCGCCTTTGTCAAAGAACCTTCACTATAAAATCATTTTATTACATTAAGAAGTCGGTTTAGTTAAAGCTAAATCCAAGGCAGATTTTAAAAATGACAAATTGTCATGTTGTGCAATTATGTTATAAACCATAGAAAATATTTTCGAATACAATCACCTTCAAATCATATACCCACTCCTGCGAAAATGTCAGATTTAGATATGCGACTGTGTCTGTGCAGCCAGTATGTCTTCATCAACTATAAGCTGCCCGCATGCAACTTCAAGGTCTGAATGAGCCCAAAGAGTGTTGTCCCCTATAACAGGAAGTTACTACATAAGGACTTTCATGGCAGGATCACCAGCTGTTAGTTTAATTAAAGCTGCATATTTAAAATATGGAAAATTACTTTAAAGTGGTTCTAAAGCCGTAAGGTTTTTCACCTTAATGCATTCACTTTAAGTTGCACTGTTTCTTGCACTAACAGTTCTTGATACCATTTGTCCCCTTTATCTGTAGGCAATGTTTAGCAAGATTCACAAAGAGTTACGCCGGCGTATCAGTAGATACGCCGACGTAACTCGGAATCTAAGCCGTCGTAAGTTTAAGTGTATTCTCAAACTGAGATACACTTAAACCGAGCTAAGATACGACGGCCTGCGCCGTCGTATCTTAGGGTGCAATCTTTCCGCTGGCCGATAGGTGGCGCTTACGTTGAGTTCGGCATAGAATATGTAAATGACTAGATACGCCGATTCACGAACGTACGTGCGCCCGTCACAATAAAGATACGCCGTTTACGTAAGGCGATTCCCGGCGTAAAGTTAGTTGAACAAATAGCTGGCCTAGTCAATGTTAAGTATGGCCGTCGTTCCCGCGTCCAAATTTGAAAATTTTACGTCATTTGCGTAAGTCGTCCATGAATGGGGCTTGACGTAATGTACGTTCACGTCGAAACCAATACGTCCATGCGGCGTACTTTGGAGCAATGCACACTGGGACATGTACACGGACGGCGCATGCGCCGTTCGTAAAAAACGTCAATCACGATGGGTCACCAATCATTTCCATAAAACACGCCCCCCCATCCTCATTTGAATTAGGCACACTTACGCCGGCCCCATTTACGCTACGCCACCGTAAGTTAGGAGGCAAGTGCTTTGTGAATATAGTACTTGCCTCTCTGACTTAAGACGGCGTAGCGTAAATACGATACGCTACGCCGCCTTAAAGATGCGGCGCCCTACCTGAATCTAGCTATAAATGTTTCCCTGTCATTGAAAAAGTCAAAATACAAACTACTTTTTTTTATTACCATATATGTGATCTTTTCTTTTGCTGTCACCATATGTACTTATGTATGCTAATTGTTAAAATTCAATAAACACATTTGACAAGAAAAAGTCAAGATACTGTACAGATATAGATGATGCCACTACTTTGTGAGGAAAATAGATACATAGGTTATGCTGTATTTGTTGATTTAAGCAGATCCTCTTTAAAGGGGTTGTAAAGGTACAATTTCCCCCCCCCCCCTAAATAGCTTCCTTTACCTTAGTGCAGTCCTCCTTCACTTACCCCATCCTTCCATTTTGCTTTTAAATGTCCTTCTGAGAAATCCTCACTTCCTGTTCTTCTGTCTGTAATTACACACAGTAATGCAAGGCTTTCTCCCTGGTGTGGAGTGTTGTGCTCGCCCCCTCCCTTGGACTATGGGGGAGTCAGGACGCCCACTAACACACAGCTCCTTTCTCTAGCTGCAACGTAGAGAGCGTCCTGACTCTCCTGTAGTCCAAGGGAGGAGGCGAGCACGACACTCCACACCAGGGAGAAAGCCTCTCATTACTGTGTGTAGTTACAGACAGAAGAACAGGAAGTGAGGATTTCTCAGAAGAAATAAGGACATTTAAAAGCAAAATCGAATGATGAGGTAAGTCAGGCATGTCCAAAGTCAGGTCTGGGGGCCAAATGCGGCCCCCCTGTTGATTTAATATGGCCCCCCTGGGAATTTGGATATATATATTGTTTGTGGCCCCCAGGGCCACAAAAGATATATACTGTATTTATTGGCGCTGCCTTGGAGGGGACAGGGAGGGGGCAGAACGAGCGCCATCAGATTACATGAAGATAATCTTCTGTTTACTCAGCAGCGTCTCTATTGGAAGTCCCGTCTCCTGGGATGCCATTGGACGACTGTTCTGTCTATCATAGGAGGCAGGACTTTGTATTAAAGAGGCCACAGGGTAAACAAGACATTCTCCTGTTTGTAATCTGTTGGCACTCGTCCCGCCCCCTCCCTCTGCCCTCCGAGGCTGCAGATGGGCATCGTACAGGCTGCACTGATGTCAATAGTAAGGCTGCATTTATGACACATGTGAGGCTGCATTGGTTGCAAAGGTGAGGTTGCAATGGTAAGGCTGCATTCATGGCAATTGTAAGGCTGCATTCATGGCAATGGTGAGGCTGCATTCATGGCAATGGTAAGCCTGTGCCGGTTATACGCCGATAAATACAGTATATCCAAATAACACGCCCAAGCTCATCCTTAGTCCTAAGCAGCGCTCTGGGATTCGTTGGGGCCACAAATAAAATATATACAGTTTATCCAAATAACACGCCCAAGCTCATCTCTTCACACACAGCCACAAAGGCAAGAGAATTCTTGTTGGGCCGTGTATTAGTGCTCAGACGAACACACTTAGACAGAATTTTAATGGTTCAAAGAATGTCAGGCGGAATAGTCGGCCCTCACGCCTGTTCACTTAATCAAATCTGGCCCTCTTTGAAAAAAGTTTGGATACCCCTGAGGTAAGTGAAGGAGGACTGTACTAAGGTAAAGGAAGCTATTTAGGAAAAATAAATTGTACCTATAATAACCCTTGTTTTTCCCTTTTGTTCTTCTCTTGGGCAGGCAACATTAGGGTCATGAATGGTTCTTCCCAACAGAACAAATACAGGAATGACTCCACATTCCACAATTTGGCTGATGCATTCCTTAGCTGGTCACTTAGTTCGTCGCTGGTTGTTACAGACATAACTATCGTGCAAATATGAAGGGAATGTATCAATTTGCGTGCAAGTTTGGTTAAAGTCTGTTTTCTGTGTAACAGGTTTTGCAAGAAAGACGTTCATTTCCTATATAGATTCATACCAGGACAGCTTCAAACAAAGCAAAGTCATTGGAATAAACCTGGAGACCCAAAACGTGGTGCTAGAAAGCAATGAGGTAAGTTTCAATGCAAGTAGTGTGCTGGATCAACACAACGGTCCCAGTCCCACCATGTAAAAAAAAAAACGGGTTCTCAAACTTTCTCAACAGGGGCCTGTTCCCTGTGCTTTAAAGTTTAGAAGAACCAAACTGTGACCAGATGTAAAGCTTTCTTGTTTTAGTGTTGGATGAACCGGGGGAAGGGTTGACCCTCTGGCACGTTTTTATTGCTGTCTGTGTCTCTTTCTGTTTGTAATTGTAGCTATTGTCTCTGAGAAAGAAAAGTAAGGGAAAATCCAAAATGTTTGAGTTGTCCCTAGAACCATAAGTAAGGGAAAACTTTGTAATGGAGACGCTTGTGCTGGAGACAGCAGCTGTCTAATGCCTCGTACACACATACGGCATTCCCGGCAGTTAAAAGTTTGTCGGGAAAACCGAGAACCTGCTCGGTAACTTTCCGTGTCGGGAAATCTTTGGCCGGGAATCCCGGCCGTGTGTATGCTCCATCGCAGTTTTTCCCATGGGTAAACCGCCGGGAAAAAGACCGCCGGGAATCCCGGTGGGAAAAAAGAGAACATAGTCTCTTTTTTTTTTTTTTTTTTTCCCCGCAGTTTTCCTGTCAGGAAAACTGTGATGGAGCATACACACGGCCGGGATTCCTGACCAAAAGCTCTCATGGCAGAGCGTGTACGAGGCATAAGAAGGGAATTCCCCTTTCTTCTTGTTGTACCTCTGAGACAGGAAATGAAAGAGAATTTCCTCAGCAGTATATACACTGGGGTGGATTCAAGAAGCAATTGCGCCTGTGTAACCATAGGTTACACAGCGCAATTGCTTACTTGCCCCGGCGTAACGAGTGCTCCTGATTCAGGAACCTCGTTACGCCGACTGCAGCCTAAGATCTGCACGGCATAAGGCTCTTATGCCCGCATATCTTAGGCTGCATTCTTGCGATGGCCGCTAGGTGGCGTTCCCGTTGTGCTCAGCGTATAGTATGCAAATTGCATACTAACACCGATTCACAACGTTGCGCGAGCCCTGCGTACGCAATTTACGTTGTTTCCGTACAGCGGTTTTTGCGTAAGGCTGCCCCTGCTATTAGCAGGGGCAGCCAATGTTACGTATACCCGTCGTTCCCGCGTCGCGAAATTTGAATTTTACGTAGTTTGCGTAAATGATTCGTGATCCGCGCAATTTACGGAGCTTCTGCTCCGTGAATCAAGGGCAGCGCAGCAAATTTGCAGGGGCGCAGGGCAAAAACGTTGCCCTGCGCCTCCGTAAATAATGCGCAATTCTACCTGAATCCGGGCCACTGTAGACACAAAAAAAATAGCCATGCGTGGGATTTGAATCTCCTCCCTATTGTGTCTAAAACTATTTTAAAAGGTTTTGGCTATAAATACACTGTAAAGCCTGATGTGCACAACCATACAGAGTGTGGAGCCTGTGTGCTGACATTCCCGGAACCCTCTGACCTGGGGCCACAGCCACCCACTGACATGCAATAAAAGAGGTGGGTGTGCCTGGTTGTGTATTGAGGGTTGCGTAAAGCACCCACATGTGCTCTGATGCATACACTGAACCAATGCGTCAAATAAACTGCTACCCTTCAACCAATTTGTGACCACCAAAATATTTTAGAAAGATGTTTTTTTCCTTCCTTAGCACAGGGCTTGACACATTTGCTTTGAATCTAGGAGCCAGCTAAAAAAAAAGTTAAGAGCCAGTTTTTTATTTAAAAAAAAAAAAAAAAAAATTGTTGATTTATGTGGGGGACGGGCGGAAGTCTCATTTGGTTGCAGTGCTGCTGGGTGGGACGGCTTTCTCACTGGGTGGTGTTGGGGGATGTGTGTCCCTTTTGGGCTCTTGGGGTGTGTGGATTTGACACTTGAGGTTGTTGGGGCTGAAGTATTTGGTGTGTGGCATGCTGTGTGGACTGGACTCTGCTCACCTCCTAGCTTGTGTCTCCGGTGCCACGATGTGCAAGGATTTGCTGGTGCTGAGAGTTGGGGGGGTTACTTCGGGCACAGCTGCAGCTGGGCAGGGGCAGAGAGTGCGCGGGGGTGCCGGTGTCTGGAGAGGAAAGGGAAAACATTGGCCCTGCTGTGGATTAGCAGCAGAGCTGGAGTTTTTTAGTTTTTTGGATGTTAGAATTGGGTCAGGTGCCCAGAGCGGCCTTCGCCTGGTGCCAGCAGTGGGTGGGCTGGCGGTGGCACCTGGGATTTGTCGAGCCCTGTCTTAGAATATGATAGTTGGGGAGAATGGGTAGTATGTGCATTGGGAGACATTTTGTTTTCCATTATTACAACTATTGCACCAATACCGTTTTTTTTTTTATCAGCAAGTGCGTATACTGATACTTTTGGTTGCCTACTCACCGATACCGAGTACTGATACTTTGCAGTGCGATTTGATTCCATACAAAATGAATGGCCGCAAATCGCACTGCAAAGAATATCTGAACAGGAATGCAGTGTCATATGCCTTTCCAAATCGCATACGATTTTCTCCACCGCTCATTTGTGTGAACCCAATAAAAAAAAGTGAAGCGCCATGTAGTGCAGCAATAGGCAGTTTATTAAAATGTTATAACAACTCTATATAAAGTAAATATCTAGTCAAATCCATAGCTGCAGTGTCCTCGTCTCGCCGATGATAGCAAACCACGGTCGCTGGAGGAGAAGTTCCGGGACTCCTATAAGGTGGAAGTGACGTTGGCTTGGGGACATTTCCTCCAGACCTTTTTCCGCAGAACAGGGACACTGCAGATTTGACTACATATTTACCGTATTTATCGGAGTATAACACACACAGGCGTAATAACACGTACCCTAATTTTAAGAGGGACGTTTTCAGGAAAAAAACATATTTTTTAAATAAACAACTTTGTAGCAAATTAAGGGTCATGCCCATGAATGCCCATCTGCAGCCGGATCAATGCCCTCAATGCAGCCGGATCAATGCCCTCAGTGCAGCCGGATCAATGCCTTCAATGCCCTCAATGCAGCCAGATCAATGCCCTCAATGCAGCCTCATTAATGCCCTCAATGCAGCCTGATCAAGGTCCTTAATGCAGCCTGATCAAGGTCCATTTGCAGCCCGATCAATGTCCATATGCAGCCTGATTAATAATTGCCTCATCTGCAGCCTCACCATCTCCTTTATCAATGCAGCCTGAACATCAGAAAATCACAGAGACGTCATCTCCTGTTTACTCGGCTCTCACACACACACAGTCCCGCCTCTGCCATCGGCATTGGACCAGCTCCTTTGATAGACAGAACACTGGTTTAATGCCGATGGTGGAGGCGGGACTGTGTGTGTGATGTGAGAGCCGAGTTAGAGCCTAGTAAACAGGAGACGGCGACTCGTTAATTCCAGCGGCGCTCATCCCCCTCCTTCCCCTCCGAGGCACGCACCAGTGATTTTCCCCCTATTTTCAGGGGGAAAAAGTGTGTGTTTTACGCCAATAAATACGCTACTTTATGAGTTGTTATACCATTTTAATAAACTGCCTCTTGCTTCACTACATGGCACTTCGATTTCTTTACTGGGTCCACACACAGGAGCGGTGGGGGAAATCGCATGCGATTTGGATAGGAATTGTACTGCATTCCTGTTAAAATCACATGCGATTCTTTGCAATGCGATTTGTGCCCATTCATTTTGTATGGAGACAAATCGCACCGAAAAGTATCAGTTTCGGTATCGAAAGCATTTTCATGACTATGAGTATTCGTCAAAATACTAAATTTCAGTATTTAAACAGAGAGAAAGTCGCGCTAATGTAGCATGATGAATATTGTGTGCTGAACACAGCAAACCCCAGAGTAATAAACAAAATGTGATGATTAATAAGTGAATAAAACTGATCAATGATTAAAAAAAATACATTAATATGCGAACATCAATAAATGGTGACAAACGACATGTTATCCCATATAAAGTCCACCATGAAGGGAAAAAAATAGTTCATAGATTATAGTTTCCCCAGTGAAAAGATCAACGAAAGATCCCTGGAAAAGGTGACGAGAAAGGCACTTCCACCAAGATCACACACTGCCTCTTACCGAATTTAAATGATCTCTAAATTGTAGGAGATCAGGTACAGCATGAAAACAATGATATCTTAAAGCGGGGGTTCACCCTATCGACGGGAAAAAAACATTTTTTTTTTCTTTTACCTTAAAATCAGGCATTGTAGCGCGAGCTACAGTATGCCTGTCCCGTTTTTTTTAGCCCCATACTCACCTTGTAGTCGTCCATCGAAGATACCGGGGAATGGGCGTGCCTATGGAGACGGAGGATGATTGACGGCCGGCTCTGGCGCGTCACGCTTCTCCGGAAATAGCCGAAATAGGCTTGGTCTTCACGACGCGTGCGCATAGCCTGTGCGCAGGCGCGTGAAGAGCCGAGACCTACTCCGGCTGTCTTCAGAGAGAGTGACGTGCCAGGGCCGGCCGTCAATCATCCTCCGTCTCCATAGGCACGCCCATTCCCCGCGGGAGACGAAATCTACGATGGACGACTACAAGGTGAGTACGGGGTTAAAAAAATCGGGACAGGCATACTGTAGCTCGCGCTACAATGCCTGTCTCGATGGTAAAATGTGTCGGGGGGGGGGGTGAACTACCGCTTTAAGAGAGGGTTATCCAGCTCAGGATGATCAGAAGACGGATGTTCCCAATCAATGTGCCCACATGAGATGTATATGGAAGGGAAGAGGGGACTCACATAGTGTAAAATCCTTGGGTTTAATGTGTAATAAAAGGAATTGCACTTACATCAGGTCAATGAATAAAACGCATCCAGTAAATCAAGCCGGCCAGCTTTAAAAACAAACGCCCGTATGTTCCGGGTCGTATCACAATGCGCGGTGATGTCAAAACGTTGCCTCCCGATCTGACGTCATTGTGCATTGTAATCTGACCCCGAAGATACGGGCGTTTGTTTTTAAAGCTGGCCGGCTTGATTTACTGGATGCGTTTTATTCATTGACCTGATGTAAGTGCAATTCCTTTTATTACACATTAAACTCGAGGATTTTACACTATGTGAGTCCCCTCTTCCTTTCCATATACATCTCGTGTGGGCACATTGATTGGGAACATCCGTCTTCTGATCATCCTGAGCTGGATAACCCGCTCTTAAGATATAATCGTTTTCATGATGTACCTGATCTCCTATAATTTAGAGATCATTTAAATTCGGTAAGAGGCAGTGTGTGATCTTGGTGGAAGTGCCTTTCTCATCACCTTTTTCCAGGGATCCTTCGTTGATCTTTTCACTGGGGAAACTATAATCTATGAACAATTTTTTTCCCTTCATGGTGGACTTTATATGGGATAACATGTCATTTGTCACCATTTATTGATGTTCACATATTAATGTATTTTTTTTAATCATTGATCAGTTTTATTCACTTATTAATCATCACATTTTGTTAATTACTCTGGGGTTTGCTGTGTTCAGCACACAATATTCATCATGCTACATTAGCGCGACTTTCTCTCTGTTTATATAGTGTTTGGTGTAGTATAACACTTTTTGGTCGCAGCTTTTTTTTACTTTGTGTTTCAAACGAGCGCAGTTTTTTTTCTTATTAAATTTCAGTATTGGTTCATCCCTAATTACAACTATATATAATGTTGTAAGAATAAACCTATGGCAGCATAACTGCTTTTATGTAATGTTACTATTATATTAAATTAAATATAACACTATATTTTGATGGAAATGTACTCTCAGATAGAGAGGGCTTTGTGGTATGAATAGTTCTGCTCCCATTAGGCCGGGTTCACACTGGTACGACAAACGCTCCGACATTGGGAGCTCATGTCGCAGTCGCATGATGTGTGAAAAATAATGTTTCCCTATTGCAGCAGTCTTAACTGGTCCGACACATCGGTCCGACTTTGAAAATGCTCCCTATACTGCTTTGGTCCGACTTTGATCCTACTTCAGCCCATTGAATATCACGAAAGTCGGATCGTCGTCTTGCTTGATCCGACTTTGGCATGCGACTTGTGCTCTGATCTTGAGGGGGAACTTCACACCAAATAAAAAAAAAATTAAAAAACGGCATGGGTCCCCCCTCTAAGACTATACCAGGCTCTTTGGTCTGGTATGGATTTTAAGGGGACCCCCTATGCCAAAAAAGATCGTGGGTGTCCCCTCAAAGTCCATACCATACCCTTATCCAAGCACACAGCCTGGCCTGTCAGTAAAGGCGGAGGGGACGAGCAAGCGTGCCCCCTCCTCCTGAACCATACCAGGCCGCATTCCCTCAACATGGGTGGTGAGTGTTTTGGGACTAGGGCCTCTTCCTGACAACCCTAGCCATTGGTTGTCGGGGTCTGCGGGCGGGGGGCTTATTGGAATCTGGGAGCCCTATTTAATAAGGGGGCCTCCAGATTCCGGCCCCCCACCCTGTGTAAATGAGTATGGGGGTACATTGTACCCCTACCCATTCACCTGGAAAAAAAAGTGTCAAAAATAAAAGACACCACACATTTTTTTAAAGCAATTTATTAGGCAGCTCTGGGGGTCTCTTACGATTTCTTCTCCCTCTGTCCGGCGTCTTCTGCCAGGTTTCCTACGCTATCTTCTGCTCTTTTGCTCACTCTTGCCCGGTCTTCTCCGTTGTCTTCTTCCCTCTTCTCTTCTTCCGATGTTGACACAATGCTCTCTACCGCTCTAATGCCCAGTGCACGGTGTGCTGCTATTAATATAGGCATGGGGCGCGGTCACCGGAGGCCCACCCTTATGACATCACCACCCATCATGCCCCAGGCAGTGACATCATAAGGGACGGGGCCTCTGAGTGATGTCACACGGTGACCCTGCCCCATGCCTATATAAGTAGTGGCACACCGCGCATCGAGAATTAAAGTGGGGGAACCCATGCCGTTTTTTCTTTGGTGTGGAATTCCCCCTAAAGATTCATACCAGACACAGTGCCTGGTATTTTTGGGGATTGAAGTCGGATCCCTGTTGAAGTCGGACGCATGTTGGACTTCAAATCGCAGGGCAAAGTGGGATCCAAAGTAGTAGGACTGCCGTGTCATACCAGTGTGAGCACAGATCTATCCGTTAAAAGGACTGAAATCTTCTTGTTATTGCTGCATGACAACTGTATATATGAGTCTTGATTTTTCTCATTGATGTTGTTCTATTTAGGAACTGCACTTCTCCCATCTCATAATTGCTACCGGGAGCGTTGGTCCCTTTCCTGGAAAGATTACCATAATAACCACCAAGGATGCAGCCATTCAGATGTATGAAGATCTGGTAACAGAGGTAAGTGTGCAAAGGGAAATGCATTGCTACACACATGATTTATACTTGGCTTTCAACATTTTATATATTTAATATATAACTTAAAGTGCAGAGATCTATATTGAGTGAGGTTTCTTTTTATAACAAGAACCAGGGCTTTTTTTCAGCAGGAACGTGGGGGAACGCAGTTCCGGCACCTCCAGAACTGAATGTATGTAATGGCAAGGGTGATGGAGGGGTCTACTGATTCAGGCTGCTGGGGAATCTATTGTTGCTGGAGGGGATCTATTTTTGCAGAGGAAGGGGTTCTGTTGCTGGTGGGGAATCTATTGTTGCTGGGGTGGGTCAATCATTGCTGGAAATAATCTACCGTTGCTGGCTGCTGGAGGGTGTATTGATGCTGGCTGCTGGGGAATCTTGTGTTGCCGGAGGAGATCCATTTTTGTATGGGGGTCTATTGTTGCTGGGGAGGTCTATTGTTGCTGGTGGGCAATCTAATGTTGCAGATGGTCAATTGTTGCTGTAAGGGATCTACTGTTGAGGGAGGGGTCTTATGTTGCTGACTGCTGAATGGTCTATTGATGCTGGCTGTTTAGAGTCCATTGTTGCTGGGGCGGATCTATTGTCGCTGGGGTGTCCATTGTTGCTAGATCTATTTTAATGCCTTTGTTATCATGAATAAATTCCATACAAAATTGTTAGCACCACAAAATTATACTTGGTTCTGTATTCTCTAAATGGGGCGGTACTGAGAGGTGAGTAAGGGGTGGAACCGAGAAACGGTACTCAGAGTTGAGTAGGGGGCAGAGTCAAGGGCTGACTTGGATGGGATGAGTTCCTACACCTATTCTCTGAGAAAAAAAGCCCTGACAAGAACACATCCTAACAAGTGTAGACCCACTACTGGGCGAATAGTTCTCATTTTATTTTTCTTGCCTCTCAAAGTCTCTTATTTATTAAAGACCCTCATTGCCTACTTCCCTTTTGCACCGATGCCGTTTTTTTGAATGAATTTTATCTGTATTGCCAGGACCCGACAATTCATTATAGCCGCGAGTAGTTTTAAATTACCTTTTTATCCCTTTTAGAAATGTCAATTTGCTGCAGAGACTGTTCTAAACACGGGAAACATGCGCCACTTTACAGGCATACTATAGACACCCCGGTACGAAATTTAAAGGAATATTTTATCAAATACTTTTATTTTTTCACTTTAAGCATTATTAAAATCGCTCCTTCCGAAAAAATAGCAGTTTTTAAAACTTTTTTTTGCATTGATACATGTCCCCTGGGGCAGGACCCAGGTCCCCAAACACTTTTTATGAAAATAACTTGCATATTAACCTTTAAAATTAGCACAATTGGTTCTTCATGTTGGTGTCCCATAGACTTTAACGGAGTTCTGTGGCTTTCAAATTTCTTATCTTATACTCGGGCCGAACTGATCGCCCATCCTTATTCAGGAGAGAGCTACGGGACATAGTTAATTAAAAGAGAGATAACAAAATACTGCAGATATATGTGCCCAGCTCAAATTTCATGAATCTGGTTTACATCCACTTTAAGCCTCGTACACACGATCATATTTTTCGACGGGAATTGTGGGTTAACAGACTGTTGGCCTAAAATCCGACCATTTGTACGCTCCATTAGACAATTGTTCTCCAACTTTCCATCGACAAATGTTGGATGGCAGGCTAATAAATTTTCCACGGACAAAGATCTGTTGTCAGATTTTCTGTACACAAGTCCGTCACACAAAAGTCCACAGTACAAAAACGCATCCTCGGAATCAATGCTCACCAAACATGACATTAGCAGAAGGTGCCCAAAGGGTGGCACTCAAGAGCTGAAATTTCACGTAGTATGTCACTACGTTCATGTTTGTTGGCTGACAATTGTGTGCCGTTTGTATGCAAGACAAGTTCCGGGCTAACATTTTGTCTGCGGAAAATCAGATTGTGTGTATGAGGCTTAAGGGTCACCATACATGTTACAGTTTAACCATTCAATCTCTATACAACCAACCTTAGATCTATCGAAACTATGTAATATAAGGACCTACCTAGTCTTTCTAATCAGTCTGCATCCAGCCAGTCAGGTCTTTGCTCTAGAAATACTGTAAAATGTACACTCAGATTGTAATGTGTATGGTAAACTCAGTAGGAGTTTACATCTAGCAGTGCACCTTAAGTGATATGCGGAATAAAAGAGGTTACATGTAATCTGGATTGTAATATTAATTCTATTATATCCTCCCAGTGTTTTCTTAGTCTAGGAATATAGAATGATTTTATTGCTGTTTTTTCTTTTAACATCTGAAATGGGTTGGGAGTTAGAGTGAAATCACAGCGAATGCTAAAACATTTTTTTTTAGCTTAAAGTGGAGGTCCACACACAAATGGAACTTCCGCTGCCCGGATTCCTCCTCCCCTCCAGTGTCACATTTGGCACCTTTCAGGGGGGAAGGGGGAGCAGATACCTGTCTAAGAAAGGTATTTTCACCCACTTCTGAGCATAGACCCCCGCAGATCTGCCGTACTCTACACCATGTCTGGCGCCCCCTCCTGCTGTCTTCTGTGAGACACACGGGTCCCAGAAGACAGCAGGGACCAGTGGCATTGCGTAGCGCGAGTCGTGCATGCGCAGTAGGGAACCAGGAAGTGAAGCCGCAAGGTTTCACTTCCTGATTTCCTTACCAAAGATGGTGGCAACAGCATCCGGGGACCAAGAGACGGGTTGGCCTCGGGTGCCGACATCACGGGCACGCTGGACAGGTAAGTGTCCTTATTTTAAAAGTCAGCAGCTGCAGTATTTGTAGTTGCTGACTTTAAAAAAAAAAATTGACGGACCTTTGCTTTAATGCATTGCACCTCAAGTTATATGCGGAATAAAAGAGGTTACATGTAATCTGGATTGTAATATTAATTATATTTATATCCTCCCAGTGTTTTCTTAGTCTAGGAATATAGAATGATTTTATTGCTGTTTTTTTAACAAGGTATTTTCTTGTAACATCTGAAATGGGTTGGGAATTAGAGTGAAATCACATTCACATGGAGGAAAAAAGTGTCAAGAAAAAAAACACACTACACAGGTTTTTAAAGACATTTATAAGACATCACCGGGGATCTTCTTCCGACTTCAGGGGTCTTCTTCCGACTTTGGGGGTCTTCTTCCAACTTCGGGGGTCTTCTTCCGACTTTGGGGGTCTTCTTCCGACTTTGGGGGTCTTCTTCTGACTTATCCGCTCTCTTCTTCTGCTCTCTGGTGTCGTCTCCATGCTCTCTGGTTCTTCTCCCGCTCTCCAGTGCCTTCTCCTGGGCTTCTCCGCCATCTTCTTCCAGCTCTTTTACTAGCCGCAGCCCGACGTCTTCTTCCCTCTTCTTTTCTTTCAATGTCGACACAGCGCTCCCTCCCGCTGTAATGCCGGGTGCGTGGTGCGCAACGATTTATATAGGCCTCTTATGACGTCACAGTGCCATCATGCTCCGGGTGGTGACGACATAAGGGGCGGGGTAATTATGTCGTCACCACCCGGAGCATGATGGGATTGTGACGTCATAAGAGGCCTATATAAATCGCTGCGAAGACTGGGCCGCCGCTAGTAAAAGAGCAGAGAAGTCGGAAGAAGACCCCCAGAGCTGCCTAATAAATGACTTTAAAAACCTGTGTAGTGTGTTTTTTTCTTGACCCTTTTTCCTCCAGGTGAATGGGTAGCGGTACGATGTACCCCATACTCATTCACCTAGGGTGGAGGACGGGGTCTGGAGGCCCCCTTTAAGAAGGGGGCTCCCAGATTCCGATAAGCCCCACCGCAGACCCAGACAACCAACGGCCAGGGTTGTCGGGAAGAGGCCCTTGTCCTCATCAACATGGGGACAAGGTGCTTTGGGGTGGGGGGGCCGCAGGCTTTGGGGTGGGGGGGGGGTTGGGCGCCCGCTCGTCCCCACCCCCCCACCCCCTTTCCTGACCGGTTGGGCTGCGTGCTCAGGTAAGGGTCTGGTACGGATTTTGGGGGGACCCCCATGCTGTTTTCTCAGCGTAGGAGTTCCCCTTTAAATCCATACCAGACCCAAGGGCCTGGTATGCTCTTGGAGGGGGAACCAATGCCGTTTTTTTTATTAAAAAATTGGCGTGGAGTTCCCCCTCAAGATACATACCAAACACAGTGCTTGGTATTGGCGGGATCCAAGTTGGATACCCATTCATTATAAGTCGGACGTATGTCAGCTTTAAGTCGCAGGGCAAAGTCAGATCCAAAGTAGGATGGCTGTCGTGTCGCACCAGTGTGAACCCAGCCTAAGACTGTGATCCCATTAAGTTCATGTGTGTGTAAAGGCAGGTGTCCCAGTACTTTTGACAATATAGTGTATGTATTGGAAGCTCCTTATCCTGTTGGCTATGTGCAGAAATGGTTAATTGGATATGTTAGAAAACCTGATCAATAGCTTTTTTTTTTTTCCCCCTGTGACATAAGCTCACCCCACCTTGGCCAAGCTGAGTTGTCAAGTTGTTCACTTGCTGCTTAGCCAAGAGTAGATCACGCATGTATTGTATGTCCAATTAATTATCCAACTACAGCCCGTTTTCTTTTAAATTTTGGCAGTAGCCAGGCGTTGGGCTTTAAATGGTCATCTAATCAAGGCTTCTTTCCTAAAAGGGCAACTATTATAAAGTGACATAATTGAGTGTGTGCATTTTCTTTTTTAAGAAGTAGACTACAGACGGGTTTACTTTTGAGGTCATTGTAGTCCACGTAAAATGGACTGTCTGCTCTCATCATTATCTTTTCTTTCTTGGAGATCATGTTTGGCTTCTATTAACAGTAAGAAATGTCCTATTGATCTAAAGGCTTGAACATGTTGCCATGACAACTGTGTCTTAGGAGAATGTGATCAGGTGGAAGGGGTCACTGGAGACCAGAGAGCAATAACTGTAAAATATTGGTGTGATCAGGCTTCTTCGAGGAAATGGCTCCATTACACACTTGTCTATTATATCGTGCTTCTGTAGCTAGGTGATTCAAAGAAGTAAGGTTCAGTTGATTAAAAAAAATTGTATCAGAAAAAAGCCAACGGATTATTCTGATCCTAGCGCTCAATGGAAAGATAGTTGAATGGATAATTGTTTTGTGCAGTAGAAAAGCAGCTATTATAATAAAATAGTACTAAAAAACAATGTGTTATTAAAAGATATTAACAAAACATTAACAGCGCTAAAATGAGCCTATAAATGGCTTATGAGTCCAATACTCATGTACTGCAATGGTAAATTTGAGAAAAAGTTTGTAGGACTATATATACATCACATTAAATTTGCCTAGTGGATATATAACATGTGTTCCCACTCTTTGTAATTTCATTAATGGTAGTCCATGCAATTCCTCAGATGTACAGTTCTTTGTTAGGAGTGATCCCACAGTGTAGACGTTTGTCTGCTCAAATGCTGATAGGGACTCTCTGTGATTTCCCCCTAAGGTTTTGTACTCACCAGAATGTAGTACTTTAAAATCATTGGATACATCCACTTGTAGTGATCACGCATCGGTTCTCCTCGTCGTGTAGTCACGCCCTGACGCGTTTCGTGATAGGTCCACGTCTTCAGAGGGCGCCCTCTGAAGACGTGGACCTATCACGAAACGCGTCAGGGCGTGACTACACGATGATTCAGCTTGCAAGGCAGCTTAGCTTCTACCCGGGACTTACGAAGGAAAATTTGAGCCTGAGCATTTGGAGCCATATTCCTGAGTGAGCAGAGGCAGCAGCCTCCATGACAAGCGTTTTTTATCTTTATCTGTGTAAGCATGAGCGGGTAGCAGGGGTTTTATTGTTTAAATAAAAGGATTTTACACTATGCAAAGTTTCTCTTGCCTCCCTGCATGACTGCCAAGCTACACTGACTAAAGAACACACGGATCATTACCACACACCAGAGGAGGAGAACCGATGCGTGATCACTACAAGTGGATGTATCCAATGATTTTAAAGTACTACATTCTGGTGAGTACAAAACCTTAGGGGGAAATCACAGAGAGTCCCTATCAGCATTTGAGCAGACAAACGTCTACACTGTGGGATCACTCCTAACAAAGAACTGTACATCTGAGGAATTGCATGGACTACCATTAATGAAATTACAAAGAGTGGGAACACATGTTATATATCCACTAGGCAAATTTAATGTGATGTATATATAGTCCTACAAACTTTTTCTCAAATTTACCATTGCAGTACATGAGTATTGGACTCATAAGCCATTTATAGGCTCATTTTAGCGCTGTTAATGTTTTGTTAAGGTTCAGTTGATGCTGCATCAACACTAATAGCTGGATTCATAAAGACCGCTGCATCTTTAAGGCGGCGTAGCTTATCGTATTTACGCTAGGCCGCCTTAAGTTAGATAGGCAAGTACTGTGGGCCAGATTTACAAAAGGGATACGCAGGCGTATCTACGTTTCTATCTATGCGGCTGATTCACAGAATCAGTTACGCATAGATATTCCTAAGATCCGGCAGGTGTAATACTTTTACACTGTCTGATCTTAGGATGCAGTACCTCGGCCGCCGCTGGGGGCATTTCTCGTCGAAATTCCGCGTCGGGTATGCAAATTAGCACTTACGGAGATCCACGAAGCTTTTTCCCTTCGTTTTTTTCCGTAAGTGTTAGTTTGCCGTCGCAAAATTAGGGCTGCTTTTACAAAGTGTAAACTTAGTACACCATGTAAAAGTATACCCTTCTTTCCCGCGTCGCTGTCAATTTTTTTTTACATTTTTTATTTTTCCCGCCGCAACTTTTTTTTTTTCTTTTACACCCGTCGCGATTCTCAAAACTCGGCGCAACGTAAATCCGCGTAAAGCACGTTGGGAAAATCGCATCGGGAGCATGCGCAGTACGTCCGGCGCGGGAGCGCGCCTAATTTAAATTGGGCACGCCTTGCGCCGGACAGATTTAAGTTGCACAGCTGCAAATTTCTAGGTAAGTGCTTTGTGGATCGGGCACTAACTTGGACAATTCGCGGCAGTGTAACTTAAATGGGAAAAGTTAAGTTACGCCCGCTATTTGTGGATCTGGCCCTGTATTCACAAAGTACTTGCCTCCTAACTTACGGCGGCGTAGCGTAAGTGCGCCTAATTCAAATTAGGCTGAGGGGGCGTGTTTTATGTTAATGTATGCATTTACATATTCTACGCCGAACTCAACGGAAGCGCCACCTAGCGGCCAGCCTAAATATTGCACCCGGTGCAAGCCGTCGTATATAGGTTTAAGTGTATCTCGGTTTGAGAACACACTTAAACTTAGGACGGTGCAGATTCCGAGTTAGGTCGGCGTATCTACTGATACGCGGGCCTAACTCTCTCTGAATCCACCTATAAATCAATTCAGTTACATATTGCTGTGAATTCACTTAAGTAGAAAACTAAATACGGGAGAATGTGTTTTCTTTTCATTCTACATTTTACGGTTGGACTAGTTCTCTTTCAAGAAAAAACTGTAAGCAAGCAATGATACCCTCCAAAAACATAAAATGAAGAAAAAGCCTTTTCTGGCACTTTTTGTTTACGAGTTTAAATCAGTATTTTTTGCTAGAAAATTACTCAACCATAATATATTTTGTTTTAAGCAGGCACCCTAGAGAATAAAATGGCGACCGTTGCAATTTATGTCGCACAGTATTTGCGCAGCAGTTTTTCAATATTTTTGGGAAAAAATACACTTTGATCAATAAAAAAAAATGTAAAATAAAAACCCAATATATATCCCTTTTTTTTCATATGAAAGATGATGTTGCGCTGAGTAAAAAGATATCTAACATTCCATGCTTCAAAATTGTGCACGCTTGTGGAATGGCGACAAACTACGGTACTTAAAAAATCTACATAGGCAACGTTTTTAATTTTTTTACAGGTTACCTGTTTTGGGTTACAGAGAGGATCTAGCGCTAGAATTATTTCTCTCGTTAACGTTAGTGGCGATACCTCATGTGTGGTGCGAACACCGTTTAACATATGCGTGCACGACCTGCACGCAAGTGTGGAGGGAGAATCGCGCTTTACTTTTTTATTTTTTTACACTTTCCCTTTTTTACACTTTACCTTTTATTTTATTTTTTGTTGATTACTTTTATTTCTATTACAAGGAATGTAAACATCCTTTGTAATAGAAATAAGGATGACAGGTCCTTTTTTATGGAGAGATCTGAGGTCAAAAAGACCCCAAATCTCTCCTTTACCTTTTTAAAAGCAAAAGATCCAAAAAAAATTATTTGGGTATCTTTTGCTTTAAAAAAAAATATACATATCTTTTTTTACTTCCACCCTGGACCAGAAGTGATGTCAGGATGTTGCTGCAGTCCTCCAAGGACATAAAGGCGATCAAAAACGTTCTAGTCTTTTATCTCCTCTGTGACCAGGCAGCCGAACCATCGGATCGTATGTCGGTTGAGCCGGCGGAAACTGTAAGCCCGAGAAACACAGGCGAGTAGCGGAAGGGAGGGGGGGACATGACCCCCCCTTCTGAAAGCATTCCAGCGGCTCATGAGCCACTCGAGAGCGCCTTCAAGAGAAAGCCAGCCACCAGCTGCAAAAAACAATACCGGAGTTATGGCTGATATCTTCAGTCATAATCCTGGTTAACCACTTGCAAACTGCAACGTATATTGCGGTCAGTAAATAGTTAAAGTCCCCTGTGAGTTTATGGTTTTCTAAAGCCTCGTACACACGATCAGTCCATCCGATGAGAACGGTCCTTCGGACACACCATCGGTTAATTAACCGATCGTGTCAGAACGCGGTGACTTAAAACACAACGACGTGCAGAAAAAAACAAAGTTCAATGCTTCCAAGCATGCGTCGACATGATTCTGAGCATGCGTGGGTTTTAAACCGATGCTTTTGCATACTAACGATCGGTTTTGACCTATCGGTTACCAGTCCATCGGTTCAATTTTAAAGCAAGTTCTCATTTTTTTGACCGAAAGGGCCTACACACGATCGGTTTGGACTGATGAAAACAGTCCTTCAGACCGTTCTCCTCTGGCGATCCTATCGTGTGTACGAGACCTTAGATAACATTTTTGCCTTTTGGCCAGTTTTTTAAGTCTTGTATATTTCTGTGGCAGATTTTTGAGCGGATCTGGCCAATGAGATTTGTGTGTTTGAGTAAGGCCAGACATTCCATGGGGAATAAAAAAGCTGGCTATACACTAGTAGAATTTCATTCAAAATACATTTTTTTAGATTTTTTTCTGTTTGTTCGTGGGATCAAATCATGACCGCAGTGCCAATTTGTTTTTGAAGGAACAGGATAGAAAATGTTTCTAAAAATAAACAAGATTTCTAACAGTGTATGTGGTTTTTCATTTGGTCCATTGAGTCCAAAATCGAATGTTAATAGCAAAATTTTGAAGTACTTTGAACAATATTCATAAAGCCATTGAATGTATTGAGAATTATCGTATGCATGTTCATATGAGCATTCGTTCCAAAAACTCCTAGGGGCAGATCCACGTAGATCGGCGCATTAATCCGCCGGGCGTAGCGTATCTAAGATACACTACGCCGCCGTAACTTTTTTTTCAAATCCTCAAAGAATTTGCGCCGTAAGTTACGGCGGCGTAGTGTATCTTTGGCGGCGTAATGGCGCGGCATTCAAATCTCTGTGATGGGGGCGTGTTTTATGTAAATACGTTGTGACCTGACGTAAACAACGTTTTTTTTTTTAACTGCGCATGCGCCGTCCGTGGGGGTATCCCAGTGCGCATGCTCGAAAATAACCCAGAACAAGCCATTGCTCACGACGGTGACGTCATTCTACGCAAATTCCTATTCGCGAATGACTTACACAAACGACGTAAAAAATTCAAAATGCGAGGTGGGAACGACGGCCATACTTAACATTGAGTACGCCACCATATAGCAGGGATAACTATACGCCGGAAAAAGCCAAACACAAACGACGTAAAAAAATGCGCCGGCCGGACGTACGTACGTTCGTGTTTTGCCGTAAATAGCTAATTTGCATACTCAACGCGGAAATCGACAGAAACGCCACCTAGCAGCCGCCGAAAGAATGCACCTGAGATCCAACGGCGTACTAAGACGTACGCCTGTCGGATCGAGCCGAGATGCCGTCGTATCTTGTTTTGTGGATACAAAACAAAGATACGACGCGCAAAATTTTAAATTACGCGGCGTATCAAGAGATACGCCGGCGTAATTCTTTTGTGGATCTGCCCACTAGTGTATGGCCAGCTTAAAGGGGTTGTAAAGGTTTGTTTTTTATTTTCTAAATAGGTTCCTTTAAGCTAGTGCATTGTTGTTCCACTTACCTTTTCCTATGATTTCCCTTCTAAATGTTTTTTTTCTTTGTCTGATTTTCTTCCTTCCTGTTTCTCCTCGGTAAGCTTGCCCCCATCATCCATGGGGGTTAGTCAGCCAGAGCAGCTTACTGAGGAGGAACAGGAAGTGAGAAATTCAGACAAAGAAAACAAAGAAAAAAAAATATTTAGAAGGGAAATGGAAGGAAAAGGTAAGTGAACCAACAATGCACTGGCTTAAAGGAACCTATTTAGAAAATAAAAAACAAACCTTTACAACCCCTTTTAACAGTTGTCCAAGTTGTCAGATAACCAAAGCTGCACCACTTCTCCAAACCACCTCCACTCATCATTTAAGAGCTGTTAGGGTGCCTGGCTACTGTAGCCCATCCACATAAGTATAGAAAAAGTTGAGTCACACCCCATCTTAAATTTTTCATGTTATTTTATTCCATAAAAGCCTAAGTGAATGCATACATTCTGTCTCCACCCAACATACCACACTTCCCAGACGTGTATCACCGCAAGGGCTTGCTCACAGGGAATAAAGTTGGTACCTACTGTAATCCCTGTGAGCAAGCCCTTAGGGGTGAAATGTGACTTGAGAGTGTGGTATGTTGGGTGGGGACAGAATGGTTGCATTCACTTTGCCTTTCATGGAATAAAACAACATGGAGAATTTAAGATGCAGTGTGACTCTCAACTTTTTCTATACTTCTGTTGTCCAAGTTGTATTGTAGCTGGCTGCTACTGATCTCTTGCAGGTAAGGAACGATAAGAACCTGGAATGATGGGTTATTGTAGCACAATGGCTGAATGCCATATAATGTTTAGCTGTGGCCTAGTCAATTAACCTTCTTTTTTCTTTCTTTCTTTTTTTTTCAAGGTCCAGAAAGCTAAACATGTGGTTGTTGTGGGTGGAGGTGCTGCAGGTGTGGAAATGGCTGCGGAGGTGAAAACAGATTATCCAGAGAAAGAGGTAAAATACATTGGGCCAGATTCTCGTAGACTGGCGTATCTTTGCGGCAGCGTAATGTATCTGATTTACGTCACGCTGCCGCAACTTACACGGGCAAGTGCTGTATTCTCAAAGCACTTGCTCCGTAAGTTGCTGCGGCGTAGCGTAAATCGGCCGGCGTAAGCCCGCCTAATTCAAATGTGGAAGGGGGGGCGTGTTTTATGTTAATCTACTGTGACCCGACGTGATTGACATTTTTCATGAACGGCGCATGCGCCGTCCGTGGAAATCTCCCAGTGTGCATTGCTCCTAATACGCCGCAAGGACGTATTGGTTTTGACGTGGACGTAAATGACGTCCAGCCCCATTCACGGACGAGTTACGCAAACGACGTAACTTTTTCAAATTTGGACGCGGGAACGACGGCCATACTTAACATTGGCTGTGCCTCATATAGCAGGGGCAACTATACGCCGGGAAAAGCCTAACGTAAACGTCGTAACTTTACTGCGTCGGCCGTGCGTACGTTCGGGAATTCGCGTATCTAGCTAATTTGCATACTCGACGCGGATTTCGACGGAAGCGCCACCTAGCGGGCCAAAAAAAAAATTGCACTTAAGATCCAACGGCGTAAGAGACTTACGCCTGTCGGATCTAATGGATATCTATGCGTAACTGATTCTAAGAATCAGTCGTATAGATACGACGGCTCAACGCAGAGATACGTCAGCGTATCTCGGTTGAGAATCTGGGCCATTCTATTTTTCAGACTATTGATAAATGGGAAAGGACAAAGTCACCGAATCCCTCAAGAGATACTCCAAAGGTGTAGAGAAAATGGGAAACAAAATGGACACCTATGCTGTATAATTAGCATCTTGTCCTGGATCTTAAAGCTTTTTTCCAAATAGTTTATGGCACATTCTCTGCTGCATTGTTTTAGAGCAGGAACATTTTAGTGGTATTGTTATGTTTTTACTTACTTTTTATGATATGTATTTACGCTTATCAATTAGCAATAGGGGTTGAGGGTGTTAGGTGTTTGGTTAATGGTTAGGTTTCAGGGTTAGAAGTTAGAGTATGGTTCAGTCCAATGGTATGTTTTGGTTAAGGGTTAGTTGAAATGGATAGGTTTAGGTTAAAGTTTAAAAAAATCTGATTTAAAGCAGGTGAGCATAGAAACATTTGCCATAATGTGTGACAGCATACTTGCGTATTTTTCCAGACTAAATCTGGCCATAGACAGATCGAAATTAAGCTGTTTCAGCAGGAACTGGACACATTTTAATCTGTCAATGGACAGGCTGGTTGTACTGAAGTCAAAGCATCAATTCTTCAGTACAACCAGCCTGTCAGATTTTTTTCCCCCACCCGATTGTTGTATTTTGGCAGTGGGGGTGTCTTCCCATCGGCAGAACACAATAGCACTGCAGGATTAAAGCAACTTTCTTACTTTCACTCCATGGTTGAAGGGGAAAAAAATACATAATGTATGACCTGCCTTCTCTTGGCTTACCCTTCTCAAGTGTGACAGCTATGTGCTCTTTACTGGAAAACAAAACCAAGGAAATATTCAAGCTCAACTTTCAGAGCAGCCTGCGACCACCTGAATTGACCTGTCCAACAGTATGCAAATGTGTGCAACTAAACCCCTATTTTTAATGCAAACACATGCTTAAGCCATAGAGCCCCGGTAAAGGCACCCCATTTTCTGTGGCTTTAAGGAGGGGTAGGCTCCCTCCAGGTTTACCTGCCCTCCACCTGTCTATTAAAATGCGTGTGCTTCCATTGTTGAAGACTCATAGAAATTAGAGTTGGGTCCACAGAAAATGGGGTGCCTTGCCGGGACTCTTTGGCTTACGCATGTACCGGTATTTGCAAATGTATGCAACTAAACCCCTGTTTTTTACGCATACTGTTGGACAGGTCAGTTCAGGTGGTCGCAGGCTGGTTTCTAAGTTGAGCTTGGATATTTCCTTGGTTTTGTTTTACATGCGTTGCCCTTCCAATGCTCCTTGCTGCAGTGACTACTTGTTTGTATGTGTTCTATACTGCTTATTTCACAATTGGTGTTTTCCTACTTGGGACAATGGCTAATAATGTAATTCCTACACAGTTGGACTGGAGTTACAGTATCGCAGCATCTGACTTCATCTCCAGATTCTAAGAGTGGACTGAGAGTATACACTGCACTGTACTTGTACAAAATATCGCTAGGAAAAAAAACAAATAATTTTATTGACAAAAGAGACTTGCAAAGTCACTTCTAACAAATATAAAAAGCTTTACCTACTAGCATTATTTTTCTAACTTTTTTTATTTTTACTTTGGATTTAGAGGATTGGATGAGGGTAAGATTTAGATTTAGGTGGTAGGTTGATATTAGGAGTAAGAGCCGGTTCACACTGGGGCGACTTGCGATCCGACTTCATGTCGCCTCAAGTCGTCCCAAGTCGTGCTGTAGAGAAAAACAATGGAAGTGAATGGGAGCGGTGTTAATACACACGACTCAAGGCGATCCGACTTCAGAAAAGGTTCCTGTACTACTTCAATCCGACTTGTAGGCGATTTGCACCCATTGATTTCAATGGAAGTCGCCTCAGAAGTCGGATCACTGTCTTATCTGAAGCTACTTTCCAGGAAGATAACATACATTTCTCAGGAAAATCTCTCCTGCCCCCCTCCCTCCCCCTCCCTCTCCCAGAGCTGATTGTTCTTTTATTGGCCACTGGAATGTCTCCTGTCCTGGAGACGACTTCAAGTCGTGTTGTAAATCTCCCCAGATCGCCCTGTGGTTCACATTCAAGTCGTGTTGGAATCGCCTCTGGAAGTCGCACTGGAAGTCGGATCGCCCCAGTGTGAACCGGCTCTAAGGCTCCGTGCACACTGAAGCTGATAAACTGCAGTTTATTGGCGTTTTGGCTTTTTTTTTTAAAGCCCATAAACTGAACTCTATGTTAGCCTATGTGCCCATGCACACCTGGGCGTTTTTTAGTGTTAATGAGCTTTGGAGTTTATTGGCTTTTTTCTGAATGCCTGAAATTTGCGTTCAAAGTGCTGTTTTTTGGCGGAAAAAAACGTTCAAAAATGCAAAACGCTGAAAAACGCTTAAAAACGCTCAAAAACGCCGGTGCCAGCGTTTTTTAATCCATTGAAAAAAAAAAAAAAAGCTACACTGAAAAACGCTGATTAAGGCTGTTGCAAAAACGCTAAAAAATGTTGAAAGGCTCCCTGCAAAGCTACTGGCATTTTTTTATAGCTTTTATCAGCTTCAGTGTGCATGGAGCCTTAGGGACCAGGCTATAAATTAAAAAGGATATGTTTTTAGAATAAGGAAAATTATGTACTTTTAATTATGCTACTTTGTATGTAATGATTTGCTCATTGGAATCTATTTGAACTGAGCTGGTGCTTATTGATCACAAAAGTACAGTTCTTAAAAACTCTCACATCTATTAAAAAAAAAAAAAAAAATAGCCATGCTTGTCCAGAAGTCCTTACAGTGTTTTAATTTATTTTCCTCATTTATAGGTATGTAAGTGACAAGCTAATACAAAAGCATAACTTGGCCTTCATTTTATCTATGTTTCGGCTTTGCACAGGTTACATTGATACATTCTAAGGTGGCATTAGCGGATGTGGAGCTGAAGCCATGTGTTAGAAGTGCTATAAAGGAAATCCTCCTGAAAAAGGGAGTAAGGCTAGTATTGGGTAGGTCCCTATTACCTGATGATTGTTAACATTAATAATGTCGTCGGCACTCTTCACAGATCTGTATCTTTTGTCTATAAAAGTGCATTATCTTATTCTTCGCTTTTCATGTTGGTGTTCCAAAATGTTTCCATGACTCCATGGCAGCCCAAAGGGAGGGACAGATACTGTAGTGGAAATTCTATAGTGCAGGGGTGTTCAACCTTTTGAAAAACGAGTGCCACTTATAGTGACACTAAGTCCCCGTACACACGGTCGGACAAAACCGATGAGAATGGTCCGACGGACCGTTTTCATCGGTTCATTGCTGAAGTGGCCTGATGGTCTGATGTGTGTACACACCATCACTTCAAAATCCAATCGGGTCAGAACGCAGTGACGTAAAACACACGACGTGCTGAAAAAAACGAAGTTTAATGCTTCCAAGCATGCGTCGACTTGATTCTGAGCATGCGCGGGTTTTGAACCGATGCTTTTCTGTACTAACCATCGGTTTGGTCCGATCGGGCAGCGGTCCATCGGTTCGGTTTTGAAGCATGTTTTAAAATTTTGGACTGAAGGAAAACAGACCGATGGCCTATACACACGGTCGGTGTGGTCCGATGAAACTGAACTTCGGTTCATTCTCATCGGTTTTGTCCGACCGTGTGTACGGGGCCGTAAGGTTCCTTTTTTTTTTTTTTTTTTTTTAAATAACAAACATATCATACTTCCCTCCACTGTGCAGCTTGTTTTGCACTTAGTGGCCCCTCAGCGGCTCTCACAGCTCCTCCAAGCATTAGATAAGCCCCTCGGAGAATCGCTCTCCCGAGGGGGTTACCCTGCGGGTGTGCTCCTGAGTCATACACTCGGAGTGTATGACTCGGCCCCGGCGCCTGTGACATTGGATTTGATTGACAGCAGGAGTGAGCCAATGGCTGCACTGCTATAAATCTATCCACTCAAAGCCGGTACTCCGTGGAGAGGAGGATGGCAAGGACGCACCGAGGAGATGAACGGGCTCAGGAAAGTAAAACAGGGGGGCTGTGGGGTCAGTGGTTGCCAGGTGTTTTTTCACCTTAAAGTGCTTGTAAAAGTTTTGATTTTTATTTTCTAAATGGGTTCCTTTAAGCTAGTGCATTGTTGGTTCACTTACCTTTTCCTTCGATTTCCCTTCTAAATGTTTTTTTTCTTTGTCTGAATTTCTTTTTCGTACATCACGGGACACAGAGCGGTATATTCATTACTATGTGGGTTATATGGAGTACCTTCAGGTGATGGACACTGGCAATCTCAAACAGGAAGTCCCCTCCCTATATAACCCCCTCCCATAGGAGGAGTCCCTCAGTTTTTTCGCCAGTGTCTTAGGTGTTGGTCACGAAATAGTTTGCCTCCATGTCCAAGACTTAGCAGACTATACCGGATCTGTCCAAAGTGCCTCAGAGCCAAAGTGGACAGTACCCGGGCCCCAAGTCGTGGGGTTTGCCTATAATGCCTCTCCTTGGGAGGGCTGGATCCTGGGCCCAGAACTTTGATCCTTTTCCAAGGTCCAAAAGAACTGTTGCCAGGATGCGGTATAGGTCCAGGGCAGTGGTGTTCCTTCCAGGATCCGAGTCCCTGAAGGTCTAGTACGGAACCCACGGAGATGGGGGAAGATTGGGCCTCTTGCTTTCAGCAATACCCTGCAGCGTGGAGCAGGTAAGGGGGGGGCCTGCGGAACTTGGTTCGCGGCAGGTCCCTCAGGGGGAAAGTCTAGTTGGGACAGCCTGGGATGCTCTGCATGGGCGACTTTTTTCCACTATGTCTGCTAGACAGGATGGTTACCTCCCATATTCTAGTGTATCCCCCTCCACTAACTGTGTTAGCCTGTATATATATATAATATGTGTATTTGCTGCTCCGCATGGCTTTGGGGGGTAGAGGCTCCTTTTCCTGGGATCAAGCAAGGATTAGCCCACCCCCGTGTTGTCCCTGGTTTAGCATTGTGTCTAAGGGCCAGAGACTTGCCTTGTACAGGTGCTTAAAGTGTGCGGCCATATCTGTGTCCTGAATGCCGCTGGCGTTGCTGCTCCTCTCCTCGTGGGTTTCTCCCTCTGAGACGCGCGCACATGATGTAGAGGCGCGCGTGGAAGGGGCGGGGAGCGCAGCAGCGTCAGCAAGGAGAGGGGGCGTTCCCCCTCGCTATTAAGCTTGGCTGCGTCTGTCCTCCAGTCAGTGTGAGGATCGTCTGCTGGCTGGAGGGACGCAGAGCGGGGCACAGAGCGGCGGTCGAGCGACACCTGGTGGCGGTAAAGAGACCTATTAGGTCTGGAGCTAGGCTCCCCACTGACCTGAAAAAAAAAAAAAAGGAAGCTAAAACCCTTTTGTTTTTTCTGGATAAAGCCTAGGGTCTCTAGCAGCAGTCTAAAGGACTCCATCCATCAAGCTTCCCGTCTGTCGCTGTTTCTGGTACATATGCGAAGGCTCTTGTGGCTAAAGAATTGGTCGGCCGAGACTCCGTGTAAAAAGCTTTTAGCGTGAGAACGAGTCGGTGAGAGCTCTAGGACGTACGTTAGAGGACAGAGCGGAAGAAAAAAAAATTGCTATCAACATGGAGTCCGAGACCAAGTATTTACCCGAGCTGATGGCGGAGAAGGACAGCCTGGACCCGTCCTTTACACACGCCATGAGCCTGCTCTCTAGCGAAATTGAAAGGCTGAAGAAGGGAGGTGATGCGAAAGGAAAGGAAGATGGAGACCCTTACCTAGACTTGTTCTCCCATAAGAACATGAAGCTGAAGGAGCGTGTTTTGATTCCAGTTAAATTGTATCCTAAGTTTAATTTTGTTGGCAAGATCCTGGGACCACAAGGAAACACAATCAAGAGGCTGCAAGAGGAGACTGGAGCTAAAATTTCAGTGCTGGGCAAAGGATCCATGAGGGACAAAGCAAAGGAGGAAGAACTCCGGAAAGGACTTGATCCAAAATACAGCCACTTGAACATGGATCTGCATGTTTTCATTGAAGTCTTTGGTCCACCTTGTGGGGCATATTCACGGATGTCACATGCCATGGAGGAGGTCCATAAGTTTTTAGTTCCACAGGATACGATGGATGATATTTGCCAAGACCAATTCATGGAAATGTCCTACTTGAATGGCGCTCCTCCAGAACAAGGTCGTGGTGGTGGGAGAGGAGGACCCTCCCGTGGCAGAGGTGGTCCACCCCCTTCTGCTGTAGCTCCACAAGCAAGAGGCAGAGCTGGTCCTCTGCGCTCCCTTGTTCCTAGGGGAGCTCCTGGGCGTGGAGCTATAACTCGTGGTGGAAGTGTAACCCGAAGTGTGGCTCCCACACCTGCAAGCAGGGGTGCACCTTCTGGAAGAGCTCGTGGTGGATCTCTTCAGAGGATTTCTTTGCCACCTCAAGCCCCAGAACCCTATGATGACTATGGTTATGAAGACACCTATGGGGAACCAAGCTATGAAGGTTATGAGGGTTATTACAACCAGAGCCAGGGAGAAACCGAGTATTATGATTATGCGCATGGTGAGAGCCTAGAATCATATGACGGCTATGGGCAAGACAACTGGAATGGATCCCGACCATCCCTGAAGGTTCCTCCTGCTGCTAAAGGCAGTAGCTACAGAGATCACCCATACAGACGCTTCTAAGACTGCTACTCTTCCAAACAATTATTACTGATATGTTGTGTCCCAGGACTTCTGTTCCTTAACCCACAGCACAAGTAATTTCTCTGTACTCCGTGACTCCTTTCACTCTCCCCTTTTGATCCCTTAACCCATCCCAAAATCCTCCTTTATAAGACCGATCTTTAAAATGGGAGGAAAATAAAAACGATCCACCTGTGAATATTTAGAACCATTTTTACGTTCATTGTTTAAAAATAAACAAAAACCCTTAAAAACATAAATGCTTTTCATGCAAAAAAACAAGTAAAATAGTATTTTAAGTGACTTTTGTTACAAAACTGAGGATTTCTAACAAAACGTTCATTCGATGTTAGCTGTAGATTCTGTCCTGAAGCAAGCTACATTTCAATATTCCATTTTTTTTTATTATGAGTTAGCGCAATTAGCTGTAATATTGTATGCTGTTTAAAAACCCAGGCTTTGACTTTGTAATTAAAATCCGCTTTGTTTTATGTTATTAAACCTTATGGACAAAAAGCTTTTAGCGTGTTTTCCCTTTCACGGAGGTAGGCTTTTTGGGGAAGATCTCGATAAATACATACAGACAATATCAAGTGGCAAAAGCACTCTTTTACCAGTCAAAAAGAGATTTTGAGGCCCTACGTTCAAGCGGCAGCAATCCCCAGCCCCAGGGTCCTCTGCCCCCAGGCAGTATCGATGACCTCCCGCACGATCAAACTTTGCTAATAAGTTGCAGGGACAGGCCGCTGGTGGTAAAAGACCATGGTCCCGCAAACCAGCTAAACCAGCTCCCAAGTCAGCTTTTTGAAGGGGCGCCCCCACTCAATCGGGTGGGGGGAAGGCTTCAATTCTTTGTTTGGGAAGCCAAGATCCCCGACAAATGGGTTCTTTCTTTGGTGGTGGCTGGAGTTTCGGGAGTTTCCCCCTCCACATTTTCAGGAATCAAGAATTCCAAGCGATCCGGAAAAGAGAGCTGCCTTGCTAACAGCTTTGGATCGTCTTCTAAACCAAGGAGTAATCATAGAGGTACCCTTTTCAGGAGCACAAGCTAGGCTTTTACTCCAATCTGTTTATCGTTCCAAAGCCCAACGGCGATGTAAGGCCCATCCTGGATCTAAAGACTCTAAACTCTTACCTGAGGATTCGGTCCTTTCGGATGGAATCCATACGCTCTGCCGCCGCAGCCTTGCAGCAGAACGATTTTTTTGGCCTTGATAGACATAAAGGACGCCCAATTTTCCAGGGGCATCAAAAATTCCTACGCTTTGCAGTCGCAGGGTGCCACTATCAATTTGTGGCTCTCCCTTTCGGGTTGGCTACGGCCCCCCGTGTGTTTACGAAGGTCCTGGCCCCCATCTTAGCCAGTCTAAGGACCCAGGGAATCTTGATCCTGGCCTATTTGGACGACCTCCTGATCATAGATCACTCTGCTTCAGGCCTGAGTCGAGCGGTAACCTTGGCGGTTCAGTACCTCGAGGTATTCGGTTGGGTTTTAAACCAAGAAAAATCGGCTTTGCAGCCTACGAAGCGATTGGAATACCTCGGCATGCTGCTAGACACGAAGCAGCAAAGAGTGAATTAAGAGAAATTCAAGGGGATCAAAGAATTGATCCAGTTAGTGCTAAGCAAAAGGGAGCCAACTGTGCGATTGTGCATGAAATTACTGGGAAAGATGGTGGCCACCTTCGAGGCGGTGCCATATGCGCAGGCACACACTCGAATCCTACAGACAACCATCCTGTCAGCCTGGAACAAAGATCCACAAGCCCTGGATCTTCCGTTGACCCTTCCATCAAGGGTCCAGCAAAGTCTCTGCTGGTGGCTAAAGCCTCGGAACCTCCTAAAGGGAAAATCATTCAGTCCCATCATCTGGAAGTTGATAACCACAGATGCCAGCATGAAAGGCTGGGGACCGGTCTTGGATGGGCAGATCCAGCAGGGGATTTGGGCAGAGTCGGAAAGACGGCTGCCAATCAATGTCTTGGAGATCAGGGCGGCACGCTTAGCCTTAAAAGCCTGGACATCCAAACTCCAAGGGTCTCCGGTGAGAGTGCAGTCCGACAGTGCCACGGCGGTGGCATATATAAACCACCAAGGGGGCACGAGGAGTCGAGCCGCCCAAAGGGAAGTGAACTTAATTTTCCCATGGGCAGAAGCGCATGTACCATGCATCTCGGCGATTTTTATCCCAGGGGTGGACAATTTACAGGCGGACTTCTTAAGTCGCCAGCAGCTGATTTCAGGGGAGTGGTCCCTCCATCCCCAGGTCTTTCAGGAGATCTGCCAGAAATGGGGATCTCCGGATGTGGACATCATGGCATCAAGGTTCAACAGGAAGCTGAACAAATTCATGTCCCGATCAAGGGACCCTCTGGCCTGTGGAACCGATGCGTTGGTTTGTCCGTGGCATCCGTTCAGTCTGCTGTACGCCTTCCCCCGTTACAGATGCTGCCCCGCCTGCTGCGCAGGATCAGGGTAGAAAGCAGACCAGTCATTCTGATAGCCCCAGCATGGCCCCGGAGGTCGTGGTACTCACTGATCGTGAAGATGTCAGTGGGGGATCCGTGGACCCTTCCACTTCGGCCAGACCTGCTCTCGCAAGGTCCGATACTCCACCCTGCCTTACGGCATCTGAATTTGAAGGCTTGGCGGCTGAATCCCTGATCCTCAGCGGTAGGGGCCTATCTAGCCAAGTTATTTCTACTCTGATTAAGGCTAGAAAACCAGTCTCCAAAGTAATTTATTACAGGGTTTGGAAGGCCTACGTAAGCTGGTGTGAGTCCCAGAGATGGCTTCCACGCAAATACACCATTGACAGGGTATTGCGTTTCCTCCAGATAGGCGTGGACAAAGGTTTGGCCTTAAGCACTATTAAGGGACAGATTTCTGCCTTATCAGTGTGGTTTCAGAGGCCGTTGGCCACGCATTCTTTGGTTAAAACCTTTCTGCAGGGGGTGTTACGCATTAATCCCCACATCAAGTCTCCGGCTTGTCCGTGGGATTTGAATCTTGTGTTGTCAGCTCTGCAAAAGCAGCCCTTTGAGCCTCTGGCAGAGGTTCCGTTGGTATTACTGACTAGGAAGTTGGTATTTTTGGTTGCTATGGCTTCCGCTAGAAGAGTGTCAGAGCTGCCAGCCTTGTCTTGTAAAGAACCATACCTCATTCTGCATAAAGACAGGGTGGTTCTCCGTCCGCATCCGTCTTTTCTGCCTAAGGTGGTGTCCAGCTTTCACTTAAACCAGGATTTGGTTCTTCCATCCTTTTTTTCCAAAGCCCATTTCTAGAAAGGAAGGCTTGCTGCACACCTTGGATATTGTCAGGGCCATGAAGGTCTACCTGAAAGCTACAGAAAAGATTCGAAAGACGGATACATTGTTCATCCTGCCGGAAGGACCCAAGAGAGGTCAGGCGGCGGCTAAAGCTACCATCGCTAGATGGATTAAGCAGTTAATCAGTCAGGCCTACGGCTTGAAGGGGTTGCCCCCTCCTTTATCAGTTAAGGCCCATTCTACTAGGGCCATGAGCGCCTCTTGGGCAGCACACCACCAGATCACTATGGCTCAGGTTTGCAAGGCAGCGACCTGGTCATCGGTACACACGTTCACAAAATTTTACCAATTGGACGTGAGAAGAAGGGCCGATGCAGCCTTTGGACAGGCAGTGCTGCAGGCTGCGATTTGAGATCCTCGGGATCCGGGGCACCCTTGGTTAATTAATGAATTAATTAAATTAATCAGATTAATTATTTTTTGTTGGATTTATTATGATTTAAAGGATACTTTCTGCATTAAATCTCCTGGTTGAGATGTCTCCCTCTTCTCATTGAAGCATTGCTTTGGGACATCCCACATAGTAATGAATATGCCGCTCTGTGTCCTGTGATGTACGAAAAAGAAAAAGGGATTTTTAATACAGCTTACCTGTAAAATCCTTTTCTTGGAGTACATCACGGGACACAGAGCTCCCACCCCTCTTATGGGGAACATTTTGGGAGGCATACTGCTTGCTACAAAACTGAGGGACTCCTCCTATGGGAGGGGGTTATATAGGGAGGGGACTTCCTGTTTGAGATTGCCAGTGTCCATCACCTGAAGGTACTCCATATAACCCACATAGTAATGAATATGCTGCTCTGTGTTCCGTGATGTACTACAAGAAAAGGATTTTACAGGTAAGCTGTATTAAAAATCCCTTTTTCTCACCTCCTGTTCCTCCTCAGTAAACTTGCCCCCATCATCCGAGCGGAGGTTAGTCAGCCAGAACAGCTTACTGAGGAGAAACAGTAGGTGAGAAATTCAGACAAAGAAAAAAAACATTTAGAAGGGAAATCGAAGGAAAAGGTAAGTGAACCAACAATGCACTAGCTTAAAGTAACCTATTTAGAAAAAAAAAACCCTAACCTTTACAACCCCTTTAATGTATTGGATGCATTAAGGTGAAAAAACACAAACCTTTACAACCCCTTTAAGTGATTTGGTAACCGGTCACAGGCCACAATGAAATATTTTATTTAGAATAGCATAATGATTTTAAACAGAAATCAAGAGCCTGGATTCACAAAGCACTTACGCTGACGTATCTCGAGATACGCCACGTAAGAGTAAATATGCGCCGTCGTATCTGTGCGCCGTGCCCACAAAACTAGATACGCCTGAAAATAGGCTTCATCCGACCAACGTAACTTTCCTACGCCAGCGTATCGTGGGCGCATATTGGTGCTCCCATTGATTTCCAATTCACATATGCAAATTAGGGTGATACGCCGATTCACAAACATGCTTGCGCCCGGCGCATAGTATACGCGGTTTACGTAAGTCGTACGTCCGGCGTAAAGTTATGCCCCATAAAGCAGGTGTAAGTCAGCAGCATCCTTGCAAATGGCTGCACCAGGGAACACAGCCGTCGTATTTTACGTCTAGGCGTAGGTTACGTTCACGTCGTAGGCAGTGATTTGACGTATCTTAGGGAGTAGTTCTGACGTGATTCTGAGCATGCGCACTGGGATGCGTCCACGGGACGGCGCATGCGCCGTTCGTTAGTCGTATCTTTCTGGCGCTCGGCCCATCATTTGCGTGGCTCACGCCCACTTCCACTTACGCAGACTTACGACTAAGAAACCCAGTGCAGATTTGAGGGCGAGTGCTTTATGAATTCTGTGCTTGCCTCTCTGCACTGCGTCGGCGTAGCGTAAAAAAGATACACTACACCGGCATAAATATGCGCCAATGTATTTGAATCCGAGCCTTGATCTTCATTTTACTGGGTACAAATCCCATTAGATGTTTACCTGGTGTTTAATCACAGTCACAGAAAGAAAACGGACAGGTGGACCCGATCAGACTGATTGTGTGAAAGGGGCTAGGGCTGCTTTCACACTGATGTGCTGCTGTTTACCAGCACAGCGCAGTGCACCTGCAGGTTAGCTGCTGTTTGCCATAGACTTCTATTATATATTGTAGGTGTGGTGCACTTTCCGAAAGAACACCAAAACTCCTGCATTCAGGAGCTCACCAAACCTGCAGAATATAAGTTTATGGCTCAGCACAGCAAACCCGCAGGTGCACTGCACGCTGTACCTGCGGATCAGTGTGAAATCAACCTAATAACCACACTTTTTTTTTTTGTGCTTATATATGCCCATGGCAAAACTTTGATGTTTAATGTATATGAAGCTCATTGCAAAACTGATATTTATTAAGCTGACCTTTTTAACTTTAATTTTTATTTGTTTTTAGAAAAGTTACTGTCTTAGGCAGAGTGATACCAAGTGCATCTAGCCTGGGACAGGAGCTGGCGCTATAGAGGATGCATCAGCTTAGGCAGTTCCTGCCCCATCCATAGCCGAGTGCCTCCTCCGGCACTGGCTCAGTCCACTCTAAGGCCCCGTACACACGAGAGGATCGATCCGCTGAAATTGATCCGCTGACCGGTTTCAGCGGATAGATCCCCTGGTGTGTACGATCCAGCGGATATTTATATTATATTTCGGGCCGACCGATTTCCAGCGGATAAAAATTTCCTGACATGCTAAGAAATCTATCCGCTGGAATCGGCTTCAGCAGATCGATCCGGTGGTCTGTACAGACTCACCGGATCGATCCGTCCGAACCCATCCCTCGCATGCGTCGTAATGATTCGACGCATGCGTGGAAGTCCTTCTATCACAGCGTCGCGTACGTCGCCGCGTCATCATCGCGGCGACGGCGCGTCGCGTCACCGCGGACGGAATTCCGCGGGGATTTTGATCTCCTGGTTAGTTCAACCAGGAGATCAAAATCCGCCAGAGGATTTATCCGCGGAAACGGTCCGGAGGACCGTTTCCGCGGATAAATCCTCTCGTGTATACCCGGCATTAATGCTCTAGGATGGTGGGTCAGCAACCCACGATTTGGGCTTGCCAACACATCATTCCAGAGCAGGAGGTTGTGGACCACGTCAGAGGGCTCCTTGGGTCACCAGTTGAACACCCCCTGCATAGTCCTACTCCTCTTTTGTGGGAGAAAATTGGGTTTATCGTAATAGGGCTTTAAAGAGTTGGGAAATTGCTATTAAAACTGGTCCCATAATACTTTGACCTAGAAGATAGTGATATTGTAGGTTGTGACTGCATTTCAAATTAGTATTGGAAATAACACAAATTGTGTGGTAAAATGCGATGCTGGCTGCATATTCTAATATACTACTACTAATACAGCATGTTGGGTTGATAAATGGGGCATAAGAGCTTCTGGTACTTTGAACATAATTTCAGTATCATGTATTCTGCTTGGCATATGAACATAAAAAAAATATGATTTTATTGCTAAGTAACTGTTAACTGGCGAATACTTTACAAGAAGCATATCGCTTCGTATAGAATAAAAAATCATTAGTCTATCTAGGGACGCATATAACGCCTGACCGAAAACTTCTATACGATCTGAATTATGGTGCTTTAATGGAAGGGGTAAGAGAGGATCTTCAGAAATTAAAGGGGCAATTCCTAACGTGGTTCGGAAGGGTGAATGCAATAAAAATGAACATACTACCCAAAATAATTTATGTCTTACATACAGTGCCAATTTCCCTCCCACAGAGTTTTTTTAAGGGATACGGAAGGCTTTTGTATCCTTTGTATGGAACGATAAACGCCCCAGATTAGCCTATGAAATTTTGTGTAGAGAAAAGTCAAAAGGTGGAGTGGGGTTACCAGATGTAATATCATATTATAGGGCAATGGCACTAGTACGTATACTAAATTGGAATCATGACCACTCAAATAAAATATGGGTAAAATTAGAGCAAACAATGGCAGGAAGGAACCTAGCAGGAGCACCTTGGATTCCAAAGTTAGAAAGAGGGCTCTTAAAGTGGATGTCACCCTTAACTGACAATACATTAAGGATATGGGATAAAATAAATCAATCAGGAGACTATTCTCCTGGGATATCCCCCTTGGCCCCCCTGGAGGGATTCCCGTGGTTCCCCCCAGGTGAGGAAGTAGGATCAATGAAGGCCTGGGGAAGGGATGGGGACACCACATGGTGACTGACTTCCTTACTAGAATTGAGGCGGAGCCTGCGAACAGTCCCAATGGTGGATTGGAGGTATCATCAATTAAGGTGTTTCTTTCAATTGTGGAAAACTAGGATAAGGCCTCTTAATTCGCTTACTATATTTGAAACTAGATGTGTAAAGATAATAAGGGCCAAACACTTACTGTCTCAAATGTACAGATTAATCCTAGGGACACGGATAAAAACAACACCTTATTATATTAGAGACTGGGAAGGAGAGCTAAATCATATGTTTATTACGCTACAAATTAAAAAAAACGTATTGATTCCGCACACTATACATCTGTAAGCTCACAGATTCAAGAGATGTCTTATACATTTCTATGTAGGTGGTATAGAACCCCAGTAAGATTGGCACAGATGTATAGGCTTGCGGACAATAGGTGTTGGAGGGGATGTGGACAGGAGGGTACCCTACTCCACCTGTGGTGGTTATGCCCAAAGATCAGAGGATTTTGGCAAGAGATTGCCCCTTGGGTTGGAAGGCTATCTCGCAAAGAAATAGAACTGACACCTCTAAACTTCCTATTCCACGGGTCAGCGAGGTCCATGGGATCATATAAGGAGAGTATTACGCCTCATTTATTAAATGCGGCAAAATTATTAATACCTAGATTATGGAAACAGGATAAAAGGCCAACTACTCTTGAATGGAAGATAGAAGTGAATTTAATTATGGAGGCAGAGAGATGGATTTCTAGGGATAAAGATAGAAAGGAAAAGTTTAGAGAAATATGGTCAGAATGGGAAAAACTCTCGCTAGAGATTGAATAATTTAAGGAGCTGTAGGAAAACATAAGTGGATAGCCTGTGGGGGGGGGGGGGGGGGGTGGAGACTAACTTGTTTGTCCTTCTTTTTTTTTTTTTTTTTTTAGCTCTCAATAAGAACTCCCGTGCGGCACTGGGGGGGCACAGAGGGTGGGAGGGGGATATACTACATAATAAGGTGTGTTTATTTTTTATTTTATTCCCGGGATTTGTGTGTGGAATAGGGAAGGGAGGAAGGGTGGGATATAAAAAGCGGGGGGGGGGGGGTAAGTCATTAAGTCATTTAGTGGTTTTATGGCCTTTTAGAGGCCTCAGATTTCAAGCACTTGGTAAAAGTTTTTTTAGGGGATGGGTTAATAAGGAATAATAAGGAATAATGAACGATAAGTTATAGAATGGCTTTTTAGAAGCCTCATATCTAAGGAGACACAATTTTTATTTATTTTTTTGGTGTTTGGAGGGGGGGGGGGAGAGAGCCGCTGGGAATAAGTGAGGGTGGGGGGGGATAATTTTTCTCCCTTTTTATTTTTTTCCCTCTCTCCTTATTTCCCCGGGGGGGGGGGGGTATGGGATATAGATAAGGATGTTTATTGTATAATGGTGTGATATAATGTAACATATTGTTAAATGGAAATGTTGAAAAATCAATAAAAATGTTGATAATAAAAAAAGTAACTGCTAACTGTTCTGATCACTAAGGCCAGAAAGTTGTGAATTTGAATGAACTGACAACAAATGTGGTTCAAGACACTATGGAAATACATTTGGATAAGGATCCTGAGGTGATCACTGCTGACCTGCTCCTCAGCTGTACAGGAATCAAGATAAATTCATCTTGTTACATCGATGTATTTGGTAAGTACACCAATGTACACGGAGGGTATAAAAACAAATTATACTGTAAAGAAACAAATCTGACTGTATAGAGATCTAGATAAAGAAAATTACTAGGAGATAATGTGAGTAAGTAACTTGTATAGCGCTACAAATGCGAACCAAATCGCCTCAAGGCGCTTTTTGCAGCCAGTGTCGGCCTGTGTCTTCAGAAGAGGTGGGTCTTCCTTTTTTTTTCCTGAAGGCCAGATGGTTTTCTTCCATGTGGATGTCCATGGGTAGAGCGTGCCATAGCCGTGGTCCTTGGACTGCAAATCTTCGTTCTCCTTTTGATTTGTATCGGGTCTTCGGGATGCAGAGGAGGTTTTGGTTAGTTGACCGAAGGGCGCGACTAGGGTCACAAATGTCACAAGCTTATGTTTTATACACTGTATTTGCTTTCCTGTAATGCAGTGGTTCTCAACCTACTAGTGCCGTGACACCTTAATAAAATTTCCCAAGTTGTGGGGACCCCTAACAGTAAAATTATTTTCATAGAGTGGGTTGAAAGCACCCAAGGCAAGACAAGTAATTTCGCCCCTAACCTGTGGACATTTAGCGCTCCCTGATTGCCTTCCACTCGTACAATATTAAAACCCCTTATAGTACATTTTAGGATGTACCACTCTTTCTCTTTGCTCTCCTTTCTTTCCCTTTCACCTCTCTCAATCCTAATTCCTTGTTTTTTTTCCCCATCCCTCCCTCTGACTGTCTTTCTTGCTCTCTCTTTTTTTATCTTTCTCTCCCCTGTTCTTTGTTCCTCCCCTCTTATCTCCCTTCCTGGGAGAACAGTGTGGGCTTTAGGAACAGCCCAGGATTTGGTGACCCCTGGCAAATCATCATTTGACCCCCGAGGGGGTCCTGACCCCAGGTTGAGAACCACTGCTGTAATGCATGTGCAGTAGTTTATTCTAAAGGCCAAGTTGACCTTTTGAAGAAAATAGCCTATGCAGTCAGGGTGAACAGTAGATTTTAAAAATCTCTGCAGCTTTGTAAAATGATCATTTATTTTATTACCTGTAGGACATTTTGGGTCCCCTCAGAAGCTAAAATAAAAATAACTAGTTGGCGACCCCCACGTCCTGACTCGTTGCTAGGTTTAAAAAACTATTGGTTTTCTCTCCTGCAATGCTGGAAATGAGCATCCAATGGTTTTCTTGTCCTAGCAACAAGTCAGGCTTCTAGTTGACAACCCCCAAGTCTTGACTTGTTGAAATGAAGATTTTACAAAGCTGGGAAGACTTTAATATCTACTGGGGCTACTAGTATACTCACTGAATACTTGTTTCATTGAACCCTACTGACACAATTAAAAAAAAAAAAAGTGTACATCTGTGCAGGACTATATACAGTCCAAAGAGTACAACGTTTTTTTTTTTATTTATTTTTTTAAAGATGCACTTTTTCTTGAGTCAATATGTTTTAGTGGCCAAACACTCCCTCCCCTTTTATCAGCGCTCACACATTTTGACTGTACTTAAATGGACTCTGATAATCAGACAAATCGATACTGTGGTTTTCTGCTTAAAAAGGTTTTAGAAGGTGGTAACAAATGCAAATTCTTGTGCAAGATTCATCTGCTTATCTGAGTCTATTGAAGCACAGACAACATTTTAGAGCTCTGATGAAGGGGGAGTCTGTTTGGCTCCGGAAACATGTTGGCTGCTATGGTCCAATGATATCATTAAAAACTCTTGGATGTTTGGTGCTTTCACTGAACTATATACTGTATACATAGATTCTCCCGATTCTGCCGAGCCATAGCTAGTATTTCTTGTACATAAAATAACTGAGTACTAAGATTTGTAGGTAAAGTTGATCCAGGGTAAATCCGATTGCCTCTCGGGGGATCAGGAAGGAATTGTTTCCCCTGCTGTAGCAAATTGGATCATGCTCTGCTGGGGTTTTTTTGCCTTCCTCTGGATCAACTGTGGGTATGGAGTTGGGTGTAAGGGATTGTACTGTGTTTTTTATTTTGTTTGTTTATTTTTTGAGGTTGAACTCGATGGACTTGTGTCTTTTTTCAACCTGACTAACTATGTAACTAAATTGATTGACCCATTGACCATCTGTATCCACTATCCCGTGTTCACTTGTGTTTGATCTGTGGAGGACTATCTGACATACTTTCTGGTATGCATGCAGAACGGTCAAGTACAGGTGTACACTAATGGGGGTTTTGCTGTTCATAGGCAGCAATGAACTCCTAAAAGCATCAGATTGAAGGGCATGCCCCTAGTTCCTGACCAGGCTTTGCTGATGACTAGTGTTGCTCACGAATATTCGCATTGCGAATATTCGACTCGAATATAGCATATTCGAGAAATCGCGCTATATTTCGAAATTCGCGGTGAATATTCGCAATTCCGAATATTCGATTTTTTACAATTTTTTTTTTAAAACAGATCACATCCTAGATATCTCCATCGACGTCTAAAAGCATTGCTGGTATCATTAGAGACCCTGGGCCGAGTAGCTGAAGCGTTCATTGAATTTTCCAGAAAGATCGCAATGCGATTATTCGGCAAACGCAATATCGCGCGATTATTTTCCTCGCCCCGATCTTCCGCATCAGAGCGATTTTTACAGTTTCATTTTTAAAACAGATCACATCCTAGTGATCTCCATAGACGTCTAAAAGCATTGCTGGTATGATTAGAGACCTTGGGCCGAGTAGCTGAAGCGATCATTTTATATTGCCGAATATTCGCAATGCGAATATTCGGCAATAGGAATATTGCGCGATTATTTGCTCCGCCCTTTTGCATCAGAGCCAATCAGAGTTCTCCTTCCACACTCGTCAGAGGTTAGCAACCAATAGGAACCTGCCTGCATGGACATTATATAAGCTCACTCCCAGCACCATTTCATTGCAGATTCAGAAGCTGGCTAGAGAGTGTGGAGGCTGTTTCTGTGTTCCTGTTTTCCTGTGTCTTTGTTCCTGATTGATTTAGATCATCACCAGCATTGCTATTTAGTGATTCCAGTGGATCTTTTCCAGTATATCAACTGCTTTTTTCAAAGCAATAGACCCAAGAGCTTTTTTCAAAGCTACGTTTTGTGCTGTTTTGTGCTGTTTTGTTCATTTGTGTTACTGTTTGATCCTGCAATCCTCGCTGTTCAGTGATATTTGCTAGAGATTTCAGAACACATTTTGCTGAGCTTTCTAAAAGAGCTTTTCTAAAAGCTAAGTTTTGTTCATCTTGTGTTACTGTTAGATCTTGCAGGTTCGCTGTTCAGTGATATTTGCTAGGCATCTCAGTTCACATTTTGGTTAGTTTTTCCTAAAGAGCTTTTCTAAAAGCTAAGTTTTGTGTTCAGTTTAGTTAAATTTTGTGTAGTAAGTGTACACACTGTTAGTGTACATTTATTTCATCTAGCTTAGCTTAGTGTGTGTTTAGTGTCTGTGTTTTGTGTTTATAAAAAAAAAAAAAAAAAAGTTAGTGTTTGTTTAGTGCTTTTTTTTTTTCTTTAATTTTGTAGTCCTTGTCTGGTGTACTACTTTTCTTATAGTTTAGTAGCTGTCTGTGTACGTCTTTGTCTGCGTGCCTGTCTTGTAAAAAATACACAAAAACACATTTTGTTCACATTTCCCCCCCCCAATAAAGTTTACCCCCCCCACACACATATCAGCAATAATGAGCGGCATCCGTGGCCGTGGCAGCAGGGGTAGGGGAGTTACTCCCAGTGCTGGATCGCTGCCAGCACGGGGTACCTCTCGTGCCCCTACTAGTGGTAGAGGATCGGGTGCAAGGGGAGTACGCCTGATCCGGGAGTTCTTCCCATCGGGCAGCCGCCCGATATTGCCATCTCAGGCTCAAGTAGTGGTGGACTACATGGGGCACAGCAGTGCCACTGAGTCGTCGGTCCCGACTCACAGTAGTACCACCATTACACCGGTGCCTGTAGTACCCCCCCCCCAGCCCCCAAGAGTCCAGCATCTTACTGTTCGACAGCGACAGTGAGAGGGATCTCTTGGGGGAGGCCATGCATCAGGCAGACCTCCAGCTCTGTCCTGATGGTCAGGACCTTTTTGAAGGGATGGATGAGGAGGATGGGATACCTGCTGGCAGTATCCCAGAGACATCCCTTCAAACTGGTGCTGCTGTTTTGGTGCAGGAAACAGCAGCACCTAGTCAGACCCAGGCGTGGGTGAGGGGACAGCGGAGCCAGGCTAGAGGCTCCATGTCAGGTGGTTCCCTCAGACCAACACATTTCAGCCCTTGGTCTGACATCTCTGGGGGCGAAGAGGGTGACCCATCATGGTTGCCATCTGACGCGTCGGCTCACTACGTCAGTGACGACGGGGAAGGTAGGCACCCTGGTGAAACGGTGCGCCAGGTCACCACCAGGGAGACCATCGTCAGGGTCTCCACTGGTGATGGCAGCAGGAGGTGTCAGGAGGAGGAGCAGCAGCAGCAGCAGCAGGCAGCTCCACCTGTGCGCACCGAGTCCCAGCAGGTGCAAGTAAGCGTCACCCCATCTGACAGAAGGGCGGTGCTGAAGTCACCTGTCTGGAATTACTTTACCCTGGTGGCAGACAACCCTACCGTGGCCATCTGCCGGATTTGTAAAGTGAGGGTGAAGAGAGGGAAGTGTTTGGCTCGGGTGGGTACCACAGCCCTGAACCAGCACCTGAGGATAAACCACTGGGCGGTGTATGACGAGATGAAGCGTGGTGGTGGTAGCAGCGCCACCACCACAAGTGAGCAGGGTACAGCAGCCCCTGCCACATCTTCATCTCTTTCCAGCAGGTCATGCCCCCCCGCTCCCTCTAGTAGAGGTACTGGTACCGGCAGCCAGACCTCTACTTCCACAGCACCCTCCACGTCTGTGTCCCGCACTGCCGTCCGGCGCCAGGCGTCGATTTCAGACGCCTTTGACCGCACCACTCCCTTCCCCCCTGGAGACCGACGTGTGCGTTCCCTCAATGGGCTCCTGGCAAGGGTTATTGCCCAACATCTGCTGCCCTTCAACATAGTTGACAGCAACCCCTTCAGGCAGATGTTGGAGCAGGCCCAACCCCAATGGCGTGTCCCCAGCCGCCATTTCTTTGCCAGGACTGGTGTCCCTGCCCTACACCAGCACATTGTGCAGAATGTAACCCTGTCGCTGGATCACGCTGTCAGCGACAGGGTTCATCTGACAATGGATGGCTGGACCAGCAGGCATGGGCAGGGGCGCTACATCAGCTTCACGGCCCATTGGGTTTCCCTCCGAGGCGTCGGTGAGGGATCGGCGGCAACCGATCTTGTGGTGCCGCCCCGGGGTGTCCAGGGGAGAACTGCTGGTCTCCCTCAAGCCACTGTCTCCGCAGCTGCTGAGCCTCCCAGCAAGCGCCCCCGTAGCTACTCAAGTGTGGGGCACGTGCGCTGTCAGGCCGTGCTCCAGCTTGTTAGTTTAGGGGACCGGAGACACACTGGAGAAGAAGTGCTGAAAGCACTTCAGGCTCAGGTCCAGAAGTGGCTGACACCCCGAAGGCTCCAGGCAGGTATGGTTGTCTGCGATAACGGCAGCAACCTACTCGCCGCCCTTAGTGCTGGCAGTCTGACCCACGTGCCCTGTCTGGCACATGTCCTCAACCTGGTGGTGCAGAAGTTCCTGCGCACTTATCCAGGGTTGAGTGACATTGTGGCAAAGGCGCGTAGGATTGCCAGCCACTTCAGGCGCTCCCCAACCGCTACCGCGTCCCTGTCCAAGTTGCAGCGGGAGTACAATCTGCCCCTTCACAGGCTGATTGTGGACAGTGTGACGCGGTGGAACTCCACCCTCCACATGCTGAAGAGGTTGTGGGAGCAGCAAAGGGCGGTGAGGGAGTACCTGATGGAACTAGGCACTGAGAGGACTTCACCACAACTTCCTTTCATCGCCTGTGCGAAGTGGGGGCAGATAAACCAGGTCTGCCAAGTGTTGTCCTCCTTCGAGCAGGCGACCAAGATGGTCAGCAGTGAGCAAATCGGCCTCAATAGCGTGCTGCCAATAGTGTTCATGCTGGAGAGGACACTAGATTGCCTGCTCGAGGCTGGGGAGAGTGCCTTGGTGGAGCAGGAGGAGTCAGCAATGCTCCACCGAGACCAGGGCCAGGACGAGGAGGAGGAGGAGGAGGATGATGATGAAGAGGAGGAGGAGGTGGTTGCTGGTGTCGTCCCGGAGTCAGGACCTGGTCAGGAGGGAGAGCCGGTGTTGGGGGCACCGATAGTCCGGGGGTTGGGCATGTCTGAGTTTGACCAGCAGCGCCTCAGGGATGAAGAGTCGCACCTCATTCACCTGGCCAGCATTGAGGAGTCACAGCGGGCTGTGCTCTTCCCCATGGCTGCCCACATGCTGAGATGCCTCAGGAGGGACCCCCGGGTTAAGACCATCAAGACGAGGGATGATTTCTGGATGGCCACCCTTTTGGATCCCAGGTGCAAGGGGAAACTGGAGCAGTTCATCCCAGCCAGCCGGAGGCAGCACCGGATGGAGGAACTGCAGGCAGGCATTGTCAGACGGTTGGAGCAGGCAACTCCCCGGCCTCCAGTTGTCCCCCCTCATCTCACCCAGCAGGTGGCTGCACCCAGCTGCAGCCGAGCAGGGGACCTAATGGAAGAGATGAGGATGTTCTTCCAAACCGAGCGACCCAGTACCAGCAGCAGCAGCAGTCACCACCAGCGGCTGGCCCACATGGTGGCAGACTACATGGCGTCCGTCGGTGCTTCTGACAGTATGAGCACCGACGACCCCATGGAGTACTGGGTTGCCAGATTGGACACCTGCCGCGAGCTCGCTCAGTATGCGCTGGAGTTATTGTCTTGCCCCCCCTCCAGCGTACTATCTGAGCGGACATTCAGCGCGGCAGGTGGGGTGGTCACGGACAAGAGGACCCGTCTGTCCACAGACTCCGTGGACAGACTCACATTCATAAAGATGAATGAGTCCTGGATCGGCGGTGACTTTCTGGCACCCGTCGTCGGTTCAGGGCGCTGAAGGGTCCCTTGTCATGCATTCCCTGATGAAGCCCCGGACCTGATGTATTTACAGTGCTGAATATAACTATTTTAACATCAGAGAAAATCAATGTTAATATTTGGTACAGTAGGCTTTCTTTGCAATTACAGCGGTCAAACCTTTCTTGTAGTTTTACACCAGCTTTGCACACACTGGAGGAGGGATTTTGGCCCACTCCTCCACACAGATCTTCTCTACATCAGTCATGTTTCTGGGCTCTCGCTGAGAAACACGGAGTTTGAGCTCCCTCCAAAGATTCTCTATTGGGTTTAGGTCTGGAGACTGGCTAGGCCACGCCAGAACCTTGATATGCTCCTTACAGAGCCAATCCTTGGTTATCCTGGCTGTGTGCTTTGGGTCATTGTCATGTTGGAAGACCCAGCCTCGACCCATCTTCAAAGCTCTAACTCAGGGAAGGAGGTTGTTGCCCAAAATCTCGCAATACATGGCCACGGTCATCCTCTCCTTAATACAGTGCAGTCACCCTGTCCCATGTGCAGAAAAACACCACCAAAGCATGATGCTACCACCCCCATGCTTCACATTAGGGATGGCGTTCTTGGCATGGTACTCATCATTATTCTTCCTCCGAACACGGTTAGTGAAATTATGATCAAAAAGTTATATTATGGTCTCATCTGACCACATGATTTTCTCCCATGACTCCTCTGGATCAGTCAAGACACCTATGTCAGCAGTTATTTCACACCCTATATACTCTTATTAATACTGCTGTTCATCATGGCACCTCCTGCCCAAGTGATATGACTCTGTGTCAACTACTACTGTTAATACTACTACTGCTGCTTCTGCTGCTGCTGCTGCCGCCCAGTCAATACACCTATGTCAGCAGTTATTTGACACTCTATATACTCCTATTCCTACTGCTGTTCATCATGTCACCTCCTGCCCATGTGATATGACTCTGTATCAACTACTACTGTTAATACTACTACTGCTGCTTCTGCTGCTGCTGCTGCCGCCCAGTCAATACACCTATGTCAGCAGTTATTTGACACTCTATATACTCCTATTCCTACTGCTGTTCATCATGGCACCTCCTGCCCATGTGATATGACTCTGTATCAACTACTACTGTTAATACTACTACTGCTGCTTCTGCTGCCCAGTCAAGACACCTATGTCAGCAGTTATTTCACACCCTATATACTCTTATTAATACTGCTGTTCATCATGGCACCTCCTGCCCAAGTGATATGACTCTGTGTCAACTACTACTGTTAATACTACTACTGCTGCTTCTGCTGCTGCTGCTGCTGCCGCCCAGTCAATACACCTATGTCAGCAGTTATTTGACACTCTATATACTCCTATTCCTACTGCTGTTCATCATGGCACCTCCTGCCCAAGTGATATGACTCTGTATCAACTACTACTGTTAATACTACTACTGCTGCTTCTGCTGCTGCTGCCGCCCAGTCAATACACCTATGTCAGCAGTTATTTGACACTCTATATACTCCTATTCCTACTGCTGTTCATCATGGCACCTCCTGCCCATGTGATATGACTCTGTATCAACTACTACTGTTAATACTACTACTACTGCTGCTTCTGCTGCTGCTGCCGCCCAGTCAATACACCTATGTCAGCAGTTATTTGACACTCTATATACTCCTATTCCTACTGCTGTTCATCATGGCACCTCCTGCCCATGTGATATGACTCTGTATCAACTACTACTGTTAATACTACTACTGCTGCTTCTGCTGCTGCTGCCGCCCAGTCAAGACACCTATGTCAGCAGTTATTTCACACCCTATATACTCTTATTAATACTGCTGTTCATCATGGCACCTCCTGCCCAAGTGATATGACTCTGTGTCAACTACTACTGTTAATACTACTACTGCTGCTTCTGCTGCTGCTGCTGCCGCCCAGTCAATACACCTATGTCAGCAGTTATTTGACACTCTATATACTCCTATTCCTACTGCTGTTCATCATGGCACCTCCTGCCCATGTGATATGACTCTGTATCAACTACTACTGTTAATACTACTACTGCTGCTTCTGCTGCCCAGTCAAGACACCTATGTCAGCAGTTATTTCACACCCTATATACTCTTATTAATACTGCTGTTCATCATGGCACCTCCTGCCCAAGTGATATGACTCTGTGTCAACTACTACTGTTAATACTACTACTGCTGCTTCTGCTGCTGCTGCTGCCGCCCAGTCAATACACCTATGTCAGCAGTTATTTGACACTCTATATACTCCTATTCCTACTGCTGTTCATCATGGCACCTCCTGCCCAAGTGATATGACTCTGTATCAACTACTACTGTTAATACTACTACTGCTGCTTCTGCTGCTGCTGCCGCCCAGTCAATACACCTATGTCAGCAGTTATTTGACACTCTATATACTCCTATTCCTACTGCTGTTCATCATGGCACCTCCTGCCCATGTGATATGACTCTGTATCAACTACTACTGTTAATACTACTACTGCTGCTTCTGCTGCTGCTGCCGCCCAGTCAATACACCTATGTCAGCAGTTATTTGACACTCTATATACTCCTATTCCTACTGCTGTTCATCATGGCACCTCCTGCCCATGTGATATGACTCTGTATCAACTACTACTGTTAATACTACTACTGCTGCTTCTGCTGCTGCTGCCGCCCAGTCAAGACACCTATGTCAGCAGTTATTTCACACCCTATATACTCTTATTAATACTGCTGTTCATCATGGCACCTCCTGCCCAAGTGATATGACTCTGTGTCAACTACTACTGTTAATACTACTACTGCTGCTTCTGCTGCTGCTGCTGCCGCCCAGTCAATACACCTATGTCAGCAGTTATTTGACACTCTATATACTCCTATTCCTACTGCTGTTCATCATGGCACCTCCTGCCCATGTGATATGACTCTGTATCAACTACTACTGTTAATACTACTACTGCTGCTTCTGCTGCTGCTGCCGCCCAGTCAAGACACCTATGTCAGCAGTTATTTCACACCCTATATACTCTTATTAATACTGCTGTTCATCATGGCACCTCCTGCCCAAGTGATATGACTCTGTGTCAACTACTACTGTTAATACTACTACTGCTGCTTCTGCTGCTGCTGCTGCCGCCCAGTCAATACACCTATGTCAGCAGTTATTTGACACTCTATATACTCCTATTCCTACTGCTGTTCATCATGGCACCTCCTGCCCATGTGATATGACTCTGTATCAACTACTACTGTTAATACTACTACTGCTGCTTCTGCTGCCCAGTCAAGACACCTATGTCAGCAGTTATTTCACACCCTATATACTCTTATTAATACTGCTGTTCATCATGGCACCTCCTGCCCAAGTGATATGACTCTGTGTCAACTACTACTGTTAATACTACTACTGCTGCTTCTGCTGCTGCTGCCGCCCAGTCAATACACCTATGTCAGCAGTTATTTGACACTCTATATACTCCTATTCCTACTGCTGTTCATCATGGCACCTCCTGCCCATGTGATATGACTCTGTATCAACTACTACTGTTAATACTACTACTGCTGCTTCTGCTGCTGCTGCCGCCCAGTCAATACACCTATGTCAGCAGTTATTTGACACTCTATATACTCCTATTCCTACTGCTGTTCATCATGGCACCTCCTGCCCATGTGATATGACTCTGTATCAACTACTACTGTTAATACTACTACTGCTGCTTCTGCTGCTGCTGCCGCCCAGTCAAGACACCTATGTCAGCAGTTATTTCACACCCTATATACTCTTATTAATACTGCTGTTCATCATGGCACCTCCTGCCCAAGTGATATGACTCTGTGTCAACTACTACTGTTAATACTACTACTGCTGCTTCTGCTGCTGCTGCTGCCGCCCAGTCAATACACCTATGTCAGCAGTTATTTGACACTCTATATACTCCTATTCCTACTGCTGTTCATCATGGCACCTCCTGCCCATGTGATATGACTCTGTATCAACTACTACTGTTAATACTACTACTACTGCTGCTTCTGCTGCTGCTGCCGCCCAGTCAATACACCTATGTCAGCAGTTATTTGACACTCTATATACTCCTATTCCTACTGCTGTTCATCATGGCACCTCCTGCCCATGTGATATGACTCTGTATCAACTACTACTGTTAATACTACTACTGCTGCTTCTGCTGCTGCTGCCGCCCAGTCAAGACACCTATGTCAGCAGTTATTTCACACCCTATATACTCTTATTAATACTGCTGTTCATCATGGCACCTCCTGCCCAAGTGATATGACTCTGTGTCAACTACTACTGTTAATACTACTACTGCTGCTTCTGCTGCTGCTGCTGCCGCCCAGTCAATACACCTATGTCAGCAGTTATTTGACACTCTATATACTCCTATTCCTACTGCTGTTCATCATGGCACCTCCTGCCCATGTGATATGACTCTGTATCAACTACTACTGTTAATACTACTACTGCTGCTTCTGCTGCCCAGTCAAGACACCTATGTCAGCAGTTATTTCACACCCTATATACTCTTATTAATACTGCTGTTCATCATGGCACCTCCTGCCCAAGTGATATGACTCTGTGTCAACTACTACTGTTAATACTACTACTGCTGCTTCTGCTGCTGCTGCCGCCCAGTCAATACACCTATATCAGCAGTTATTTGACACTCTATATACTCCTATTCCTACTGCTGTTCATCATGGCACCTCCTGCCCATGTGATATGACTCTGTATCAACTACTACTGTTAATACTACTACTGCTGCTTCTGCTGCCCAGTCAAGACACCTATGTCAGCAGTTATTTCACACCCTATATACTCTTAATAAGACTGCTGTTCATCATGGCACCTCTTGCCCGAGTGATTTGACACTGTATTGTCAATGTCTACTACTACTATTACAGCTCAGTCAAGACACCTGTGTCCCAATTTTTTGGTACACTATTGACTACTATGACCACTACTGATGCTGTAAAGTATTCCCCAAGTGTTTTTATGCTATCTATTACTATTACCACTACTGCTTGTAAATCATGCCTGTGTGATACTTAGTGGGAATGCTTTAATAAGCATTCCCAGTATGGATACCCGTAAATGTATTAATCTTAATTAGTGTGAATGCTTTAATAAACATTTCCAGTATTGATATACGTAAATTTAGTAATCTTATTATTCCTTACGTTTTTTGGTTCTGCGTAACTTCGGCATACTTTCAGCTATTGAGACCATTCAACTGTAAAAATGTTCGTCTCTTTCAGCTAATGATGGGACTTCTTCAAGTTTTTTTCTACTTTTTACACTTTTATAAATTTTAAGCTTTTAGACCCTTTTTTTAACATTGAAGTCAATGAGAACATCCTTTTCCCCTTTGAATTCACATGCCCTGCCAAAAGTTTCAGCTACTTCATACTTTCACTTACAGACACTGAAAAAACTGTAAAGCGGTCACAAAATATTTAGCTATCCGGCTATGACTTTTCAGATCGTTATCGTTTACAATTTTTTGGTGAAAACGCAATTTACGTTTTGCGAATTTTTCACAAAAATGCGATAGGTTATAATGTAATCCTATGGAGGGGATTTAGAGTCTGTCATGTGACCTTAACATTGGAGATCTTTGTAATTAAAAATATCTTTACAAAAAGGGGAAACAAATTGGTCTCACGCCCACAAGATCTACTTTTCATACACAATTTTTATATCAAAACGTAGCTATGCTTGTCTGGTTTATGGCAATGTGATCAATTCTGCGATACGTATTTTAGTTTTAGTTATTGGAGCAACAGCCAGAAATTATGTCTCATAGACTCTCATGTGAAATTATCTAAAAAATGTTGCTGCAGAACTCACAAAGACGCTCTTTTCTAAATCGCAGACATGGCCACATTTTTAAGTTTATCTACATAAATTTCATATCGATGCGTTTACAAGGGCCGTGTATTTCAAACGGTGTAGTCGTTGTATCAATTGCATGTACGTTTGAGGATTTATTAAGCCTTGTTTGGAGGCTTAAATCATGTATTAGATCTGTGAATTAAAAGCGTTTGTAATGTTATTTCTTTCCATAAATCACTTTCCTGACCTCAGTGCAATATTCCTCCTCACTGACCTGGGGGGGAGGGGAAACCTATTGAGGGGGGAGGGGCGACCAGGAAGTCAGCATACTCTATACTTTGCAGATAGAGAAAGAAGCTGTGTGTCCTAAAGATAGTGTAGTGGTTATGGTGAATGTCTTTGGCAAGGGGCTCACCAATTAAGCTATTCAGCATTCCCACTCGCATTTTCCTCAGGAAATGCATTGTCTAGTTATATTATATTTTAATACTCCTGCTGCTGCCTCCATGCTGAGTAAAGCTTCATGACCTCTCTGGCACAGCGGATCCACCAACAGCCTCCGCTACAAGCTACCAGACCGGATCTAAACAGCAAGTGTAACTATAACAATGAACCTTATGTTAAACCCTGTTTTGCGGCATTTATACTGCAACCATTGGGCTGTCTGCAAGAGCTCATCTGCATTCTCTCTCTCTTTCTTGCTCTCCCTCTCTCTCTCTTTGTATATATATATATATTGTTGCTTTTGTTATGTTCATTTTTCAACAGTTTATTTTGTGTTCGTCGTGTCTGTGTCGTGTGCTTTAGTTTGTCCTAGGTTACTGTTAAATAAAATAATAGTATAAAATGTTTTTGCTTATTATGAAGTTAAATGTGTTGATGTTGATTTGTTTGATGTGAAGTTAGATGTGTTGAAAAACCTACAAATCTATCTCAAAAAGAAATGAAACATTTCCAAAAAATAATATTTATTAATAAAAAAATAATTTCAGATATAACTCTGATTGAGCTTATGAAGGCGCTCCATCTCCGCAATATTTTTTGATTGCTGCTGCTCTAGCAGCACATTTTGTTGAGTGAGGTAGCGGATCTGGCGCTGATTTACCAGGATCCTCTGGTGGGTTGTCTTTATGAGCGCGTTCTGCCTCATCATCTTTCTTGATACTGTTAGGATATAATAAAAAAACATTTGGATTTCAAATAACGTTACCAAATAAATAAAAATTTTTTTTGCTTATTAATCAATCATTATCATGTGTATACACTTGTTATGTGTCTAACACATCCCGGGAGTGCAGAATTATTAGGCAAATGAGTATTTGGACCACATCATCCTCTTTATGCATGTTGTCTTACTCCAAGCTGTATAGGCTCGAAAGCCTACTACAGATTAGGCATATTAGGTAATGTACATCTCTGTAATGAGAAGGTGTGTGGTCTAATGACATCAACACTCTATATCAGGTGTGCATAATTATTAGTCAATTTCCTTTTCTTTGGCAAAATGGGCCAAAAGAAGGATTTGACAGACTCTGAAAAGTCCAAAATAGAGAGATATCTAGCAGAGGGATGCAACACTCTTAAAGTTGCAAAGCTTCTGAAGCGTGATCATCAAACAAAAGAAGCGTGTGGAAAAACAAAGGTGCAAAATAACTGCCCATGAACTGAGAAAAGTTAAGCGTGCAGCTGCCAAGATGCCACTTGCCACAAGATTGGCCATATTTCAGAGCTGCAACATCACTGGGGTGCCCAAAAGCACAAGGTGTGCAATACCCAGAGACATGGCCAAGGTAAGAAAGGCTGAAAGACGACGACCACTGAACAAGACACACAAGCTGCAACGTCAAGACTGTGCCAATAAATATCTCAAGAAAGATTTTTCTAAGGTTTTATGGACTGCTGAAATGAGAGTGAGTCTTGATGGGCCAGATGGAAGAGCCCGTGGCTGGATTGGTAAAGGGCAGGGAGCTCCAGTCCGACTCAGACACCAGCAAGGTGGTGGTGGAGTACTGGTTTGGGCTGGTATCATCAAAGATGAGCTTGTGGGGCCTTTTCGGATTGAGGATGGAGTCAAGCTCAACTCCCAGTCCTACTGCCAGATTATGGAAGAGACCTTCTTCAAGCAGTGGTACAGGAAAAAGTCACCATCCTTCAAGAAAAACATGATTTTCATGCAGGACAATGCTCCATCACACGTGTCAAAGTACTCCACAGCGTGGCTGGCAAGAAAGGGTATTAAATAAAAAAAAGTAATGACATGGCCTCCTTGTTCACCTGATCTGAACCCCATTGAGAACCTGTGGTCCATCATCAAATGTGGGATTTACAAGGAGGGAAAACAGTACACCTCTCTGAACAGTGTCTGGGAGGCTGTGGTTGCTGCTGCACGCAATGTTGATGGTGAACAGATCAAAACACTGACAGAATCCATGGATGTCAGGCTTTTGAGTGTCCTTGCAAAGAAAGGTGGCTATATTGGTCACTGATTTGTTTTTGTTTTGTTTTTAAATGTCAGAAATGTGTATTTGTGAATGTTGAGATGTTATATTGGTTTCACTGTTAAAAATAAATCATTGAAATATTTATTTTTTGGTTAAGTTGCCTAAAAATTCTGCACAGTAATAGTAGTCACCTGCACACACAGATATCCCCCGAAAATAACTAACACTAAAAACAAACTAAAAACTACTTCCAAAAAAATTCAGCTTTGATATTAATGAGTTTTTGGGGTTCATTGAGAACATGGTTGTTGTTCAATAATAAAATGAATCCTCAAAAATACAACTTGCCTAATAATTATGCACTACCTGTATACTTCTAGCATCAATACCATATTATGGTTCTACAATCTGACAGGTGCGCTTTATATGTTGTCCATTTTTATATCTACATTTTATTGTTGAAATGTTATTAATCATTGTGCACATATTTACCTTCCTGAACGAGGCTCACAGGACCGCTCTCTTCCTCCTGCTCTTCTGCTTGAGAAGTTGGGGTGGTGGGGGGGGGAAGCTCCTCAGCTTGCTCCTCAGCAGGAGCTGGGGTTGGGGAGTGGGAGGGCCCTGGCTGCTCCTCTTCATCCATCTCCTCCTCTGCCGCATCCTCCTCCTCCTCCTCATCGGCCTGGCGCCTTCTGCGCTTGGCGCGCACAGCTGGTATTGGAGCACCTATAATAACACAATGTTCATATATTATAAAAATGTTTTCTAATGACGTATGCAAATTCTGTGTACTCTGCTGTATTGTATATGAATACAAATTGATTTATATAGACAGTTAACCAATGGGACAATGTTATATTAAAGGGTCTTGTGGGCACTACAGGGGACTGAGCGTGAGCTGGGATGCCACCATGTTAAAATGAGCTGTTTTTGTCTCCTTTGTTTTGTTCAGACGATCTCATGTTAAAAAAAGGGCCTGATGGAGCACACGGGATTACTATAACAACCCCACTCCTAACACAGGAATTTAGTGTTAATCTATATATATAAAACTCAACGTGTGTGTGCATAAATGTATGTATGTATGTATGTATGTATGTTCCAGCATCACGTACAAACGGCTAAAGATATTTATATGAAACTTGGCACACAGGTTACTTATATGTCAGCCACAAACATAGGATAGGTGGTTTAAACCTTACCCACCCCCATTTGCCATGGTCGGGGTTTTTCTTTAAAGTCCCATGCAAAGCAATGGGAAAAGTATGTTCCCACATAACTTCTGTGTTCCTGTCTGCTGTCCCATGTCTTTTTTCAACAGTACTATGAATACCTTGGCTGGTGGTGATATATGTTAGCACAACATGGCATCTTGGTTAACAACATCTGACCTTACATGAATTACATATGACCTTACATAACTGTCACCAAAGGAGCTGCGGTGGCTCCACGCGATTGCCACTGCGCTGACAAGTGATTCACCTCTGCAGATAGGGGTTCGGATCCCGCTCTCGGCTACATGTGAATTGAGTTTGGTGGTCTCAGCCCCGCCCCTGGTGGGTGTGCTATGCGAGGTTGGGTTGGGAGGACCCCCTCACACCCGCCATTGCCAACCGGGGCATGGAGAAAGGTGGCAGATTGCCTCTGGGGGAGGCCTCCCAACTCCTGCAGGCCGGCTCCTCTCTCTTTCGAGTTCACGCACAAAATACACTTTTGAAAAAAAAAACATAACTGTCAACAATAACTTACCTGGATGATATTTAGCCCGAAGACGTCTGACCTGATCCATTTGGCGCCTCTTCAGGTCAGACCACTTCTTCACAATCGCCTTGTGGTCGTGTTGGCCGCCAAAGTCAGCGATTAGGGCGCTGACCACAGCCCTTTTCTCTGGCTGCCTCCGCAGCTTATCGTATCCTGTTTCCAGGAACTTCTGCAAGATGAAGAACAAAGTATATTGTAATACTTCTGTTGAGAGCCTTATGGATATATGACGTAAATGTATGCTATTCAACAATTGGAAGCATTCTCGCCTTATTAATCAATGACAGGGTTAACATGACAGATTTTATATCCTGCCATTTCGGTCGACACCTTTTTTGCATAAATATAGCAGCCATTATCATTTGCATAATTATGAATATATTATTAACAACACAGGATACACGTATAGGGGAGATATTCGTTGCTAACTCTTTTCCCTGTCAGCAGCCTAACGCCCCGGGGGGTCAGAGACGGGACCTTTTCGGAGGACCACTGACGTATGTACCCGTCGCAGTTTTTTGTGATGTCACTCTTTAGGTGTGTGCACATTTTTCACTGCATCCGGGTGGAGTTTTTGGGTTGTGTTTTGCACGCTACAGGCTTTTCAACAGAAAAAAAACAGCTGGAGGCAGAATGGTTGCAAAACACTACGGGTTTGTTACCTAACTCTGGGTTTCAAGACCAGTCCACCTCCAGCTGTTGCAAAACTACTACTCCCATCAGCCACGGTCTGTCAGTGCATGCTAAGAATTTTACTTTTGCTGCATCTAGGGTGCCACAGTTTAGAGACCCGTGCATAAAGGCCTGAAAAACGGGGGCCTGCAGAACTTACAATACTACAAGTGCCAGCATTCCCAGGCATGCTGGAAGTTGTAGTTCTGCAACATCTAAAGAGCAATATGTATTCGAACATCCTTGGGCCTTGAGGACACTGAAGTCAGGACGTTCGCATACGTCCTATGTCCAAAAAAATGTTAAATTCATTATGCTAAATAACAAGGAAAAGTGCCTAAATACACATTTGCCAACCAGGGTGTCTGCAGCTGTCCAGGCATGCTGGGACTTGTAGTTTTGTAAAAGCAGGAGACACATTTTTTGTGAAATACTAATATCTGATCATATATACTAACTTTTAAACTACACTAAAATGCAGTTGAAGATAATGAAATAACAGTGGTCGAAATACTTACACAAATCAGCAAATTTTCCTCAGATACAGTGAAATTACTTCCAACCATCTTGCTCTGCGATTGCGTTGCGATCATAAAGTTGGAAACTGGCAAGGGTCCAGGAAATGGTCGCGTGTTGTTCGCGTGTTGATTGCGCTGCTTGGACCGAGATGGGTCCATATGGCTTCGGCTGTATGGACCACAGTAACTCTTTTCCCTGTCAGGAGCCTAATGCCCCGGGGGGTCAGAGACGGGACCTTTTCGGAGGACCACTGACGTATGCAACCGTCGCAGTTTTTTGTGATGTTACTGTTTAGGTGTGTGCAAATTTTTCGTTCCACCGGGTGGAGTTTTTGGGTTGTGTTTTGCACGCCACAGGCTTTTCAACAGGAAAAAGACAGCTGGAGGCAGAATGGTTGCAAAACACTACGGGTTTGTTACCTAACTCTGGGTTTCAAGACCAGTCCACCTCCAGCTGTTGCAAAACTACTACTCCCATCAGCCACTGTCTGTCAGTGCATGCTAAGAATTTTACTTTTGCTGCATCTAGGGTGCCACAGTTTAGAGACCCGTGCATAAAGGCCTGAAAAACGGGGGCCTGCAGAACTTACAATACTACAAGTGCCAGCATTCCCAGGCATGCTGGAAGTTGTAGTTCTGCAACATCTAAAGAGCAATATGTATTCGAACATCCTTGGGCCTTGAGGACACTGAAGTCAGGACGTTTGCATACGTCCTATGTCCAAAAAAATGTTAAATTCATTATGCTAAATAACAAGGAAAAGTGCCTAAATACACATTTGCCAACCAGGGTGTCTGCAGCTGTCCAGGCATGCTGGGACTTGTAGTTTTGTAAAAGCAGGAGACACATTTTTTGTGAAATACTAATATCTGATCATATATACTAACTTTTAAACTAGACTAAAATGCAGTTGAAGATGATGAAATAACAGTGGTCAAAATACTTACACAAATCAGCAACTTTTCCTCAGACTTAGTGAAATTGCTTCCAACCATGTTGCTGTGTGATTGCGCTGCGATCATAAGTTGGAAACTGGCAAGGCTCCAGGAAATGGTCGCGTGTTGTTCGCGCAATTGCGCATGCGCGATCGAAAAATCGCAATCGCAATATGTTTTTTGGTTAAAATATCATACATATTCGATTTCAGAGTGCTGCTACAGCAGTTTTCGAAATATCTGCAATCAATTTCGCATTCGCATTTTGTGAAATTGCGTTAAAATATCTCGAATATTCGATTTCAGAGTGAGCCAATCAGAGCGCTCCTCCAGCATATCTCGTAATTGCGCAATAAATATCGCAATCGCATGTTGCGATATTTCGATAAAATATCACGAATATTCTGAGCCAATCAGAACGCTCCTCCAGCATATTTCGAAATTGCGCAATAAATATCGCATTCGCATGTTGCGATATTTCGATAAAATATCACGAATATTCTGAGCCAATCAGAGCGCTCCTCCAGCATATCTCGAAATTCCGCAATAAATATCGCATTCGCATGTTGCGATATTTCGATAAAATATCACGAATATTCTAAGCCAATCAGAGCGCTCCTACCGCAGTTATTAAAAAATCGCAATTATTTTCGCATTCGCAATAGCGAAAAATCGCAATCAATTAATTTCGATAAAATATCACGAATATTCGAATTTAGCGAATATATCTCGAATATTCGAATATATATTCGAGATATATCGCGAAATCGAATATGGCATATTCTGCTCAACACTACTGATGACCATCAAAGGGGTTGGTGGGTCTTGGATTCCCCATACACCTAGACCTATTAATATGGCAGTTCTGTTTTGGAGTAACTGTGTGCTTGCTTGTAGATACTGTACCTGCATGTACCGTATTTATCGGTGTATAACACGCACCCTAACTTTAAGAGGGAAGTTTCAGGAAAAAATCTTCCCACAGCCCCCTGCGTATAACACGCAGGCACAGTTTACCCTCCATTTTCAGGGTAAAAAAAGTGAGTGTTATACGCCAATACATACAGTATTTGTTTCCATTTTTTTTTATTATTTTTTTTTTCTATTTGATGCCAGAAATCCACAAACATTTATGGTGGCTGATAGTGAACACTCTGTCCAAGACTTACCTGTTCAGTATAGGGTGACCACGTGTCCCGGATTGCCCGGGACAGTCCCGAATTTTGCAGGTCTGTCCCGGGTACCTTTATGCCAGGACAATACAGTGTCCCGGAATGAAACTGACACAGCCACCCCCAGGGCCAATCTGATGCCCTCAAAAAACGCAGCCACGTCACCGCTTTACACACTGACAGTACTTGCCCTGGCCGGGAATGCCTGGAGGAGCGCAATCCCGCCCCCTGCTTGTGATTGGAGAAATCATAAATCCCACCTCTTGTGTCCAATCACTGTGCTGTGATTTGTTACATCACAAGCTCATTTTTGGGAAGGGGGGGGGGGGGTGTCCCTGAATGGTAGTTTGCAAATGTGGTCACCCTAGTTCAGTACCAGCTACTTTATTACAAATGAACACATCTAACAATTATGGCCTATGCTCTCAATGCACTAACCTATGTTGCAGTGTGCTGCATCAGGCAAACTTGTTACCGTATATACTCGAGTATAAGCCGAGTTTTTCAGCCCTTTTTTTTAGGGCTGAAAATATCCCTCTTGGCTTATACTCGAGCCAGTGTACCTGAAGGGCTGCGAGCGTCCATTGTTTAAAAGTCGCGGCTTCCCCCTGGTCCCTTCCATGATAGGCCTTTCCCAGCAGACACTGGGCCAGATTCATGTAGATCACCGGATCTTTAGATCCGCTAGATCTACGTGTTTTACGATCCGCCGGTGCAATTTAGCGATGCTAGTGCAGTATTCACAAAGCACTTACCTCGCAAATTGCACCGTCGGATCGTAACTCCCCCCGGCGGAATGCAAATTCCGCGGCTAGGGGGAGTGTACAATTCAAATCAGGCGCATTCCCGCGCCGATTTAACTGCGCATGCGCCGCCGGCGAAATATTCCAGTGCGCATGCTCCAAATGACGTCGATAGGACGTCATTGTTAGCGGTGGGTACGTCAATTGCGGCCATCGGTATTCCCGATCGACTTACGCAAACGGTGTAAACATTTTGAATCTTGGCACGGGAACGGCGGCCATACTTAACATTAGCTACCCCTCATATAGCAGGGGTAGCTATCCGCCGGAAAAAGCCGAACGCAAACGACATTAAAAAAAAAACGACGGGCGGGCGTACGGACTTGAATCAGCGGTTCTCCTCATTTGCATATCCGACGCGTAAAAAAAAGCGACGACACCTAGCGGCCGGCGGTAGATTGCAGCCTAAGATTCGACTGGTGTAAGTCACTTACACCAGTCGGATCTAAGGGAGATCTATGCGGAATCTGATTCTATGAATCAGTCGCATAGATCCGACTGTGGGATCTCAGAGTTACGACGGCGGATCAGGACATCCGCCGTCGTATACCCTTGATGAATCTGCCCCACTGTGTTCAGTGTTCCGCCTATCACGGATGTTCTCTTGTCCGAGGATGAAAAGACGTCCGTGATTGGCGGAACACTGAACACAGTGTCTGCTGGGAAACTGAGTCAGAGGATGAGAAGACGTCCATGATAGGCTGCTAGGAAACAGGACCAGGAGGAGACCGAGACTTTTAAACAATGAATGGACCTAAGCAAGGAAACGACGAGGGTGGCACGCTCCCTAGGATTGGGGGAGGGAGGGGGGGTGGGAGACACAAGGGAATAGACACAGGGAGGAAGAGTAGAAGGCAGTTAGCTCTCTTTTATTTTTTTTCTGTGGGTTAATTGCAATTGTATACTCTCTCCTCATGGCACAAGGTCGTTGTTTTTTATACCATTTTTACTTTGTAACAATGTTCACTGAACCTGTCAATTACTGAATTAAGAAAAGCAAATAAAAATAAATGATATAAAAAACAATGAATGGACGCCCGCAGACTGTCAAGAATTTCAGGTACACTGACTCGGGTACAGTGAGGTTGGGCACAGTGAGGCGTGCAAATGGGCATTGTTGACCCTTTTTTCCACTTACAGTAGCTGCTGTATTCTCACCCTAGCCTTATACTCGAGTCAATACGTTTTCCCATTTTTTTGGGGGTAAAATTAGCTACCTTAGCTTATACGCTTGTCGGCTTATACTCGTGTATATACGGTACTTCTCCAATTTTTCGTCTGTTGTGGTTCATTATAATGGGCGGCCATTCATAGGTTGGGGTGGTTGTCATTTGTTTGTACTGTAGGTGATTTGGTGAGAGATGCACTGGATACTTTTGCTGCCATTGTGCTGTTGCTGGGTGTCCAGTGCATCCCTACAGGGCCGACATCAGAGGGGTACAGGCAGAGTACACCTGTAAGGGGCCCGGATGTCAACCCCCTTTAAAATAAAAAAAAATAAAAAACTTTTTTTTTTTTAGGGGTCCGGAGGTCCACAGGGCCCCAGATGGCAACCCCCCTTTTTTTTATTTATTTTTTATTAAAAAAAAATTTTTTTTTTTTAATATACTTTTATTTTATTTTTTATTAAAGGGCCAATTTTTTTTTTTTTTTTAGGGGTCCGGAGATCCCCAGGGCCCCAGATGACAACCCCCTTTTTTTTTTTATAAAAAAAAAATCTTTTTTTTTATATATTTTTTTATTTATTTTATTATATATATATATATATATATATATATATATATATATATATATATATATATATATATATATATATATATATATATATATATATATATATATATATATATATATATATATATATATATATATATATATATATATATATATATATATATATATATATATATATATATATATATATATATATATATATATATTATTATTATTATTATTATTATTATTAAAGGTCCCAGAGGTCCCCAGGGCCCTGGATGGAAACTACCCTTTTTTTTTTTTTATAAATGTTTATTTTTCTTATTTTATATATTTGTTTTTATTAATTTTTTATTAAAGGGCCCAGAGGTTTTTCTTTTTTTATTATTAAAGGGCCCAGAGGTCCCGGATGGCAACCCCCCTTTTTTAAAAAAAAAAAATATATTTTTTATATATATTTTTTATTGCTTTTTATTTTCTTTTTATTTAAGGGCCCAGAGGTCCGGATGGCTACCCCCCCCCCTTTTTTTATATATATTTTTCTTTATTTCTCAATTCGCGGCGGCAGCCCCCCCCCCTCCCCTGCTTCTCAATTTCAGGTGGCAGCACCCCCCCCAACCCGGTTCTCTGCTCCAGGGGGCCCATGCCTGAAGCTGTCTGTGTAAGGGGCCCATAATTCCTGATGGCGGCCCTGCATCCCTATACCTGTAAAGAGGTAAGGAGGGATGGGCTCCCTCCAGACATACCTGCCCTTTGGAGACTCTCAAAATGTATAGTTAGGACTGCAGTACACTGGGATGCCGTGCTGTGGCCTCTGTCCAATCCTGAATCTCTGAAGCAATAAACGGATAAACAACTTACACAGTGCTGAAACAATATGAAGCATTACCCAAATGTATGCTGTCATTAATGATTGTTGTGTAATAACATAATGCAATTTGTTTCTCATTTAGGTGACAAAGTAGCAAGCAATGGAGCGCTTAAGGTGAATGACTTTCTTCAAGTGGAAGGATACAGCAACATTTATGCAGTAGGAGACTGTGCAGATTTAAGAGAACCTAAAATGGCATACAGTGCAGGTGTGCATGCCAACATTGCTGTCACCAACATTATCAACAGTTTCCTAGGGAAACCACTGAAACAATATAAAACAGGTATTTTAAAGCATTTATATTTACATCAGTAGTCTATAGGTATCTATAATTGTTTTCACGCAAGATTCTCACAATATTCACCTAATGCCGTGTACACACGGTCGTTTTTTTTTTATGAAAAAAAACGTAATTTTTTAAAACGTCATTTAAAATGACCGTGTGTGTGTGGAAAACATCGTTTTATGTCTTCTGAAAAATGTAAAAAAAAAAAATTCGAGAATGCTTCAATTTTTTATGTCGTTTTTCAAAACGTCGTTTTTTGTGTCATAAAAAATGACCGTGTGTAGGCTAAAACGACGTTTAAAACGACGTTTTTAAACCCGCGCATGCTCAGAAGCAAGTTATGACGCGAGCTTGAATGGAACAGAGTGCCGCCGTACGTGCTGAACGTAACCGCGCTTTGCTAGAGCATTTTGAAAAAACGATGGTGTGTATGCTACATTGTTTTTTAAAATGAAGTTTGAAAAACTAAATTTTTTTTCATCACAAAAAACGACCGTGTGTACACGGCATAAGATTTACATTTATCCACTTGAATTCTGTTAGAAAAATGTGTGAGTCTTGGGTGAATGGTTCAAATGGTGTGAAAATATAGGAGAAAATGGCACAGGCTTCACATTATGGCCGCGTACACACGATCGGTTAAACCGATGAGAACGGTCTGATGGACCGTTTTCATTGGACCAAACCGATCGTGTGTGGGCCCCATCGGTTATTTATCCATAGGTTAAAAAAAAGCAATCTTGTTTTAAATTTAACCGATGGATACCTAACCGATAGAAAAAAAACTATTGTTTGTAGGCACGTCCATCGGTTAAAAATCCACGCATGCTCAGAATCAAGTCGACGCATGCTTGGAAGCATTGAACTTTTACGTCACCGCGTTCTGACACGATCGTTTTTTTAACTGATGGTGTGTAGGCACGACTGACCATCAGTCAGCTTCATCGGTTAACCGATGAAAACGGTCCATCAGACCGTTTCATCGGATGGACTGATCGTGTGTACAGGGCTTAAGGGTTAATGCGAAGTTCCAGACTATTGTTTCTGAGGGGAAAAAGCTGTATTTTTGTTTTTCTCCGGATTCTGTAGTCCCGGTCGGGGCCTGGAGCTTGAAGTGTATTGGGTGGGACAGAACCTTCAATCCAGGTTCCTGCAGCCTGTGTGAGTATACGAGGTGAAGGGGTCATTGTATATACTCAGGCCTGAAGATGGCTCAGTGCTCCCAGTTTGGAGATAGCTCCCATATTGGAGACATAGGGTCTCAGAGGAGCCCCAATCAGGAGTCCTGAGACTGTAGGTCTCACCTAGGGATTTGAGAAGAGACTCAGTAAGGAGACAGGATGTCTCACTCCAGGAGTCAGGTGAGGTCCGATCAGAGTATCAGGAGAGGCCAGGACAGGGCCATGCAGCAAGGTGCTGTGGCTAAAGGCCAAGTGAACCAGGAAAGCTGGGCAACACAGTTGGAGGGACTGGTAACAAGGGAGCCAGATGGCCTGGCATTTACAGTTGTCTGTTGATGATGGAAACCCCTGCATGGGCAACTGATGTTATGTGAACGTTCCATTCTGTTTAATAAAAGTGGGCTGCCATGCCCTAAAATACAGTTTGCACTGGCACAACTCATTGGAAAAGCACCTAGCATATATACGTATATTAACCCCAATGCCACAGTGGATAAATGTGAATCCTGTGTGAAAACATTTAAAAATAGACCCCCTAAGAGTTGTACCACTAATGGGCTATATGCCAAAATACAGTATTTGTATTGATTAATTTGCTATTGTTTCATTCAACCAGTAATTCAAGGATGTACATGAGTTTATGAACCAGTGTTTAACCCCTTCCCGACCAGCCGCCGCGATCGCTCGTGACAGACCGAGAATCGGGATCTGTGTGTGTAAACACACAGATCCTGCTTCTCTCAGGGGCGAGCAGACAAAGTATGAACACTGATCTCTCCCTCTCTCTCTCTCTCCTCCTAGTCAGTCCCATCCCCCCCACAGTTAGAACACACCTAGGGAACACAGTTAACTCCTTAATCGCCCCCTAGTGTTAACCCCTTCCCTGCCAGTGACATTTTTACAGTAATCGGTGCATTTTTATAGCACTGATCGCTGTATAATTGTCGCTGGTCCCAAAAATGTGTCAAAAGTGTCCAATCTGCAATATCGCAGTCCTGATAAAAAATCGCTGATCACTGCCATTACTAGTAAAAAAAAAATAATAATAAAAATTACATAAATCTGTCCCCTATTTTGTAGACGATATAACTTTTGCGCAAACTAATCAATATACGCTTATTGCAAAAATTTTGCCAAAAGTATGTAGAATATGTAAAAAATATCAACCTAAACGGAGGAATTTTTTATTTTTTTTTAAGTTTGGATATGTATTATAACAAAAAGTAAAATAAATTGGGGGTTATTTACGAAAGGTAAATCCACGTTGCACTACAAGTGCATAGGGGACTTGAAATTGCTCTGAAAGTGCACTTGGAAGTGCAGTCGCTGTAAATCTGAGGGGTAGATTTGCTGATTTTATCATCCAATTATGTACAAGCTAAAATTCTGTTTTTTATTTTCCTTGCATGTCCCCCTCGGATCTACAGCGACTGCACTTCCAAGTGCACAATCAGTGCACTTTCAAGTACACTTTGCACTTGTAGTGCAAAGTGGATTTGCCTTAATTAACCCCCATTGTGTTTTTTTTTTCAAAATTGTCGCTCTTCTTTTGATTATAGCACAAACAATACAAACCACAGAGGTGATCAAATACCACCAAAAGAAAGCTCTATTTGTGGAAAAAAATTTTGTTTGGGTACAGCATCGCCCAGCTGCGCAATTGTCAGTTAAAGCGATGCAGGGCCGTATCGCAAAAAAAAATGCCTTGGTCATTGAGCAGCCAAAACTTCCGGGGCTGAAGTGGTTAAAGAATTATTTGTACTTTCAGGGCCAGATTCACAAAAGGGATACGATGGCGTATCTGCTGATACGCCGTCGTATCCCTGTTTCTATCTATGCGACTGATTCATAGAATCGGTTCCGCATAGATATCCCTAAGATCCGACAGGTGTAATAGTTTTACACTGTCGGATCTTAGGATGCAGTACCGCGGCCGCCGCTGGGGGGAGTTTGCGTCGTAAACCAGCGTTGTGTATGCAAATTAGCAGTTACGGCGATCCACAAAACTTTTTCCCGTCGTTACTTCGCCGCAAGTGTTAGTTTGCCGTCGCAAAGATCACCTTTTACAAAGTGTAAAATTAGTACACCATGTAAAAGTATACCCGTCTTTCCCGCGTCGCTTTTGAAATTTTTTTTTTTTCCCGGCACAAGTCTTTTTTTCACGTCGCGATTCACAAAACGTTGGCGCGTCGTAATTTCGGGCAAAGCACGTCGGGAGCATGCGCAGTAAGTCCGGCGCAGGAGCGCGCCTAATTTAAATGGTACCCGCCCCATTTGAATTGGCCCGCCTTGCGCCGGACGGATTTAGGATACACCGCCGCAAATTTCCAGGTAAGTGCTTTGTGGATCGGGCACTTAGCCAGAAAATTTGCGGCGGTCTAACCTAAATCGGTTACGTTACGCTGCGCCCGGGCTACGTGAATCTGGCCCTCAGTACCTATCCATTATAGCATTCCCTGCCTCATGCTTAAAGGGTTCATTCACCCTGACTTTTGCCACAAACCTCATTATGCATTACATGGTCCTCATTACATGAACATGCAGTGCTCCAAAAGAATATGGGCTAGATTCAGGTAGGGGGACGTAAGTTTGTGCGGGCGTAGCGTATGTTATTTACGCTACGCCGCCGCAATTTAGAGAGGCAAGTGCAGTATTCACAAAGCACTTGCTCTGTAAGTTGCGGCGGCGTAGCGTAAATTTCCTGGCGTAAGCGCGCCAAATTCAAATTGTCAAGAGGTGGGCGTGTTTTATTAACGACGTTTCTCACGAACGGCGCATGCGCCGGCCGTGAACGTATCCCAGTGCGCATGCTCCTAATCACGTCGCAAATAGTCAATGCTAAAAAAAACGTAAAAAAATCCGCCGGGCGCACGTACGTTTCTGAATCGGCATATACAGCTCATTTGCATATTCTACGCTGAAATCAACGGAAGCGCCACCTAGCGGCCAGCGTAAATATGCACCCTAAGATACGACGGCGTAGGAGACTTGGGAGCCTAATTTAAGCGTATCTGGTTTCCAGAATACGCTTAAATTTATGACGGCGTAGATTCAGAGTTACGACGGCATATCTACTGATACGCCGGCGTAACTGTTCTCTGAATCCTAGCCCTATATATATATAGATCTATATATCGTAAATACCTTTTTTATCTACCAGAAGGTTCATAGTATCATGCACAAAGTGTTTTATTGAGTCACATATCCCTGAAGGTCATTAAACACTTAAGAGCTTACGGTTTTGAAGACTTTGTTCCAGTGACCTGATGCCTATTTGCTCATAAATGACTAGAACTCCTCATCAGATTGCTGATATTAACCGACATACTGTATGTGTGAATGTAATTGTCTGTCTTTGTTTCCTCTTATTCAGGGGCAGTTTCAATGCTTCTATCGATGGGTCGAAATGATGGAGTGGGGCAGTTCAATGGCATTTACATGGGCAAAATGTTAGTGACCAAGGCTAAAAGCGGAGATATATTTGTCTCAAAGAGTTGGAATAACATGGGACAGAAGATGCCAAAATAAGTGCTTCCATAGAACCTAATACTTGATTTCATTTTTGAAGACTCTACCTCAACCAAGGATCATCTTCCCCAATAAACAAGCATTTTATACATCTTAACATGACAGAATTTTTAGTGCAATTGTTATTTAATGGTTAACACATTGGGCCAGATTCACGTAGGGAGCGCGTATTTGTGAGCGGGCGTAACGTATCCTATTTACGCTACGCCTCCGCAACTTTGACAGACAAGTGCAGTATTGTCAAAGCAAAGTTGCGGCGGCGTAGCGTAAATAGGCCGGCGTAAGCCAGCCTAATTCAAATATGGAACATGTGGGCGTGTTTTATGTTAATTTATTGTGACCCCACGTAAATTACGCTTTTTACGAACGGCGCATGCGCCGTCCGTGAAAGTATCCCAGTGCGCATGCTCCAAATTAACCCGCAAAAAGCCAATGCTTTTGACGTGAACCTAAATGACGCACAGCCCTATTCGCGAACGACTTACGCAAACGTCGGAAAATTCTACGCTGGCCCGACGTCCATACTTACCATTGGCTGCGCCTCATATAGCAGGGGTAAATTTATGCCGGAAAAAGCCTAACGTAAACGGCGTATCTGTACTGCGACGGCCGTGAATAGGCGTATCTAGCTGATTTACATATTCTAGGCGTAAATCAGCGTACACGCCCCTATCGGCCAGCGTAAATATGCAGTTAAGATACGACGGCGTAGGAGACTTGCACTGGTCGTATCTTAGAGAAATTCTGGCGTATCTGATTCTTTAAATCAGGCGCCAAGATACGACGCCTCACACTCAGAGATACGACGTCGTATCTGGAGATACGCCGTCGTATCTCCAGATACGACGTCGTATCTGGAGATACGCCGTCGTATCTCCTACGTGAATCTGGGCCGTTGCCCGATATTTGTTGTCTTTTTTTATTTGTTTTGTTTTTTTAAAACTCCAATAAAATAAACAGTAAAATATTTTATAATGTATGCAAGTTTACTTTGTTGTTCACAAGAGATGAACAGTAAACTCCACCAGCAGGTTAGCAATCACTTTCTTCTGTACATGTACTTCTGAAACTCCACAGAATGGAAGGGGCTGCAGCGCTCAACGAAGCTCCACATGGGACAGGCGGCTATGTGTGCTCATTTTCAAATCTTTTGCAGGTGATGAAGGAGAATTTATAACTCCCTGAGCAGTTATAATTGTAAGTGCTCTGACATGGGCTATTTCAGCCCATGCCAGAGCACCTGCCATTGTAGCACCAGCAGTAGCGACAGAGACCCCCCCTCTCCCATGTGTAGGAACTCATTGCAGGGTTGATTAGCAGGGTTTGGTCATCCATCATATAAGGTTGGAGGGACAAAGTTAAAACTTGGTCAGCCTGAGCTTTTTAGGCTATGCTGTTTGTTGGTGACATTTTTTTATCTATAGATTAATGGGGTTACCTCATAATAAACCAGTTCTAAGCCATTAAAACCAATTTTGTGTGTACTTATTTCAGGTTTGTTATTACAATTGCTATTTGCTTTTTGGGTCTCCCTTGTCTCATACCGTGATATAACTGCCACCTCTGCTCCACATATGATGCATATGTTTCGAATCTCTTAAAGATTTTTTTTTTATGTCACAATGTAGAGTATAAGATTTCCTATCATCTGTGCCCAGTCTTGCCACACAGAGTTAATCCAGCTCTGAGCAATCCTCTTTTATTGTTCAGTGAAAATTAACAGACTTCCAGATAAAACCCTGTCTAAATTAAAAGTCCGAAAGCCTCTCTCCTTGCTTTGAGTGACAGGTTATTTACATATCTAGCTTGGACATGTTTATCATATGTTTATCTCTGCTTACAAGTTTCCAAAAGCCAATGAATGAATGCATTTTATAGTTTATGTGGGATATTAGAAATACTGTACCAAATGATATCCAGAAGAGGATGAAAGCTATGTGCATTAACCCAAGGTTCTAATTTTTATAGCTATGAATGTTTTTTGTGGAACTAAAGGTTTCTTATGCCACGTACACGCACTCGAAAATTCCGGCAAGAAAAGTCCGATGTGAGCTTTTGGTTGGAAATACCGACCGTGTGTAGTCTCCATCGGACTTTTGCTGTCGGAATTTCCACCAACAAAAGATTAAGAGCAGGTTCTTTATTTTTCCAATGGAAAAAGTTCCTATTGGAAAATCCGCTTGTCTGTATGCATTTCCGATGCGCAAAAAAAACATGCATGGTCAGACTCAAGCAGAAGAGCCGAACTGCCTATTGAACTTCATTGATCTCACCTCGTCGTACGTCTTGAACGTGACCGCGTTCTTGCTGGTCGGAATTTCCGACAAGATTTGTGTGACCGTGGGTATGCAACACAAGCTTGAGCCAAGATTCCGTCAGAAAAAAATCCACGGTTTTATTGTCGAAATTTCTGATCGTGTACGCGGCCCTAGAGGTCCGAACAAAAATAGCTCTAGTACTCCTGATAGCTTATGTCACCTGTAGTAGAGACCTTCAAAGTGTGTACTTTTTATTTTTAAGTATTTGTAACATTGGCTTGGTTTTCTTACTACAGTTATTGTTTATCTGTTCCTACCAGAAATGGGGCTGTGGTATAAGAAAGGGTTCTCAGTGGTTTTATTTTTACCTGTACATTAGAAGATTTTACAGAAAGGCGCTGTCTGGTCCGTCAGTGGAGCGAACGGCTGATGGAACAGCTGCTCATCTCCACACACGTATAAAGATTAGCAAGATATACAGCTACTTGAATGGTATTCTTGCATTCATTGTGCCAACACCTCGATGGCAATTGTCATATCTACCTTCAAGCCTGTTTGAGTTATCTCACAGCATCCTATACATACAGTATTGACCCTATCTTCGCATTTTAAAGGATCAAGATATCGTCTCTATATACTATAATCTGATTGATTATTGGGTGGACCAGGACTGTACGGCCTGTTGTGGCAAGCGGTGGCAACATATTGACCCTATAGATTCTCTATCAAATCACTGCGGTTTATTTTTAATGTGGATTGAACTTGGCCCAGAGTGCATGACCTGTATAGCTCCTGATGAAGCTAGATCAGGGCGAAACATGTAGAGCGAATTTGGTACAGGTTTCCTGGCTCTCTGTTGAGCATATCATGTCCTTTGGGATGGTTATCTGTTTGTTCAAATTTTAATGTTGAATTATGTTAAATAATAAACTTGTCTTTTACTATACTTACTTGATTTATTGAATTCGACACCTTTAAAATCCCAGGGTGTGTTACCCTCCCCATCTCCTAGTTCTCTACATATGTTCCAAGTTTGGAGTCCAGGGGACCTACGGCCGGCCAGTATCGGGTCCCCAAAATCCGAGAGATCAGGTGTAAAAAGGTGACTCGAGTTTAAGTCAAGGGGGGCATTTTGAGCACAAAAAAAGTGCTGAAAAACTCTGCTTATACTTGAGTATATATGGTATTTTGTATTTCTATTTGCAAATAATCACTCCAACAGTTGTCTCCTTCTCGCCAAGCTTCTTGCTGATGGTCTTGTAGCCCATTCCAGCCTTGTGCAGGTCTACAATCTTGTCCCGGATGTTTTTTGATAGCTCTTTGGTCTTGCCCATGATTGTGAGGTTTGAATAGAGCAAAGATTCTGTGGACAGGTGTCTTTTATACACATAACGAATTGTCGTTAGGAGCACCTTCTTAAAGGTCCTTTCACACTGGCGGTCCGATCAGGTCCACCTGTCAATTTTTCAGGCTGACCTGATTGGACGCTCCATTCACCCCTCTGCAGTGGCGTAGCGTGGGGGGGAGTGGCCACAGGCGCGCCATTTAGGGGGGCGTAATTCCATGCCTCCTCCCAATTTTCACTTCCTTGCACAGAGCTGTGTGGAGGGAGGGGGGGGGGGGGGGGGTAGTGCAGGAAGTAGGACTCCTACTGTAGGAGTCTGGTGGGTCAGTGTATGTGTCAGGAGTCAGTCAGTGTAATAGTCAGTGTATTTTGTAGTGGTCAGTGTGGTGTGGTTAGTGTGTAGCGTAGTGGTCAGTGTGGTGTGGTGTAGTGGTTAGTGTGCAGGGTTGTGGCCAATGTAGGAATCGGGTAGGTCATTGAAGTGGACAGGTAGGTAAGTGTAGTGGTCAGTATAGGAATTAGGCTGGTAAGTACTATTGTAGAATGGGACTCGGGGAGTGCAAAAAGTCTGCAGGTTGGGGGGGGCGCACATTTCTTGCCTTCCCCCGGGCGCTGACAACTCACGCTACGCCACTGCCCCTATGGAACGGTGACAGACGTTATCCAATCCACCAAATCTAGTGGATCCGATCTCCCCAGTGAGCGGAGACAGACCTGTCATCCACCTGCTCAGCAGTACATGACATATGCATCAATTTGGGAGCATTTGTTTTTATCTTAGAAAACCAGTTTAAAGTGTTGGAAGTAGAGATGTTACAGGCATGGTAAACCTTTCTGCCTGCACCTTGTGCAGAAGATGCGCCTTCATCATGTAGTTTCATGGTCTATGTAGTCTAAGAACTGGCGGATGCTGTGAAGAAACTACATCACAACTCCTGGGTCTCTAAGTCAAGCAGTGATGCAGGTAGTAGGGTTGACACCTCATCCCTTTAAACCCGAACACATATGAATTACACAGGTTCTGAGGCTAATTTAATGTAGAGAAGGCACCAAGTGAGATTAATTACACCCTAATTAGCCACTTAACCTGTGTAATTAATATGTGTTTGGTTTTGAAGGGATGAGGTGGCAACCTTAGATGAAGGTGAGAGCTAAATGCAAATTTCGATATGAAACGGGCAAAAGTGGGCAGAGCAATTAATGGAGAGATCACCATGTTGGAAGAGATGTGTACCTGATCTGTCTTGCCAGTGTATGGCCTGGCTTGCCTGACTTTGCCATTCCTCCTGCTGTCGCCAGGATTTACCTGTCAACTGTCTGTGCCTGCTTACCCACTGTCTGATACCTGTATGCCTCACCTGTCTGCTATTGCTAGCCTGCTTCGGTCTGCTGCTCTCCAGCTGCCACCCAGCCTGCCTGCATCACTGAAGACCACAGGTGACTACCCCTACCTGGCATGGACACCTTCTCCGCTAGAAAGACTTACAGGCACTTGTGCCACTCTGCACTCCTAGGCCTTCTGTTCACAGTACCAAGGGCCCAGAGTCAGAGGTGTAAGAGAGGCCTTCCTAATCGTATCAAGCTCTGCTACCAGGTACGTGATCGACCCTTTACTTATCCCACTGCTTATATGCTCTATTTTTTTCACCAGAAGCATGTAGCTCATATCTTGCATTGTCAAAGTCCAGCAAACCTAAACAGCTGTATCCAAGATAGAAAAGGCTGAAACTGCTCTTATTGATGAAGTTGACCATTGGGGTCTAAAGAATCGATTTGCATATTCTACCTGCTATGCCTAAAGTTAACCAGTGCAATTTTCCTATATAATAAGATGCCAAAAGGTTCCATTTTAATTCCAGCCCCACATGCTATACTTATTATATCTCACTTTCTCTCCACAGAGGTGTTCATCCTCAGGGAGCAAAGAGTAGAAGTCCAGGGTGAGCTCCAAGAAGCAAATTGGAGCTTACACAGTAATAATGAAGCTCTTCCCACTCCTCACAGAACATGGCTAGGTACCTGGAGCATGATCCTCCATATTTGGAAGTATCATGTACTTTTCTTCACTCGTAGCAGGTTAACCGAGGCAGGGGCACAAAAGGAGGTAAATATGTACTGCTAATGGGGCCAGCATAGATAGTAGTGTTGGATGTCTAAAGCCCCATACACACGGTCGGACTTTTGGCCAACAAACTTCAAAACCAATTTTTTTTCTAATTTGTCTGATCGTATGTACGCTCCATTGGACCAACTTTCATCAGACAAAAAGTGCGGTCTGCAAACGGACAAACTTTTCGGCAACAAAAGTTCGATGGTGCCTAGTCTGACCGTGTGCACAGCAAGCCATCGGACTTTTGTACAAAGTGCAAATACGCATGCTCAGAACCAATGTTAAAATCAACCAACAATAGCAGAAGTTAACCAAAGGGTGGCGGTAAAGAGCAGAAAAACCATGTGATGTTGGGAAAGTTTTAGAAAAGTTTGCAGAAAAGTCAGAGCGTGTGTATGCTATGGGTGTGACCGGACAACTCCCTTCGGACAAAAATCAAGCAAGTAGGCATAGGCATGTGCACAAGGTGTGCCTGGGCACACCGTTACCATCCCATGAGCATTTGCATTATCACTCTGTGTGCCGGTATCTTACCAAAAAAGGTCCCCCGGCGGATTATGCCCCCCCTAGTACTGCGCAGGAGCAGCGCTTGTCTCAGAAAAAAAGAGCCAGGAGGCTGTCCGAGCAAAGAGAGGACGTGAGGCCGACTGGCCACTTACAGCGAGGTCCACGCAGGCACTGCATGTTTAGCTATTTTCGGAGACAAGCGCTGCGCCTGCACAGTACAGGGGGGGGGGGCATAATCTGCCGGGGGGACACTCATCGGCGGAACACCGGCAGGAAGATGGGAAAGATCCCCCCTCTTACCGGCTCATAAGAGAAGTGTTTACGCACCTCTTTCACTGTGCCGGCAGGGATATCATTGTGCCCGGGTCACATATATGTAGACACACACATATGTGTTTGAGCTTTAGGGTGCACACCTATGTAGGAAGGTAATATTCTACATGGCTTGCACTTCACAAAATTATATGCTTGCCCATGGTAATAAACTGTATTTGGCCCTTTTAGGTGAACAGCATTTAGTTTGACAGCCATGTATTTGGCTAAAAGTAATAATCCAATGAAATACACAAAAGACAAGCAATTTAAGAACGTTGATCTTTTTTTTAAATAATATTGTGGTCTTATTTCTCTTGTAAAATCCAATACTACAAATCTAAAACAAGTTTTTTCAGCTGTTTTTTTTTTTTTTTTTTTTAACACTAAGTCTAAAATAATAAGACAGGAAAAAAATAAGAGAAAACATTGGGAACAAGATTCTTGAAGAAAAACATGGCTGATGACGACAGAGGGATATATTTTTCAGATTCTATAAAAATGCAAAGGGGGTGCTGGCTTGTTACATGAGGGGGAGGGATTCATAATGAGACTTGTTTAGCCCAAACATACCTCTTCAACCATGGGAAAATAAAATCAAAATCTGTCCTTAAACCACAAAACTTCAAACATTGTTCACACCTTCTTAAAATTCTTAACAATAAAAACATCAGCTCTTGGTCTTCTGATCCTCTTGTTACGGGTTTCCAACCATCCCTGTCTGTAAGCTGTTCCAGCCAAGGTCGGCATTCGTTCTACTTTGTATCAAGCTTGGCCATTTCCTGTACGTAGATACCAATACTTTCACTGTCAAACAACAGGAAGAAAATATTCTTCACAGTGGATGAGCTGGAGGAGCCAAAATGGTTGGAGATGGCTCGCAAAATGACTTGAGCCGCTGTCTGCTTTGGGAAACCATTTCTGGGCACAGAAAAAGAGTAAAATTGTTAAAAATATATATATATACAGTGGCAAAAGTAAGTACTGTAAAGAAGCAACTAGGCCTCTTGGCACTAAGCAATTATTTTCATTCTGTGTAGTCCTCTAAAACCATTAAAGGGGAGGTTCACCCTAAAAACGACTTTCTAGTATTACATTGGCCCCCCACATTACAATACAATTATGCCCATTATGTTTTTTTTTATGCTGTACATACCTTGGTACAGCTAATTCACCCGTGGCTTCCGGGTTGCGAGTCCCGCGGGAGTGGGCGTTCCTAACATGCTGGTGATTGACGTGATGACAAAAAATGAGCTCCCCGTCGCGTAAGCTGCGTCACGATTGGCGAAAGGAGCCGAACGGCGAGTCGGCGCTATACTGCGCACCGCCGTTCGGCTCCTTTCGGCAATCGTGACGCAGCTTACGTGACGGGGGGAGCTCGTTTTTGGTCATCACGTCAATCACCAGCATGTTAGGAACGCCCACTCCCGCGGGACTCACAACCCGGAAGCCACGGGTGAATTAGCTGTACCAAGGTATGTACAGCATAAAAAAAAAACATAATAGGCATAATTGTATTGTAATGTGGGGGGCCAATGTAATAATAGAAAGTCGTTTTTAGGGTGAACCTCCCCTTTAAGATTAACAAAAGATAGACAAAAATGATAAATATGAAGCTTGAAATGCCACTCATGCGAGAAAAGAGACACTTCCCCTTTAACCTAAAAAGCGAGGTGCCCACGTTTCACTGTGTACATCCAAACAACATATCACAAGGTAAAATGACCACCGCTCTCCTGACCAGCCCATCTGAGATAAGAGTGAGAAAAGGCCTCAGCCGAAACCTCTCTACAAAACACGCCCTTGATGGGTTTTGCCCCACCCAGCGGGGGCTTAGTTATAGAGGTGGGGGCTAGGAGCAGGATAGCGGTTTTATGCATCATCAGCCGCTTAGAAAGGTGAATAGTGTGAGTAAAATTAATAAAACATGAGTGGTAAATAGGACCAATTGCTGTGTTAAAGATTAAAGGGGTTGTAAAGGTTACATTTTTTTAGGCTATAAGCAATCTATTTGGTATACAGATATTGTTTAAATTAGTTATTTTTGTTTAACCACTTAAGCCCCGGACCAAAATGCTGCCTAAAGACCCAAGGGGTTTTTACAGTTCAGGACTGCGTCGCTTTAACAGACAATTGCACGGTCGTGCGACGTGGCTCCCAAACAAAATTGGCGTCTTTTTTTCCCCACAAATAGAGCTTTCTTTTGGTGGTATTTGATCACCTCTGCGGTTTTTATTTTTTGCGCTATAAACAAAAATAGAGCGACAATTTTGAAAAAAATGCTATATTTTTTACTTTTTGATATAATAAATATCTCCCAAAAACATATATAAAAAAATTTTTTCCTCAGTTTAGGCCGATACGTATTCTTCTACCTATTTTTGGTAAAAAAAAAATCGCAATAATCGTTTATCGGTTGGTTTGCGCAAAATTTATAGTGTTTACAAAATAGGGGATAGTTTTTTTTGCATTTTTTTTTTTTTTACTACTAATGGCGGCGATCAGCGATTTTTTTCATGACTGCGACATTATGGCGGACACTTCGGACAATTTTGACACATTTTTGAGACAATTGTCATTTTCACAGCAAAAAATGCATTTAAATTGCATTCTTTATTGTGAAAATGACAGTTGCAGTTTGGGAGTTAACCACAGGGGGCGCTGTAGGAGTTAGGGTTTACTTTGTGTTTACTAGTGTAGGGGGGTGTGGCTGTAGGAATGACGTCATCGATCGTGTCTTCCCTATAAAGGGAATGACGCGATCGATGCGCCGACACAGTGAAGCACGGGGAAGCCGTGTTTACACACGGCTCTCCCCGTTCTTCAGCTCCGGGGAGCGATCGCGACGGAGCGGCTATAAACGAATAGCCGCGCCGTCGTCCCGGATCGCTCCTGAAGCCACGGGGACCGCCGCATGTACGGGGGGGGGGTCCCGATCGGACCCCCGACCCACGTCAAGCAGGGCACGTATATATACGTTGATGTGCCTGCCTGTGCCATTCTGCTGACGTATATGTACATGAGGCGGTCCTTAAGTGGTTAAAATACGTATAAGCCTGATTATTTAGTATCCCATTTCTTGCCTCATTGTTTACTCTTTTCTTTCAGTCCTCTATTTACGGGTTTCGGAGCACATTCAGTCTTGCGACGTCACGGCTTCAAGGGAACCACATTTCCCTTGAGGCTTAGCGGCATCGCACATGCGCACTTTCGCTTTTCGGCCATGTGACCGAACGAGAACGAGCATAGTTATTTCAGGCTTTCTAGTTCACAAGCAGCCTATTCAACATGCCCATTCCCGCCTCCCCAGCATGCCCATAACACAAAGAACCAAATAAGTAGATCTTGAATCCTACTCTCAATGCAGCAAGGGGGTGGAGTTAAGGCAGGGCAGTGCAGCTTAGATGTTAATTCAGCTGAAAACCAAGGCACGGGAGGTGGAGCTACAGCATCGTAGACACGCCCACTTATCCCCTGCCTCTGTGACTGTGAACGTACAGAGCACCTGCACGCAGGGCTATAGTCCAAGGGAGGGGGCAAGCATGATGACTAACCCCCAGGCATAACGGCTCGGATGATGGGGGCAAGTTCCATGAAGAGGAACAGGAAGTGAGTATTTCAGACAAGGATTAATGACATTTAGAAGGGAAAATCAAAAGAAAAGGTAAGTGAACTAGCAATGCACTAGCCTTAAAGGAACCTATTTAGCAACTAAAAAATGAACCTTTACAACCCATTTGAATAAGTGAAGAGATACACACAAAAAAAAAAAAAATAGAAATAAAAAGTGAATGTTAATATATAAATAAAGATGAGAATATAAAGGATAAAACAATTAAAAAGTGGATAATAAGAATAAATAAAATATAAAAATTAAAAAAAACATAAAAAAGGGTGAAAGAAAAAAAATGAAAAAAATAATAATAATAATGTAATGTAATGAATTAAATGTAAAACAAATTAAATAATAAAAAAAAAGTAATATGCAAAACAATTGGGAAAAAATTTAAATAAAAATTCAAATAAAAGTTGAAAAGTCGATAATGAAAAGTGAAAGTGAATAAAAGATGAAAATAAGTGAGTGTGACGGATTTTTTTTTAATTGTTTATTATTTTAAATTTTTATACTAATATCTTTATTTCATCCTTATCATTCATTTTTATTTCTATTTTTTTCTACGTTTTTCCAGGTATCTCGCTTCATGTATTTATTTAATCTCTAAAATAGCAATCATTCCTATTTACCACACATATGTTTTATTAATTTTACTCACATAATTCACTCTTCTAAGCGTCTGATGATGCATAGAAACCTCTATCCTGCTCCTAGCCGCCACCTCTGTGACTAAGTCCCGATGGGTGGGGTTAAACACATCAGTGGGGTGTCGTTTGCAGAGAAGTGTAGCCTGAGGCCATTTCTTATTCTTATCTCGCACAGGCTTGGTCGGGAGAGCAGCGGTTACATTACCGCAAAAACATTAGATACTTCATCCTGCACGCCCCCCTGAAGACGTTCAACCAACGAAACGTACGTCGGAGGCGGTACAGTAAGAGGCCATTTGGCTTTCCTTTGTTTTATTAGTGTTTTTAATAAAAGCAATATTACGCTATTGGATTTTCCTGTTTTTTTCACATATCCTAATTGGAACGCCTGGGGACGAGGTTAAACATCTTTTTTTCCGGTTAACATGTGCAGGCACAATCCTGCTCAAGCTTGTGTGACCATCTTTTTCATTAAAGTAGTCAACTCGTTCTGGTAAGCGCATCCATTTACTTCAGCACTTTTTGGGTGTAAAGAAGAATCAAGTGTGGTGGTGGCACTTTATTTTCACATAAGCAAGATCACAGCAAATAAGAAGATTTCATTACCTACTTATGCACAATATTGGGACTTTATGTCATGGAGTTTTACTTATGACACAGAGACATTTGTCAATATATTTATTTTTGTATTAGTTAATTATATTGTTATTAGATATTTATGATCACAAATATAGGTGATAGATTTGTTCTATTTTTTGTGGCTTAGCGCCCTCTACCTATTTCTTCAACTATTGCAATCAGTATTGTTTAACCAGTTCCCGACCACCGCATGTACATATACGTCCATAATATAGCCCGTACAGGCACATGGGCGTATAGGTACGTCCTCGCCTATTAGCGGGTGGGGGGTCCGATCGGGACCCCCCCCGCTACATGCGGCGGTCGGGTCCGCTCGGGGAGCGATCCGGGACCACGGCGCGGCTATTTGTTTATAGCCGCTCCGTCGCGATCGCTCCCCGGAGCTGAAGAACGAGGAGAGCCGTGTGTAAACACGGCTTCCCCGTCCTTCACTATGGCGGCGCATCGATCGCGTCATTCCCTTTATAGGGAAGACACGATCGATGACGTCATTCCTACAGCCACACCCCCAAACAGTTGTAAACACATACTAGGTGCACCCTAACTCCTACAGCGCCACCTGTGGTTAACTCCCAAACTGCAACTGTCATTTTCACAATAAAGAATGCAATTTAAATGCATTTTTTGCTGTGAAAATGACAATGGTCCCAAAAATGTGTCAAAATTGTCCGAAGTGTCCGCCATAATGTCGCAGTCACGAAAAAAATTGCTGATCGCCGCCATTAGTAGTAAAAAAAAAATAAAAAATAAAAATGCAATAAAACTATCCCCTATTTTGTAAACACTATAAATTTTGCGCAAACCAATCGATAAACGCTTATTGCGATTTTTTTTTACTAAAAATAGGTAGAAGAATACGTATCGGCCTAAACTGAGGAAAAAAAAATGTTTTTATATATGTTTTTGGGGGATATTTATTACAGCAAAAAGTAAAAAATATTGCTTTTTTTTCAAAATTGTCGCTCTATTTTTGTTTATAGCGCAAAAACTAAAAACCGCAGATGTGATCAAATACCACCAAAAGAAAGCTCTATTTGTGGGGAAAAAAGGACGCCAATTTTGTTTGGGAGCCACGTCGCACGACCGCGCAATTGTCTGTTAAAGCGACGCAGTCCCGAACTGTAAAAACACCTTGGGTCTTTAGGCTGCATATTGGTCCGGGGCTTAAGTGGTTAAGAGGAGCAGCTTTCTTTGATCCTTTAATTTAATTTTTATTGTATGGTGCGGAATTTCACTATTTTCACTTCATCCTTTGCCCCTTTAATGGACCAGGACATTTTTTACAATTCTGCTATGGGCCTATTAATTAGAGTAACTTTGTCTCTGAACATAAAGCGCCCTAAACACATGTACCACTCCGTATAGCATTCAGCACCATCCAACCACAGCCTGCCATAGACTGACAGGCTGCCTGTGTTTGGGGCTGTCCCTCTCGGGAGCACTAAAAGACAGAGGGACACACTGCTCCTAGATGGCCCCATGTGCAAGAATTCCTAAGCAAAAGGAGCACTAAAACCCTTCTTGAGTAAATGGTATGGTCCATGAGAGTGTATGGCCTCATTCATATGGGTGCTGAATTCGTAGGCCTGAATGGGCCATTTCTTTATGTGGCTTAAGCTGCCAGGTACAGTGTGAAGGCAGTCCATGTAATTGTTTGGGGACTTAGTAGCTTCACAGACACAGCTTCTCGTACCAATCTGACAGGCGTGTAGGTACGAGTGAGTGGCCCTGAATGCACACTGTCTGATCTCAGGGCATCCGTGTCTTCTGCTGCCTTCCTATACGCACGCCAACGCTGTATTTAACAAGGCCCAGGCCAAGGGCAGCACTGTGCAGGGGGGCAGCATGGAAAGTGTCCCCACCGGCTTGTAGTGCCAGTCTTATGGGGCAGACTGGGCTGAAAGGCAAATTAGTCTAGCGCCCCCATAAAGCGGCCACACTGCTTCCGGTATGCGGGCAGGGGGGGGGGGGGGCGCCGCTTCTAATTTTGACTGTCCTATCATCCTGGACCACAAACCTTCCTCACTGTGCTATAAGTTTTCTGCTGCACCATTGGCATGGTTATATCTTCTTATGCCACGTACACACGATCGGAAATTCCGATAGGATAAAATCTGACAGAATTTTCCGTCGGAATTCCGATGAAGCTGACTTCCATCAATCTTGCCTACACACTGTCAGACTTCGTTCCGACCGTCCAAAACGCGGTGATGTAAAACACTACGACGAGCCTAAAAAAGTGAAGTTCAATGCTTTCGAGCATGCGTCGACTTGATTCGAGGGCATTGCATATTTTTTTCTTTTAGACGGAATTCCACACAGACGATCGGAATTTCCCATCAGAAGAATTTAAAACATGTTCTCTTTTTTTTACTCCGATGGAAAAAAGTCAGATGGCGCCCACACACGATCGGAATTTCCAATGAAACAAGTCCATCTGACTTTTTCCTTCGGAAAATACGATCGCGTGTCTACGCGGCATTAGTCCTCTCTATAAAATTATCAGAAATTTGTGCTTAAAGTAGAACTATAGGCAACACTTTAATTTTTCATTTTGGATAGAGTAAGGGAGGGTTATAGCCCCTGTCAGTTAATGTTTTTACCATCCCTGTCCCATTGCAGAGATTTTCCTTAACTTCCTGCCCCATAGCCAAACAGGAAGTAATAGGAAATCTCTGCAAATTAAGGGAATCCATTGCCCCCAGGCCCTCAGAACTAGCGTCCCCCCACTCCAAAATTTTTGTGCGGGTCTTAAACAGCAAGGGGTGTGGCCTTGACAGGAAGGGGTGGGTCATATCTAAATTAGGGGGTGCATGAGTTTAGTCAGGCCTAGGGCAGAAAAACCTAAATACACTACTGACGCACGAATGCGGCATATGCCACATAAACAAACAGGGCCATTCACAATCTATGGGCCTCAGCACCTGTATGAATGAGACCTATACATTCACATTAAACGTCGCTATAGGGATCAGGAATGACTCATAATAAAGCTCTTTCATTGCTTGTTAAGAATATGTACTTTAGGTCTTTACTTTTATAGGAAAAGTAGAAATTTGCTCATTAGTAGTCATTATTTTTGAATCCACTAGTCATTTTGACATGGTTTTCCCTGAAATCAATTTCCAGGTTTCTGACAGGTTTACTTTTCCCAGGAATTCTCCACAATGTGTATTTCATGGGTCTTCAAACTACGGCCCTCCAGTTGTTCAGGAACTACAATTCCCATCATGCCTAGTCATGTCTATGAATGTCGGAGTTTTACAATGCCTCATGGGATGTGTAGTTCCGCAGCAGCTGGAGGGCCGTAGTTTGAGGATCCCTGGTGCATTTCTTCTTACTAGGTATACTGCCCAGTTCCTGCTGACTAGTATAACATTCCAACTCATACCTGCCAATAATACATTCACCATTCCCCTTCACTATAAAAATCTTATATGACAGAGATACTGTTATCAGCCAGGCATAATGAATGCTCTCACTCCAGACTGTAGTCAACATACCTGCCACTAGGGAAAGATGGAAATGCCACAGACTTGAGTTTCTTTTCCTCTGCGACAGATAAACAGTTTTTGATGGTCTTTTCCAGCTGCTCTTCACATTTCTCTGATCCCCACTGTGGAATGTGGCAGTGGATAACAAATTTGGCTGCTAATCCATTTGCTTGACTAAGAGCAGCTAACAAGAAAAAAGAAAAAAAAAACATATGAAAGCTTCTCTGGGAGAACACAAAACCATAATTTCTGCAAAAGTGTATATGTCAGCCATTGGGTATACATCGTCTTGAACCCTGCATGTGCAGGCCAAGAGCTCCTTATGGTATACATTGCAGTTAGATCATCATATATGTCCGTAAAGCAGCTGTAATCCTAAAAGGAAAAAATAATTGTCTGTTCCTTTAACCACTTCCCGACGGCCGTACGACTTTATACGCCCGCAGGGTGGTTGTAATTCTCTAACTCGCCGTCTTTTTACGGCCTCCGCTCCTCCTGGCCACTGGGGGGCGCGCGCCCGCCGCAATTTCCGCCAGGCCCCCGCGATCGGCGGTTACAGAGACAAGGACGTGGATCTGTGTGTGTAAACACAGAGATCCACGTCCTGTCAGGGAGAGAGGAGACCGATCTGTGTCTCTTGTACATAGGGACACAGATCGGTCACCTCCCCCAGTCAGTCCCCTCCCCCCACAGTTAGTAACACTAGGCAGGGTACACATTTAACCCCTCCCTCACCCCCTAGTGTTAACCCCTTCAATGCCAGTCACATTTATACAGTAATCAGTGCATATTTATAGCACTGATCGCAGTATAAATGTGAATGGTGCCAAAAATGTGTCAAAAGTGTCCGATGTGTCTGCTATAATGTCGCAGTCCCAATAAAAATCGCAGATCGCCGCCATTACTAGTAAAAAATAAAATAATAAAAAATAATAATTCTGTCCCCTATTTTGTAGGTGCTATAACTTTTGCGCAAACCAGTCGCTTATTGCGTTTTTTTTTTTTTTAACAAAAATATGTAGAATACGTATCGGCCTAGACTGAGAAAAAAAAAAAAAAATTAATTTTTTTTTGCTATTTATTATAGCAACAAGTAAAAAATATTACCGTATTTATCGGCGTATACCACGCACTTTTTTGCCCTGAAAATCAGGGCAAAATCGTGGGTGCGCGATATACGCCGATACCCGCTTTCCCGCGCCAAGTTCGAATACTGCGCCGGCATATACCGAGCGCAGTACACTCGTGTATAGTCAGGCAGGCTCGGCTCCTCTCGCGCTCACGTCCTGTACGTACAGGACGTGAGCGCGAGAGTTGCAGAGCCTGCCCGACTATACACGAGTGTACTGCGCTCGGTATATGCCGGCGCAGTATTCAAACTCGGCGCTGGGATAGAGCGGGGAGGACGCCGCAGAAGGACGCCGGACCGGACGAAGAGGACACCCGAAGCCGCAGACGGACGCCGGACCCGACGAGGCCGCCCCGCAAGACACCAAAACTGTAAGTACTAAAATCTTTTTTTACAGGAATGTCGGGTCCACTTTAGGGGTGCGTGCTATACGCCGGAGCGCGCAATACCCCGATAAATATGGTATTTTTTTTTCAAAATTGTCGCTCTATTTTTGTTTAGAGCGCAAAAAATAAAAACCGCAGAGGTGATCAAATACCACCAAAAGACAGCTCTATTTGTGGGAAAAAAAGGACGTAATTTTTGTTTGGGAGCCACGTCGCACGACAGCGCAATTGTCAGTTAAAGCGACGCAGTGCCGAATCGCAAAAAGTCCTCTGGTCAGGAAGGGGGTATATGTGCCCAGTAAGCAAGTGGTTAAGGAATGACCTGTAGCATAGTGCTTGTGCCGTGTAATTTGTCCCTTTCTATGCTGTAAAATACCTGGTTGATCCTGACTGTTCCTGTGTCCCCCCCCTGTGTATGCTGACCACGGTAATCATGGCTGCTGATCCACGATACCGCAGTCAGTTTACGTGCCTCCATCATCCCACTCTCAGCTCCGAGTCTCCTTCTCCCCCTCCCCTGCTTGTCGGTTCCAAAGCCTAGGTGTGAGAGCCAATCTCCCCCTCCTGCCGCTCTTCCCTGTGGCTTGAAAATACCATTTATAAATAACTGTCATCCCCTCTGTTTTAACAAAATATGAAGTACTGTGTGTCCGTTTTTTTAAACTCCAATCCTAAATACCTTTTTGCACAGCACCGATGTGCGGTCACGTGACCTCCCTCTGCTGGCTGACTCATGGAGGGGAATCTCAGCCCCTCCCGCTGCTCTCGGGGAAGGAGAGCAGAGGAGGACACGCGACAGCACAGAGGTGCTGTGAGAGGAGGTATTTAGGATTAGTGTGCAGCATATAGTCTAAGCACTGACAGGCTGACCCCCCACCCATTCAACCACTGCAGCAATGTTAGCAGCACTCAAACGTCCATTTCCCAAAGACAGCCTCTGGATAGGACGCTGAGCACGTGCACTCAACTTCTTTGGTCGACCATGGCGAGGCCTGTTCTGAGTGGAACCTGTCCTGTTAAACCGCTGTATGGTCTTGGCCACTGTGCTGCTGCTCAGTTTTAGGGTCTTGGCAATCTTCTTATAGCCTAGGCCATCTTTATGTAGAGCAGCAATTCTTTTTTTCAAAACCTCAACACAGCCATTAGACCCCTTTCACACTAGGGCACTTTTCATGCGTTTTTGTGCTAAAAACAGCACCTTTAAAGCGATTTAGATACACTAACAAATTTAAGCCAAACTCTAACTCGCACTGCAGTTACCCAAAGCAGGTACAGCAATTGTTTTCCCCTTTTGGGAAAAAGGTTTTACATACCATATTTATCGGCGTATATCGCGCACTTAAAATAAGGGGAAAATCATGGGTGCGCGATATACGCCGATAGCCGCTTCCCGCGCTCAGTTTGAATTCCTGCGCCGACATATACCGAGTGCAGTACACTCGGGTACATTCGGCTAGGCTCGGCTTCGCTCGTGCTCACGCATAAACGTCACAGAGCGTGAGCACGAGCGAAGCCGAGCCTTGCCGAATGTACCCGAGTGTACTGCACTCGGTATATGTCCGCGGAGGCGTTCGAACTGAGCGCGGGAAGCGGGGAATCGACTTGAGGCGCGCGCTGGAGAAGCCGGGAGGACACCACCTAGGCCGCAGACGGACGCCGGACCGGACGATGGACGCTGGGCAAGACACCAAAACTGTAAGTAATAAAATCATATAACATTTTTTTTACAGGAATTTCGAGGCAACTTTAGGGGTGCGCGCTATACGCGGGAGCGCGCTATACCCCAATAAATACGGTAAATAAAAGTTGATCATTCTAAGCACCCCTGTCAGTCGTAAATAGTTTGTCTCAGCACTCTTTACTGATACATTTGCTTGTTGTGTTTAAAACCAGCCAGATCACCAGGTAAAAGTAAAGGAAAGAAAGCCTAAAAAAGAAAACAAATGCAGCGATCACATCTAAGAATTGTGTAAGCTGCAATGTAATAAATGTTTGCTTTGGGGTTTTATAAGCCTTTAAGAAAAACTATAGAAGTTGTTTAAATAAAATCTACGCACAAGAGCCATATACTGTATACACAAAATCCAAGAAATAAATAAAAAAAAAAGATGTGGTTTTTTTAAGGAGCGATTTCACCCAATGCCTGCAATTGTGGCTTTTTCACTACTGTACCTCCAGTCAGCTCCAAGGGTCCATGAGATTTGCGGAGTTCTTTCACAGCTTCCGAAAACTCTTTTCCTCCCGCCTTTTCCATGGCACTCCCTACAATAAAGTAAAACCATTATATATTATTAATAACATCTCAGGGACAGGCCTGTGGTTTAGTCAAATAAATGGAGATTGCACTAGGTCACATTCAGAATATGAATCAGCTGAAATGAAGGTGAGCTCCAGGCAGCGACATCATTTCATAGAAATGTAGAATATATCATTCATGAAGACCCCGCCTCTCATTAAACGGCTTTAAGTTGGTTCCTCAAAGGACAGGATGGAGCGAGAATTTGAAGAACGATTTATTATTAATTGGTGGTTATATTTACACCTCAATAAACTTTCATTCATTTTATTAGGTTTATATATAAAAGCTCTGCGGTATGAACCGCATTTTTATGCAACCCACAGGTATGGCGTAATCAGAACACAGAGAACAATTCTTTTTCCTGACGCCAACATGGCAGGATACATGTGATCGTATGCTGCCATGGATTGGCGCCAGGAATGGAAAATTACGGTAAGTATTTGATAACATTTTCAGTTTTTGTACACTTACATTGAGCTTGCATTGACTGGTGTGATTTAGGGTTGTCCCGAGTACAAGTACCAATACTTTTTTTCAAGTTCTCGCCGATACCGAATACCGATACTTTTTTTTAATGTCATGTGACAATTTAAAAAATGGGCATGACAGGGGGCACTGATGGATGGCACTGACGGATTTTTTGTTCTCATGCTTTCCAGGGTAGAGGAGAGATTTGGGATCTTATAGACCCCAGATGTTCCCATAAAGAGGACCTGCCATGCCTTATTTCTATCGCAAGGGATGTTTACATTTCTTGTGATAAAAGTGATAAAAAATAAAAATGAAACACATTAGTACTCTCTATGGCAGCCCAATGGTCACATGTATATTAACATAAAACCCACTGGTAACAAGTCAGCACTTATTTAAAGGGGTTGTAAAGGTAAAAAAAAAAAAATCCCTAAATAGCTTCCTTTACCCTAGTGCAGTCCTCCTTCACTTACCTCATCCTTCCATTTTTCTTTTAAATGTCCTTATTTCTTCTGAGAAATCCTCACTTCCTGTTCTTCTGTCTGTAACTACACACAGTAATGCAAGGCTTTCTTCCTGGTGTGGAGAAAGCCTCTTGAGGGGGGAGGGGGCGAGAAGGAGGGTCAGGACTCTATCTACTTTGCAGATAGAGAAAGGAGCTGTGTGTTAGTGGGTGTCCTGACACTCCTGCTCGCCCCTCCCCCCTCAAGAGGCTTTCTCCACACCAGGGAGAAAGCCTTGCATTACGGGGTGGAGTTACAGACAGAAGAACAGGAAGTGAGGATTTCTCAGAAGAAATAAGGACATTTAAAAGCAAAATCGAAGGATGAGGTAAGTGAAGGAGGACTGCACTAAGGTAAAGGAAGTTATTTAGGGAATTTTGGGCCAAATCTTCAAAAGAGATACGCAGGCGGAACTGCTGTTCAGCCTGCCTATCTCTGTGCCTAACTTTGGAAATGATCCTCAAAAGGATTTTTCCAAAGTTAGGCAGAAGATCTGACATCTGTAAGACACTTACACTGTCAGATCTTAGGATGCAGTACCGCATCCGCTGCTGGGGGCATTTCTCATTGAAATGCCGCTTTGCGTATGCAAATGAGGACTTAAGCAGATCCACAAAGCTTTTAAGCATTGTGGTTTCTGCGTAAGTTCCGATTTGCTTGCGCAAAATTAGGGCTGGTTTTACAATGTGGAAAGTTAGTTCACCATGTAAAACCAGACCTTTTTTTCGATCGCCACGTTTTTTTTTTTAAATTTCATCGGAGAAAAATAGAACAGGTTCTATTTCTAAACTCAGATGGAATTCCTTGGAAAAAACTCCGATGGGCACACACGGTCGGAATTTCTGATGAAAAAACTCCATCTGAGTTTTTTCATCGGAAATATCTATCGTGTGTACGTGGCATTACTCTCCGGGCCCCGGCTACCAGGGAAGGCAAGGAGATAAGCAGGCAGGCGACTGGCCTGGACTTGAGCCAAGGTAGAAGAACATGCGAGCGGAGCTGAATGGGCATGCGCCCGAAACGGAAGAAATATTCCCTCCGCTCCGACCATCACATGATCATCAGAAAGGGGCACAGATAATGGAAAAAAAAAAACCCTAAGCTAGTAGGAGTGGCAGAGCGGAGGTGTGTAATTCAGATTATTTTTTTTTCATTCTGCACTGACTGTCTTTGAAATTGCCCCAGCCCCTGTTCAAATCCAATCTGGGGACAAAACCGGGGACAGACTTTGTGCGGGGACAGTGTCCTCAATCCAGGGACTGTCCCCGGAAACCGGGGATGTCTGGTCACCCTACTTTAAGTACCACAGTTGCCCTGAATGCAGGGTGCTTTGGTATGTCACCATCAACCAGGTCACCCTCCTCAGCTTAAAGTGGAGGTTCACCCAAAAACACAATTTTTAACATTAGATTGAGGCTCATTTTGTCAAGGGGAATCGGGTGTTTTTTTTTTTTAATCGAAGCAGTACTTACCGTTTTAGAGATAGATCTTCTCCGCCGCTTCCGGGTATGGGCTGCGGGACTGGGCGTTCCTATTTGATTGACAGGCTTCCGACGGTCGCATACAGCGCATCACGATTTTCCGAAAGTAGCCGAACGTCGGTGCGCAGGCGCCGTATAGAGCCGCACCGACGTTCGGCTTCTTTCGGCTACTCGTGACGCGATGTATGCGACCGTTGGAAGCCTGTCAATCAAATAGGAACGCCCAGTCCCGCAGCCCATAGGCCAATTATACAATAGGCCTACATTATTAGAGGTTCATAGGGAAACAGAAAATCCAGGCACATGGGCACATATTTTTGAAGTGAAGTAAGACCAAGCACCTTCAGGTACTCCTTGAACTGGATGTAACATAATTAAGTGACGCTGTAACCTAATCCACACACATCAGTGGAAAACTTACCTATATCTTCCTTCAGGTCGATTTCAGCTGTAGTTGGATGGATAATGCCTTCAACTTTCATTGATCCTATGTGACTAAGATCACTCTGAGTCAAAGACAGCTGGATGAGAAACATAGGAAAAGGAAGATAAATGTAATTTAATCAAATCTAGAAGCTCTGCTCTCTGGATATACGTTTTCATCTTTAGTTTTCTGATAAATGACTATTGGTGTAATGTAGCAATACATTCCTAGAGAACATCAGTAGTAAGCAGAAAGGACAACGTCCATGGCTTCATCTATTAGCGACTGTGAAAGAGTCACAAATTCTTATTGACATTAATATAAAAGCACAACACACATCATCAAATACTGACCAATTCATGGGGGGAATTCCAAGATGGTTCCTGTATATATTTGTCACAGGATGCCTGAAAGGAGTAGACATCGCCACTCACCAAGCAGGCTTATAGGGAAACGGACAGCATGGGAATATGAAGGCTGCCATTGCTGACTTGTGTTTAAAGCCTCAGTTTTAAAAAATGAGCACAAGGGATGGCACATCTGCCTTGCAGCACTTGGGTCATTGATTCAAATCCCCACTGGGGACACTATCTGCATGGAGAATTATTACCAGGAAGGTTTTTTTCTCCAATTAATTCTAAATGAAATTCTTGTTTATTCAGGCCAGATACTATAGCTTTCACTATACATAGATGAAATTGCAACTAGTAACCTGCACATTCTCCATGTGCATGCATGGGTTTCCTCCATGTACTTCAATGTCCTCCCACACACCAAAGACATACTGGTAGATTCATTAGCTCCTGTCTAAATTGACCACAATATATGAATGCATGCATGTGAGGCAAGGACCTTAGATTGTAAGCTCCATGCAGGCAGAGTGAGGTCAATATACTGTGGGCCGGATTCAGGTAGGAGATACAACGGCGTATCTCCTGATACGCCGTCGTATCTCTGAGTTGCGGCGTCGTATCTATGCGCCTGATTCAGAGAATCAGTTACGCATAGATTTCCCTAAGATCCGACTGGCGTAAGTGTCTTACACCGTCGTATCTTAGGCTGCATATTTACGCCGGCCGCTAGGTGGCGCTTCCGTCGATTTACGCGAGGAATATGCTAATTAGGTAGATACACCGATTCACAAACGTACGTACGCCCGGCGCTATTTTTTTATGTCGTTTACGTTAGGCTTTTTCGGCGTAAGGTTGCTCCTGCTCTTATGAGGCGTACGCAATGTTAAGTATGGACGTCGTTCCCGCGTCGAATTTTGTAATTTTACGTCGTTTGCGTAAGTCGTTCGCGAATAGGGCTGTACGTAAGTTACGTTCACGTCTAAAGCATTGACGACTTGCGGCGGAATTTCGAGCATGCGCACTGGGATTTTTTCACGAACGGCGCATGCGCCGTTCACAAAAAACGTAAAATACGCGGGGTCATGTTAAATTTAAATAAAACACACCCACAACATCCCCATTTGAATTAGGCGGGCTTACGCCGGCCCACATACGTTACACCGCCGTAACTTAGGGCGCAAGTTCTTTCTGAATACGGAACTTGCGCCCAAATTTACGGCGGTGTAACATATCTGAGATACGTTACGCCAGCAGAAAGATCAGCTGATCTTTCTGAATCCAGCCCTGTATGTGTAAAGTGCTGCATACAACTTGTTGGTACTATTTATATATTTACTTTATACAAGTATTAAAAAACAGGACCCATTTATTCAGGAGTAACCCACTACAATGTGCTTGAAGGAAACCCACACAAGCACAACATGCTAACCCCATCCATATAGCATCCTGGTTATGTTTCAAACCAACGACCCTTGTGTTGGAAGGCTGAAAGGGATTGTAAAGGTACAATTTTTTGTTTCCTAAATAGCTTCCTTTACCTTAGTGCAATCCTCCTTCACTTACCTCATCCTTTCATTTAGCTTTTAAATGTCCTTATTTCTTCTGAGAAATCCTCACTTCCTTTTCTTCTGTCTGTAACTACACACCGTAATGCAAGGCTTTCTCCCTGGTGTGGAGTGTCGTGCTCGCCCCCTCCCTTGGACTACAGGAGAGTCAGGACGCTCTCTACGTTGCAGATAGAGAAAGGAACTCTGTGTTGGTGGGTGCCCTGACTCTCCTGTAGTCCAAGGGAGGGGGCGAGCACGACACTCCACACCAGGGAGAAAGCCTCGCATTACGGTATGTAGTTACAGACAGAAGAACAGGAAGTGAGGATTTCTCAGAAGAAATAAGGACATTTAAAAGCAAAATGAAAGGATGAGGTAAGTGAAGGAGGACTGCACTAAGGTAAAGGAAGCTATTTAGGGAAAAAAAAATTTACCTTTACAACCCCTTGAGGTGCTAGTCATTAAATCGCTGTGCTGCTGTGGTCACAATACTAGTAAGGATTGCAATAGGGATTTCTTGGTGAATTCAGAATGCCATCAGTGGGATATCCCTTAGGAAATCATGGGGGACGAATTATCATGCGACTTTGCAGTCCCAAGTGTGAAAGGGGCCTTAAGCTCAAAAAAATAACATGAGCTTCATTGGGGTAGATGTCAGGTATTTTTCTTCTTTTTATATTGGTGACCTGTGCAAAAAAAGCGTGTGACTTTGAAACGCTCAGGTGTAAATGCAGCTTAACATTTTCATTTTAGCAACAGGGTTGCTTGAAATGCCACAAAAGCACATTATCTGCAATAAAAAGGCTGCGCTGGATTACAGAAATTAAAGAAAAATCTTGACAAGATTGGAAGTGATAACAATAGAGGTTTAGTAACCCCTTTATAGTTCAGATATCATTATTATAATCACCTTCTGCCCAAGCAAGAGACTCTTTGATGAGAGGATGGTGAAGCCATCGCCAGGTCCATCCTCTGACAATGAACTGGATGCACCTTCTTTTCCATCCGCTTGTTTATCCTTGTAATCAGAACAAAAGACACAGTTTTCTTTAAAGGAAATATCTAGAATTCATCCCGCTGCATTGTTTTAGTCATTGTGATACCATTAAGAGATGGTTGTGTATGGATTATATGGATCCACATTCATCTGATTGAATAAGAAACACAGCATATTTCTACAAATATGATACACTGTATACACTGTTCAGGGGGGTAATAAAGCCATTTTAATTAAAAGGTTACCGTATCGAGAATAAGCCGAGTTTTTCAGACCTTTTTTTAGGGCTGAAAATACCCCCCTCGTCTTATACTCCAGTCAGTGTACCTGAAGTTATTAAGAGGCTGCGGGCGTCCATCGTTTTAAAACTTGCGGTCTCCTCCTGGTCCCTTCCGTGATAGGTGTTTCTCAGCAGACACAGTTCCACCTATCACGAACGTTCTCCCATCCTCAGGTTTCCCAGCAGACATGGTGTTCAGTGTTCCGCCAATCACAGACGCCTTTTCATCCTCGGACAAAAGGACGTCCGTGATTGGCGGAACACTGAACACAGTGGGCTAGATTCACATAGATTAGCAGATCTTTAGACCCGCATAATCTATGTGATTTACGATCCACCGGCGCAATTTTGCGAGGCTAGTGCAGTATTCACAAAGCACTTACCTCCAAACTTGCGCTGGCGGATCGTAACTCCCCCGGCGGAATTCAAATTCCGCGGCTAGGGGGAGTGTACAATTTAAATCAGGCGCGTCCCCGCGACAATTTAAGTGCGCATGCGCCGCCGGCGAAATTTCCCAGTGCGCATGCTCCAAATGACGTCGCTAGGACATCATTGTTTTCGGCGTTAACGTCGATTACGGCCATCCGTATTCGCGACCGACTTACGCAAACGACGTAAAAATTCAAAACTCGGCACGGGAACGACGGCCATACTTAACATTAGCTACCCCTCATATAGCAGGGGTAACTATCCGCCGGAAAAAGTCGAACGCAAACGACGTAAAAAAAAAAAGCGACGGGCGGGCGTTCGTTTCTGAATCGGCGTATCTCCTCATTTGCATATTCGTCGCGAGTAAAACACGAAACGCCACCTAGCGGACAGCGAAAGATTGCAGCCTAAGATCCGACGGTGTAAGTCACTTACACCAGTCGGATCTAAGGGAGATCTATGCGTAACTGATTCTTATGAATCAGTCGCATAGATCCGACCGTCTGATCTCAGAGATACGCCGTCGTATCTCTTTGTGAATCTGGCCCAGTGTCTGCTGGGAAAACGAGTCCTTGGATGAGAGAACGTTCGTGATAGGCGTTTCTTAGCAGACACAGTTCCGCCTATCACGGAAGGGACCAGCAGGAGACTGCAAGTTTTAAACAACGAATGGACGCCCGCAGCCTGTCAATTTCAGGTACACGGACAATGGGCACAGTGACGATGGGCACAGGGATGTTGCAATGGGCACAGTGAGGCGTGCAAATGGGCATTGTTGACCCTTGTTTTCCTGCTTACAGTGGCTGCTGCATTCTCACCCTAGGCTTATTCTTGAGTCAATACGTTTTCCCAGTTTTTTGTGGTAAAATTAGGTACCTCGGCTTATACTCGGGCCGGATTATACTAGTCCAACTCCCAGAATATAAAAAAAATTCCCCCTGCAGTAGGGCCCCCTACAGTGCAAGGGTTAAATGCTCATTATGTTTAGGGGCAGAGAAACAATGAGAAATACCCGATTCCTCGCTCCAGCAGGGTCCCTCTAGCACTGCAACTGGTCCCCAGCAGCTGCCTCTTTAAAACGGAGACCAGCCATGTGGGCACTCCAATGTCCTCAACATACAATCCAAGGATTAAAGTCCCTATATTGTATGTGATAAGTGATGACACAGATACTCCACCCACAGGCCAGAGCTTTGGGCAATGGAGTTGAGGATCGAAGCCTGTGGATCGAAGATCAGCAATAGAGCCCTTCTAGACATAATGAGTATTTAACCCTTGCAGTGCAGTGGTCCCAGTGCAAATTTTGAATATTCTTGGAGTTGGGCTTTAATTAAAGGGGTTGTAAAGGTTTGTTTTTTATTTTCTAAATAGATTCCTTTAAGCAACCCAGAGCCAGAACAGCTCGGATGATGGTGGAAAGCTTACTGAGGAGAAACGGGAAGTGAGAAATTCAGACAAAGAAAAAAACATTCAGAAGGGAAATCAAAGGAAAAGGTAAGTGAACCAACAATGCACTAGCTTAAAGGAACCCATTTAGAAAATAAAAAACAAACCTTTACATCCCCTTTAACTTTTAAATAATACCTTCATGCATATCAGTAATGCATAGTTAATTTATCTTCAGAAAACTTTCAAATAAACAGGACTCAAATCCTTGGAAAAGAAGGGACAGCCGCATAAGTCAATCAAGCTCTACTGAATTGCACCATGCTGTCAGTCTAACACTGGAGCTTACTGACAGGAGGAAGGAGCACAGGGATAATTATATCTGTGTTTTGCTGTTCTATCTTTATCCAGTCACAGTTTTCACGATAAACGCACAAATGGCATATGGCAGAATTTAGAGGACAACACTGCTGCTAAATGATTGCATTACTTGTATTCTACAGATAGTCATTTTTGTTCTGACCTTTTTCAGTAGCTTATTTTTCCCCGCTTTTGGTTTCTTTGCCATTTTATCCAGTGCTTTGCCACCCTTCTTCTTTTTCTTCTCCACTGGTTGAGAGAGAATGGTCTCCTTGCCACGGGAGCCACGCTTTTTAGCCAGAAGCTCGGGGTGAATTCTTGGCAGGACACCTCCGCTTGCAATAGTGACTCCTCTGAGTAACTGTAATTAAGGACATAGTAAGATAAATACAGTAAAAACATTTTCAGCTCCAGCTAGGTCTTTCTCTGGGATCTGAATGCCTCATACATTTCTGCATTATATGAAGCTTTAGGACTTGTTCACCCAATAGTGCATGCGGCAATGCCAACAGAGTAATGTTGTAGGTGTAGAAAACAATAGATCTCTATGTTCTGCCCACCAGAGTTATATTCTGATTTCCCGTATCTGTGTTGTGAAAATAACATGTAAAGTTTGTAATTTACATAAGACAATCATAGGTGGTGTGCAGACACCATCTAGTGTCCTTTTTTGGTATTGCTTCAATTCTGTATTTGATTTACTGTGTGTTTAGTTAAGGAAGTTGTTAATAAGCAGGGAATTCTGGGTAGAATCTTCACAGGAATTGAACAGTCACCATGCTTTGAAAAGACACTGCAGGGAGCAGGACATGTCTTGCTCAATCTATCGCCATCACCCCTTAGAGAACGTAAAAAGTAAGTTTTTACTATCACATCTTGTATCGTATATCGTTGTTTCTGCTATGTATGCTGTATTGTATGCAATAGTGTACTGATTGAGATCTATTTCTGTTAATTTTGAAGTTTCAACTGGCTTGTTCTAATAAACTGAGATCAAAGAAATATGGTATCTAAAGTTTATAGGATAAGAAGGTTTAGCCATCTGTCCTAAAGACAGAACACTCTAGGCCATGCCACTTGTACCTTCATTGCAGCACTAAACATATGATTAAATATAAATAAAGTGTAAAGTGCTATGCAATAAAGTGCATAAATTAATATATGCAAAAACAAAAGTGAGGATGGAAGATATGTGTAGTAAATATAAACAAAAGAATCACCAGCGTGTCACCCTTCACACAAACAATTGAAGGCTTACTGGTAAACCAGCAACCACTCGTAACTCAGGGGGTCAGAAAGCGCTCAATCGCATATCAGAGCCACTCAATAGCAGCCTGGATGTCCTCTCGGATGGCCGTGAATGATGTACAATGGCGGACTCACAAACAAGACAGAGGACAACGTCCAAAAACACTCAGTGATGCTCAGTAACCATAGTGCATGAAAGATACAAAGATCCACACAGCGCAATACTGTACAAGTTTCACATTTATTAAAATCGTTGTGCACTTACATGAAAGTTGCCTAAATGAGCGCGTGTACACCTCATATCCGAGGTTGATCAGTTTCCCTAGTGTAAAATGGCCAAACTGCAATTGCGCATGTGCAGTAGCGTGTGTAGGTAGCTCCTCCCAACATGTTTTGTCATACGTGACGCCATCAGCCCTGATGATGCCCGTATGACGAAACGCACTGGGAGGAGCTACGTACACACGCTACTGCGCATGCGCGATCGGAATTCGGCTATTTTACACTAGGGAAACTGATCAGCCTTAGATATGAGGTGTATACACGCTCAGTTATGCCACTTTCATGTAAGTACACTATGAGTTAAAATGTGAAACTTGTACAGTATTGCACTGTGGATCTTTATATCTTTCATGCACTATGGTTACGGAGCATCACTGAGTGTTTTTGTACGTTGTCCTCTGGCTTGTTTGCGAGTCCACCATTGTACATCATTCACGGCTATCCCAGAGGACATCCATGCTCCTATTGAGTGGATCGGAGATCCGATTGAGCGCTTTCTGACCCCCTAAGTAAGTTAGGGTGGTTGCTGGTTTTCCGTTTTTAATTGTTCATGGCTTTAATTGTTTATGTGTGAAGGGTGACTTGCTGGTGATTCTTCCGTTTAGGCTGTTTCCACACTGGGGCATGGGTGGCGGTAAAGCACGCTATTTTTAGCGGCGATTAAGCGTCGTTTTTGCGAAGGTATTCAACTGAAAAAGGGTTAGAACCACCCGCAAAGCGCCGCTGCAGCAGCGATTGCCAGCGGTTCGGCCACGCTGCCCATTCATTTCAGCGCACCAAAGATGCTGCTTGCAGGAGTTTTTTTTAACGCCCTGCCAGTGCATCGCCTCAGCGTGAAAGCACTCTGGCTTTCCCACAGACTGCAGGGGAGCCATTTTTTCAGGTGCTATTTTTAGCCCAAAACCGCCTGAAAAAACACCCAGTGTGAAAGGGGTCTTACACTTACCAAATTGATCTTCCATCCTCAGCAGGGAATTTTGGATTTCTTCATGGGACTCCTTTTATCGACTAGTTTGATCACTTTTTATTTGCATATATTGATTTATGCACTTTGTTTATATTTAATCATAGGTTTAGCGCTGCACTTTGTTTTTTATGTGTTAAATGTGCCTGGTTTCCGGGTATAGTGTACATACAGCTGCTTGTAATCAGTTCTGAGCGCGGATATACACCCTATTTTTTCTTTTTTACTTGTACCTTCATTATCGCTACTGTGTATACTATAGAGTAAAGCGAAAATGTTATCATGATCTTTATATTTACCACACAAGTGCTACTACTGCACAGAAAGCAATATATCTCTAGCCCAGGGGTGGGCAATTATTTTTTCGATGGGGCCACATGAGAAACTAAAAATATTTTGGAGGGCCGGGCCAAAAGGCTAAACTCAATACTGCATAAAATCAATTGTATTTCTTTATAAAAAGCAGTAAATATCATTGTTGGAAAACTGGTACGAGTACTTGTTATAGACATGGCACAGGAGGGGGACAGAGGCTGGGGACATGGCACAGGAGGGGGACAGAGGCTGGGGACATGGCACAGGAGGGGGACAGAGGCTGGGGACATGGCACAGGAGGGGGACAGAGGCTGGGGACATGGCACAGGAGGGGGACAGAGGCTGGGGACATGGCACAGGAGGGGGACAGAGGCTGGGGACATGGCACAGGAGGGGGACAGAGGCTGGGGACATGGCACAGGAGGGGGACAGAGGCTGGGGACATGGCACAGGAGGGGGACAGAGGCTGGGGACATGGCACAGGAGGGGGACAGAGGCTGGGGACATGGCACAGGAGGGGGACAGAGGCTGGGGACATGGCACAGGAGGGGGACAGAGGCTGGGGACATGGCACAGGAGGGGGACAGAGGCTGGGGACATGACACAGGAGGGGGACAGAGGCTGGGGACATGGCACAGGAGGGGGACAGAGGCTGGGGACGTGGCACAGGAGGGGGACAGAGGCTGGGGACATGGCACAGGAGGGGGACAGAGGCTGGGGACATGACACAAGAGGGGGACAGAGGCTGGGGACATGACACAGGAGGGGGACAGAGGCTGGGGACATGGCACAGGAGGGGGACAGAGGCTGGGGACATGACACAGGAGGGGGACAGAGGCTGGGGACATGACACAGGAGGGGGACAGAGGCTGGGGACATGGCACAGGAGGGGGACAGAGGCTGGGGACATGACACAGGAGGGGGACAGAGGCTGGGGACATGACACAAGAGGGGGACAGAGGCTGGGGACATGACACAAGAGGGGGACAGAGGCTGGGGACATACGCTGGGGACATGGCACAGGAGGGGGACAGAGGCTGGGGACATGGCACAGGAGGGGGACAGAGGCTGGGGACATGGCACAGGAGGGGGACAGAGGCTGGGGACATGGCACAGGAGGGGGACAGAGGCTGGGGACATGGCACAGGAGGGGGACAGAGGCTGGGGACATGGCACAGGAGGGGGACAGAGGCTGGGGACATGGCACAGGAGGGGGACAGAGGCTGGGGACATGGCACAGGAGGGGGACAGAGGCTGGGGACATGACACAGGAGGGGGACAGAGGCTGGGGACATGGCACAGGAGGGGGACAGAGGCTGGGGACGTGGCACAGGAGGGGGACAGAGGCTGGGGACATGGCACAGGAGGGGGACAGAGGCTGGGGACATGACACAAGAGGGGGACAGAGGCTGGGGACATGACACAGGAGGGGGACAGAGGCTGGGGACATGGCACAGGAGGGGGACAGAGGCTGGGGACATGACACAGGAGGGGGACAGAGGCTGGGGACATGACACAGGAGGGGGACAGAGGCTGGGGACATGGCACAGGAGGGGGACAGAGGCTGGGGACATGACACAGGAGGGGGACAGAGGCTGGGGACATGACACAAGAGGGGGACAGAGGCTGGGGACATGACACAAGAGGGGGACAGAGGCTGGGGACATACGCTGGGGACATGGCACAGGAGGGGGACAGAGGCTGGGGACATGGCACAGGAGGGGGACAGAGGCTGGGGACATGGCACAGGAGGGGGACAGAGGCTGGGGACATGGCACAGGAGGGGGACAGAGGCTGGGGACATGGCACAGGAGGGGGACAGAGGCTGGGGACATGGCACAGGAGGGGGACAGAGGCTGGGGACATGGCACAGGAGGGGGACAGAGGCTGGGGACATGGCACAGGAGGGGGACAGAGGCTGGGGACATAGCACAGGAGGGGGACAGAGGCTGGGGACATGGCACAGGAGGGGGACAGAGGCTGGGGACATGGCACAGGAGGGGGACAGAGGCTGGGGACATGACACAGGAGGGGGACAGAGGCTGGGGACATGGCACAGGAGGGGGACAGAGGCTGGGGACGTGGCACGGGAGGGGGACAGAGGCTGGGGACATGGCACAGGAGGGGGACAGAGGCTGGGGACATGACACAAGAGGGGGACAGAGGCTGGGGACATGACACAGGAGGGGGACAGAGGCTGGGGACATGGCACAGGAGGGGGACAGAGGCTGGGGACATGACACAGGAGGGGGACAGAGGCTGGGGACATGACACAGGAGGGGGACAGAGGCTGGGGACATGGCACAGGAGGGGGACAGAGGCTGGGGACATGACACAGGAGGGGGACAGAGGCTGGGGACATGACACAAGAGGGGGACAGAGGCTGGGGACATGACACAAGAGGGGGACAGAGGCTGGGGACATACGCTGGGGACATGGCACAGGAGGGGGACAGACGCTGGGGACATGACACAGGAGGGGGACAGACGCTGGGGACATGACACAGGAGGGGGACAGACGCTGGGGACATGACACAGGAGGGGGACAGAGGCTGGGGACATGACACAGGAGGGGGACAGACGCTGGGGACATGACACAGGAGGTAGACAGAGGCTGGGGACAGGCAGCCACTGTTTAATCAATAGCCACAATTGATTAAACAGTGGCTGCATGTGATGGCACAGTGGCTGCGTGTGATGGCACAGTGGTTGCGTTTGATGGGCACAGTGGCGACAATTGATGGCACAGTGGCTGCGTGTGATGGGCACAGTGGCAACAATTGATGGCACAGTGACTGCGTGTGTTGGCACAGTGGCTGCGTGTGTTGGCACAGTGGCTGCGTGTGATGGCACAGTGGCTGCGTTTGATGGGCACAGTGGCTGCGTGTGATGGGCACAGTGGCTGCGTGTGATGGGCACAGTGGCTGCGTGTGATGGGCACAGTGGCTGCGTGTTATTGGCACAGTGGCTGCGTGTGATGGGCACAGTGGCTGCGTGTGATTGGCACAGTGGCTGCGTGTGATTGGCACAGTGGCTGTGTTTGGGAACAGTGGCTGCGTGTGATTGGCACAGTGGCGACAATTTATGGTGGCACAGTGGCTGCGTGTGTTGGCACAAGTGGCTGCATGTGTTGGCACAAGTGGCTGCGTGTGTTGGCACAAGTGGCTGCACCCCCCCCCCCCTCTGTGACATACAGACTGCCCCCCCATGACATACAGACTGCCCCCCCCCTGGACATACAGACTGATCCCCCCCCCGTAGGTAGCCTATACAAGCCTGTGTCCCCCGCGGTCATCCTGATGCAGTGTTCCTCGGCAATAGCTCTCGGCGCGTGCAGAGTTAATCTGACTCAGCTGTGTTGTAGTGCAGCAGCTCTGCGCTCGATTTCAATGGACTGAAATCGGCACATGCTCAGTTGCTACAAGGGATGCCAATTTTCTTGGGATGCCGATCTTACTGCTACACCGGCCCTGCCTACTGTTATCACCGCGGCGGGGAACATTAGACAGCGTTCGCTTGAACAGCTGTTTTCCCCGCTGCGCATAGACACTCCCCCTTGGACGGATCTGTCCAATCGCGAGCAAGGGGGAGTGTCTATGTGACTCCCCCTTGCTCGCGATTGGACAGATCCGTCCAAGGGGGAGTGTCTATGCGCGGCGGGGAAAACAGCTGTTCAAACGAACGCTGTCTAATGTTCCCCGCCACGGTGATTAACGTGGCAGCGGCGGCGGTTTCGGCGGCGGGGGTGGGCCGGATTAAAAGGTCCGCCGGGCCGTATACGGCCCGCGGGCCGTAGTTTGCCCAGGTCTGCTCTAGCCAGTGGAATTTTACTATTAGTTTTCTTTTATACGTTTCTAATTATTATGAAATCCAAGCTTCCTGTTGTTGCATAATGTAAAAAAAAAAAAACACTGCAAAATATACTACAAGGCTTATCTTCAATTCTAACTGAACAAATATGCGGTTACATTGTAAAAATAAAACTTCAATCTGTGTACAATTTAAAAGGCTGATAATTGCACACCAGTACCTGATTAAGTTCCTCATCGTTAGCAACTGCTAATAGGATGTGTCTTGGAGTGATTCTGCCTTTCTTGTTGTCTCGAGCTGCATTCCCCGCAAGTTCCAAGATTTCAGCTGTGAGTCAACAGAACAGTCATTACCAGCAAATCCAAAATCAGCACTTATATCTAAGATCTTTGAGTTAAATACAATTAATCAATGTTTTCATTTACAGTGGCTATTTTCATTCTGTCACTTTTGTTCACCCTTAAAAAAAAATATCAAGCATATTGAAGCTGGGCTTTTTTTCTCAGCTGGAACGCGATGGAACGCAGTTCCGGCACCTCCTGCACTGAATGTATGTAATAGCAATGGGTGCTTGGGTGTTCTGGAGTGTCTATTGATGCTGAGGAATCTACTGTTGTTGGAGGGAATCTACTTTTTGGGGAGAGGGGGGGGGGTCTATTGCTGCTGGGGAGGTCTTCTGTTGCTTGCAGGGGATCTATTATGACTGGGGGTGGGTCTTATGTTGCTGGGGGGAGTCAATCATTGTGGGGAGGGATCTACTGTTGAGGGAGGGGTCTTTGTTTCTGACTGCTTGAGAGTCTATTAATTCTGGCTGCTGGGGAATCTATTGTTGCTGGAGTGGGATCTGTTTTTGCAGTGGGGTCAATTGTTGCTGGTGGAGGATCTTTTATTGCTGGGGTGGGTCAATCAGTGCTGGGAGGGATCTACTGTTGAGGTTAGGGTCAAATGTTCCTGGCTGTTATAGGGTCTATTGATGCTGGCTTTTGGGTGCCCATTGTTGCTAGGGAGGATCTATTGTCGCTGGGGTGTCCATTGTTGCTAGAAGAAGTTCTGTTAAGACTGGGCAACAAGTGCAACAAATCAGTGAGATAATAATGTTATTCAGCAAACACCGCAACTCTGAAAAGAGCAAAACCACCTAGAAGTGAGCTCATTCGTCTGCCGTTTTCTTTTCACTGTCCACAGACTGTGGACAGGGACAAGGTCTAGTTGTATTACTTAATTGCAGTAGCAAAAGTCAGGTTTCCAGGCTGATGCTATAGTTTTGCAGGCCTGTACACACAACCGGTTTTCCCTTCTGGGAAAACTGGCATAAGAGCTTTTGGACGGGAAAACCGGCCGTGTGTATGCTCCATCACAGTTTTCCAGACAGGAAAACTGCCAGAAAAAAAAGCTCTCTTTTTTTAAGGCGATTCCCGGCTGTTTTTAACCCGCCAGTTTTCCTATGGGAAACACTGCAATGGTGCATACACACGGCCGGGATTCCCGACCAAAGCCCTTATGGAAGTTTTCCTGTCGGGAAACCCGGTCGTGTGTAGGGGGAAAAAGTTACCAAGCAGGTTCTCGGTTTTCCCGCCAGACTTTTTACCGCCGGGTAAATGTAGTTTATCTGTGTATTTAGCTGGTTTTCTGAAGTTCAACTTTAAAATCCAATTAAACCTTCAGTTTAAATCAGCTAAATACATTCAAAGTATATCAGAATGAAATGTGCCGTATGTCCTACAGTGTATTTCTTTCTACAGCTTAAAAATACATGCCTGTCTCTCATCAGCAAGCCTGGCTCACAAGGACACTTGCTGTTTGTGTAGAAGCAGTAATCTCTCTGCAGAGGTCTGACATGTACCTGATGAATTACAGCTAGAGCTCTTCAATTGGTGGGGAAAATGAGCCATGCTTATTGCATAGCTAGGTGTCACTCAGACCTCTCCAGAGAGACCACTGCTTCCTCAGCAAAGCAAAGATCCCCACCCTGCAGATATAGGACAGGCTTTTCTACTCTTTTTAGAAAGAAAATAATTTGTAAGATATTGAACAACTTTTTGATTTAATGCTCCTGAAATGTATATAGCCGATTTTAACTTAAAAGTTGAATTGGGCTTTATTTAGGAGGTTGTAGAATATCTGTACAATTGTATGACCTAAATTTATGTAGGACAACATACGTTTTAAAGGCCATTTAACAAGTATTAAACTTTCCGGAAAGATTAGAAGTTTTCCAGGTGTCAATAAATCATCCGACTTGTGTGCCCACAGTCTTGGCTGAGTATTTACATCATGAAAATAATAGTTACCTGCTAAGTATTCTATGACAGCTGCCATGTACACCGGGGCTCCCATGCCTATCCTGTACTTGTGTGTTCCTCTTCTCAAGTAACGCATCATCCTACCAACCGGAAAGATGACTCCAGCCCTTGACGAGCGAGACAGCTTGGTTGTTTTCTTTTTCCCCCCTCTGGCAGACATCTTTGTTTTGTCTGGTGTCCGTTCCTATAAACTGTGAAGTTGTGCTGCGTAGTTAAAGGAACCAATGACTGCAAAAAAAAACATAAACTCAGATTAATACAACATGTCTGACAGTATCTCAACATAAAAATGTATCTGAACAAAAGGAGAATACCAATGCAAAATACTTATATGCAGCTTTGCTTTATATTTTTAGTTATCAGCTCCCGCCCATCATTTTTTTATTCAGTGTTTCCCAAGTATTTCAAGAAGTTCTAACAACAGTACATGTTTTGCAGGGGATGTTGCCAATGCAATGATGGAATATATACAGTGTTCGAGCAATTCAGCCTACCGGTACTTGTGCGGATGTCCATAAAACACAAATGTTTGAAGGACGGGTATAAGAAACACTGCTTTAAAGCAAACCTGATGTAATAATGTTATACATTTATAAGCCTCCAAGTGGCTGTAGCCTTGATTCCCAGTTGGCTCCCAATATGGAAACCCTGGGCGTTCAGTTTTTAAAATATCAACTAACTTTTGTGGTTGAGAGCTTTGGATCCTCATACTCCAACATGTTTCAGGAGTCATGGGAGACACCCTTCATTATGGCTTCAAACTCCCATGAGATACGAATACTTGGACTAGACTAGAGGATACTCTAATTTAAAGATTACCATTCCATAATATCCAAAGCGATCTTCAAATTAGAGTTTCCTATAGTCTAAGTGTTCGTATCTCTTGGGAGTTTGAAGCCATAATGAAGGGTGTCTCCCATGACTCCTGAAACATGTTGGCTTTTTTAACCAATAAATGGACTTTTCATACTTGGACATGCCAATGGATTGCCATGCTCTTTGTTCTCCAATTTGTAGATCTTTTGATTTGGATCCCCATACCCCATGCAACTCACAGCTGATCAGTTATGTGGTCATATCACAGTGATGAAATATAGAACAAAAACAAACAGCTTTGGATATGGGTGGGATGGCAGTTTTTTTTTTTGTTCTATATGTCATCACTGTGATATGGCAGTCTAACTGACCAGCTGTGAGTTGCATGGGGTATGAGGACCCAAATCAAAAGATCTACAAATTAGAGAACAAAGAGCATGACAATCCATTGGCATGTCCAAGTATGAAAAGTCCATTTATTGGTTAAAAAAGCCAATATGTTTCAGGAGTTATGGGATTTACGCATTCTAGGCGTAAATCAGCGTTCACGCCCCTAGCGGCCGGCGGAACTAGACAGCTAAGATACGACGGTGCAGGCAGTCGTAGCTTAGCTACATTTAAGTGTATCTCAATTTGAGAATACACTTATATGTACGACGGCTTAGATTCAGAGTTACGACGGCGTATCTACTGATACGCCGGCTTAACTCTTTCTGAATCTAGCTATTAGACTATAGGAAACTCTAATTTGAAGATCGCTTTGGATATGATGGAATGCTAATCTTCAAATTAGAGTTTCCTATAGTCCAAGTATTTGTATCTCTTGGGAGTTTGAAGCCAAAATGAAGGGTGTCTCCCATAACTCCTGAAACACGTTGGCTTGTTTAATCAATAAATGGACTTTCATACTTGAACATACTCTTTGCCACATTTTTTGTTCTACAATTTTTATATCTTTTGGATTTAAAAGCCAAAGCTGCGAATAAGGAGACTGAATATTTAAAAAGCAGCACTACAAAAGCCACACTTTCTATCACCGTGGTGGGGCCAATGGTGAGGTGTGGGAGTCAAGTTGGGCAAAGCAGAAATTAGAACCGCAGAACATGGTTATATGCAGAACAGGTCAGAATAGATCTGAATCGCAAAAGAGTGAAAAAAAAGAATAGCTGTGGTGTCTGATTGATATGTCATTGGAAGTTTTGTATTTAAAGAACATTTCAAGGTTTAATTTATCAAAGCTTTTACCCAAGATACATGCATTGTTACCCAAGATTCAGTTAGAAAAATGTGTCAATCTTGTGTGAAAGTTGTATGCATCTTCAGCGAAAACATTGAAAATAGACCCCATAACTTTGTTATACAGTTGAACCTCGGATTACGAGCATATTCCATTCCAGGAGTATGCTCGTAATCCAAAGTACTCGAATATCAAAGCGAGTTTTCCCATTGAAGTCAATGGAAACGAAAATAATTTGTTCCACATTGACTTCAATGGGATGCAATACCGAATGGGTCCGGAGGTGGGCGCCAGAGAGCGCCGAAAACGGTCAAAAAGGCCCGAGGACACTTTGGCTCGTTTCCTGCGCCCCCGTACCTCAGGCCAAATTAGGTACTGCAGGCCTATTTTCGGCTCTACTCAGCTTCTGCGCACCCGTACCTCAGGCCAAACGAGGTACTGCAGGCCTATTTAGCTTGAATTCTGCTCATCTTGCGAGTCAAAATTAAAAAAAAAAGTTGCTCGCAAATCAAAACACTCTGAAACCAAGTTACTCTTAAACCGAGGTTCCACTGTAACAGTAAATCTTTATATTAGAAAGTACTGATTGCACGATAACTTATCAACCACACATATACAAGGGCAAAGTAACTATTGAGACGAGTTAGACATCCAGACGTGACATTATCACTATGGCTTGACAAGAAATTCTGTGTAGTATCTCCATTCAATGATTTATTTTCAATATTTATCTGAAGAATAGACCATTTCTTTTTTCCACAGCACAAAGACTAACATAATTAGAACGGTTAAAACACAAGATCTAATGAGAATAGCTGACTGGGGAATTCTTCAAAACAGCAATTCGTGTTTGCTTGTCTAATGAGTGTAATTGGCAGAACAAAGAAGAAAAAAAAAAAAAAGCAGACTTTTCCAATAATGCTACCACCATCCCGATTCCCCGGAGAGCAGCTGCATATGAAGTACTCTAAAGATGAAGGTTTCCATGGATGTTATAAAAGAATGGAACGGTATTTCCATTTTAACTGTTGCTGCTAGGAGAGAGATTTATAGCATGATGCCAGCATGCTATAACGCTAAATACCAAGTCACATAGCAAAGGAGGTGTGGAGGGATAAGCCTTTCCTAAACTTTTGCAGAAATACAAACAGCACGAACTCCATTTACATCGGAGATAGAAAAGATACAGGGGCAGATTCTCGTACATTTGCATGGGCGCAGCGTATGTGAGATACGCTACGACGCTGTAACTTACTTTTCTAATCTTTGAATCCAGAAAGAATTTGCGTAGTGTATCTCTCGCGGCGTAACGGTGCGGAATTCAAATGCGGCGATTAGGGGGCGTGTTTCATTTAAATGAAGCGCGTCCCCGCGCCAAACTAAATTTCCCGCCGTGCATTGCGCTAAATGACGCAAGGACGTCATTGGTTTTGACGTGGACGTAAATTACGTCCAGCCCCATTCACGGACGACTTACACAAACAAAATAACATTTTTAAAATTCAACGCGGGAACGACGGCCATACTTAACATTGCGTATGCCACCAGATAGCAGCTTTAACTATACGCCGAAAAAAGCCGACTAGAAACGACGTAAAGGAATGCGGTCGCTCGTACGTTCGTGGATCGTCGGAAATAGCTAATTTGCATACTCAACGCGGAATACGACAGGAACGCCACCCAGCGGACGCCGAAGAATTGCATCTAAGATCCGAAGGCGTACGAAGACGTACGCCTCTCGGATCTAACCCAGATGCCGTCGTATCTTGTTTTGAGGATTCAAAACAAAGATACGACGCAGGAAATTTGAAATTACGCCGGCGTGTCAGTAGATACGCCGGCGTACTTTCTTTGTGGATCTGCCCCACAAACTATAAAAGCAAACAGTAGTAAAAAGCAAAATAATATCTGTTCAGGCAAAGATAAAAAGACAACATTTTGCATTTCTAACCTCATGCAATCAGTAGCTTTCGTTTGTAGTACAACTCTACCCTAGCACCTTCTTGGGACCAATTCCCTCTGATGTAGGATTTGAGCAGATGTGTTCTCTAATAGGCTCTGTGGAGTAATATCCTCACATGCAGAGTGACAAGAACTTGAACTAGCCAAGCTGGAGAGGCCCCAGCCAATGCAGGAGGTAGCCAGTTCATCTGAAGTAGGTAGTGGGTCATATCTATTGGATGGGGAGGGCAGTTGACCCCAACTTGTTTTAAATAGCAGTATTGTACATTTAACCACTTAATCACCGCCTGCAGTCGAAATACATCTGCAAAGCGGTTGCTTAACTCTGGGAGGACGTCCATGGACGTACTCCCAGAATCGCGCTCCTGCGCGCCCTCTGGGGCGCGCACACGGGAATGTCCGTGACCATCACGGATCACGGTAAATCGCCGCTGATAGCGGCGGTTTACCACGTGATCGCTCCGTCCAATGACGGAGCAATCACTTGTAAACAAACCGGCGTCATGTGATGACGCCGGTTCCTCCCTCCCCTCTCTGTACCGAACGGTACAGTGTGAGAGGAGGGGGGGGGGAGAGCAGATGCAGCACGAGTGCTGTGGGCTGGATCTGTGACACATGCAGTCACAGATCCAGCCAACCATCCATCCCTGCTCAGCCATCCCTGCCCCATACTGTGCAATACACAACACCAATACTCTGCAATACCCCACAATACTCTGCAATACCCCACAATACCCTGCAACGTCGCCTATGGGGATTTTTAAGTAGCGATGTTTGGCGCCATTCCACAAGCGTGTGCAATTTTGAAGGGTGACATGTTGGGTATCTATTTACTCGGCGTAACTTCATCTTTCACATTTATGCAAAAGAATGAAGAAAAAATACTAAATTTGCTAAATTTTATAACAGAAACAACGAAAAATTCATTTTTTTTTACAGAATTTTCAGTCTTTTTTCTCTTATAGCGCAAAAAATAAAAAACCCAACGGTGATTAAATACCACCAAAAGAAAGCTCTATTTGTGTGAAAAAAAGGACGAAAATGTCATTTGGGTACAGTGTTGTATGACTGAGTAATTGTCATTCAAATTGTGAGAGCACCGAAAGCTGAAAATTGGTCTGGTTATTAAGGGGGTTTACGTGCCCAGTGATCAAGTGGTTAATACAGCATTGAGGACGACCCCCGTCCAGAGGAAAAGCCCTCAGGTGACCAGCCAGAACACACCAGAAATTTTGCTTAAAGCCCAGATATGTATGTTTAAATTAAAAATAAAGGCAAATTACGTCATATATCCCAGGAGTCTTGAGGGGGGGAGGGGCTTTCTCAGCTAAGCACACCCTCCTACCTAAGCTAACAGAAGATGACATTCCAGAATCCAGGAAGTAAACTCATCTGCCCTTACTTAAGATGGCCACGGCCAGAAATACTAGAGGGATGTTTTCAAAAGGGATTTCTCAGCAAAATTAAGCATAGAGACGTGTAGAGAAATGGATAAATTAGGGAATTTGCTTTGAATATTAAAAATGAATTAAATAGTGTTTATTATGTGTGTAAATGAGCAAGGGGACATTTATTTTCCACAGAACAAAAATGTGATTGAACTTTGATGGCATTAAACAAACTGGGACCTGTTTATCAATGTTTTCACCCAAGGTCCACACATTTTCTACTCAGGGTTCAATTGTGTAAAGAATGTTTGAATCTTGGGTGAAAACACTGATTACAAGATCCCACTGAAGCGAATTCTATGGCGCTAATATACATATAAACACATTATAATGCATATAAATGGACTTATGCAAGTGCTTAAGAAATGCACATGTATAGAAAGGTAACAGCGCTTAACAATAAAGCAAACACCTTTTGGTCCTTCATGCTGGGAAAAACAGACAATATGAACTGGGGGATTCACTTAAAGTGTTACTAAACTCCAATTTTTTTTATTAAAATTAGAGCCGAAACAACTAATCGATTATGAAATGAATCGATTACAATTTTCATAATCGATTAATCGGCCAGTAACATAATGGGGTTAAAACAACTAAAATTAGCCCTTTATAGTACAAAAAAGCAAATCGCTATTGTAAATATTACTTTTACTGTCCCACAGTAAAAAAAATAACCCCTTACAGTAGCGATTATTTGCTCTTTTTGTACTTTTTTTTTTTAACCCCCATTATGTTACTAAACATCTCAGGCCTGGGTTCACACCTCTGTTTTTTGTGCTTTTTTCAGAAACACACTACAGTTCATTTACATGTTTTCCTATGGGACACGTTCACATCTATGATTTTTTTTCAGCTGCTGAATATTTGGAAAGGGCAAGGACTTTTTAATGCAAAACGGTGCTATTTTTTTTTTTTGGTTCAATATACTTCAATGGAGAAGCTGCAGAAAAGCATGTAATGTGTTTTTGCGGCAATTTGTGTTTTGCAATCTGCCCAACAACAAAAAAATTGTTAAGGCTATAATCCGATTAATCGAAACAATAAATCGTCCAACTAATCGATTATGAAAATAATCGTTAGTTGCAGCCCTAATTAAAATAACAAACATGTTATACCTCCCTGCTCTGTGCAGTGGTATTGCACAGAGTGGCCTCAATTTTCCTCTTCTGGGGTCCCCGGCGGCGATCTAAGCTCCTCCTCTTCTTGTGAGAGACTACCATTGCCACCCACTTTCTATGGGGAGAGCGCTCCCGACCTGTGTATCTACAGAGCCGAGATCCATAGACTTACACAGCAGGACTTAGGCCCGATCCCCACTTCCTCCTCAGTGCATCTGATTAACAGCAGCAAGAGCCAATGGCAGCCATGCACAACGCTGATCTCTTCTCCCCTCTCTTCCCCTTCACACAGGGAAGGGGGGGCACAGAGAAACAAGCAGTGCATTAAGGTAAAAAACATTTTTAGGTTTAGTAACACTTTCATTTTTAAAACTGATGGAAAAAAAAATCTTTTTATTTCTATGCCATCATAATCCCTTAAAGCGGAGGTTCACCCTAAAAACATTTTTCTAACATTACATTGTGCTCACCTCCAACATTGAGAGTATGCAGTTTTTGTTTTTGCTGTACATACCTCGTATAGCTATTTCCCCCCCCGGCTTCCGGGTAGTGAATCCCGCGGGAGTGGGCGTTCCTATGCAGAGGCTAAGTGATTGACGTGATGACAAAAACTTCCCCCCCGGCGCATAAGGCGCGTCACCAGTTTCCGAAAAAAGCCGAACTGCGAGTCGGCTCTATACGGCGCCTGCGCACAGACGTTCGGCTTCTTTCGGAAACTGGTGATGCGCCTTAAGCGCCGGGGGGGGAAGTTTTTGTCATCACGTCAATCACTTAGCCTCTGCATAGGAAAGCCCACTCCCGCGGGAATCACTACCCAGAAGCGGGGGGGGGGGGGGGGAATAGCTATACGAGGTATGTACAGCAAAAAAAAAAATCAGCATACTGTCATTGTTGGAAGTGAGCACAATGTAATGTTAGAAAAATGTTTTTTAGGGTGAACCTCCGCTTTAATGAATAAATCTCTATACAAGCATGTCTTTATAATGTAATTTCATTATTATAATACAGGATTTATATAGCGCCAACAGTGCTTTGCAATTATTTGTTGCTTATGGTTTCTCATAATCTGGAAAGAAGTGTTCCGGGTCCAGCATGTTAGCCTCAGGGTAATGCATATTAATCAATGTGGTGCACAGAGCCGATCTCTGATCTTACCAGGCAGTGCTTCTTGACCAAGCTGATAAATGAAACAGGCAATTAAGATAATTGTTTTACACAAAAAAGGATCAATAAATTAGTTTTATATAATGTTCCTACTGCCAGAGATATGCTAGAAATTACCCATAACCTAATTGTTATACCTGCAGCAAAGGGTGATAAAAGAAAAGGACAATTAATCAAGCGGTTAAATATACTTATGGTGTTTTGAGAAGATTTTTGAGTGTCTGGTATTAATGAAAAATGGATCTTCGCTAAAAATCTATTTCAGTGTATGGTCACCTGTCACGGTTTAATGATTCTTTCTGCCTTATATAATGGAAAGTTTCCTTATAATAGTCAGGGATAATTAAACTTGAAGTAATAGGTTCCTACAGGAAAAAGAGACAGACTTTTTAAATAGTTAATGTTTTATATAGTTTTCACATTTTATTCATTGGATAAATCTAGCTGAACAAAAGATTGGTTATTAAATGACTAATGTAAATTATGGATTTAAAAAAAGGGAAACCGTCAGTAGAATGTACAGCATTTGTGCAGGATATATTTTATTGCTTCACTTATTTTCGCCAATATAAAATTTACACTGTAAAAATGCCATTTTCTTAATTTTAAAGTGGTTGTAAACCCACTTTTTTGACTTTAACCTACAGGTAAGCCTATAATAAGGCTTACCTGTAGGTATAAAGAATATCTCCTAAACCTGTACGGTTTAGGAGATATTCCCCTCGCAATGCGCATGCGCCGCTGCAATCAGCAGGGGGATCCTCGGCTGAAGGGCCGGCCCAGCCGGAAAGGAAATCTCAGGCGCGCATGCGCGGGAGTGACATCACCGCCGCTCCAGCCAATCACAGCGCTGGAGTGGCGATACCCGGAAGACACGCTCGGCTTGGCGTGGACCAGGTAAGTTCCCTACCTCGTTCCGAGGTAAGTATTTCATAATGAGCTAATATGCGGTGCAGCGCAGACCTACATTGCTGCGACGCCGTCATATGACGTCCTCCCGTATATGAGCAGCCTGCCTGCCTCCTTGGGGCGCGCATGGCACGCTCTGTGATCGCCGAGTCAATGAGACTCGGCTGATCGGAGTAACGGGGTGATCCCGGCCCCTTACCACGTGATCAGCTGTCAGCCAATGACAGCTGATCACATGATGTGACCAGAAGATTGGTAATCATTTTTATCTTCTCACGCGAACAGCGTGAGGAGTAAAAAACCTGATTACCGGCTTCTGTGAAAAGGGACATCAGTCCCAAAGAGGAAGAGCCACAGCCACCTCATCTGTGCCCACCAGTGCCTCCTGCCAGTGCTCACAAGTGCATATCGGTGCCACCTATCAATGCCCACCAGTGGTACCAATTAGTGCCTCATCATGAGTGCCACCCAGCAGTGCCCATCACTGCCACCTAGCAGTGCCCTTCAGTGCAGCCTCATCAGCATACATCAATGAAGGAGGAAAAAAACAATATCACCCGTTTGCAAAATTGTATAACAAAATCTAAAACTGTTTTGTTCAAAATTTTCGGTCTTTTTTTTTGTTTTTTTAATTAAATACCACCAAAAGAAAGCTCTATTTGTGGGGGAAAAAAATGATAAAAATGTAATTTTGGTACAGTGTTGCATGACCGCGCAATGGTCATTCAAAGTGTAACAGCGCTGAGAGCTGAATATTGGTCTGGGCAGGAGGGGGATTTAAGTTTTTAATGTCTGGGAACTGAGAAGTCCAGTTGTTGGTAATTTTTGGGGAGGAATGGTGTCCCATGTTTGCCTGAGCATATGCTCCTCTAAAACCTGGATACGTCTTTCAGCATTGATGGTGCCTTTCCAGATGTTCAAGCTGCCCATTTCATAAGCACTAATGCGCCCCCATACCATCAGAGTTGCTGACTTTTGAACTGAGCTTCGATAGCAAGCCGAAATGAAGGCCCCTTGACAGCATAGGTAAAGGGAGCCTTGACTGGTGGGGTCATGGTTAGGAACTGGACTTGGTTACACACAATATGTAAAGTAGCACAAAACAATTGGCTACTTAGATGTGGGGTGAGGAGGCGGAGTCGAACTCTTAGAAAACTCCTCACTGAGTTTGCCATGAGGAATCGCAGCTGAAAAGCGTTGCCCGCCCTCCCGTCCTGTCTACGATGTTGGTCACAGCTTTATCAGCGTTTTTTCTACATTGCTGGCGTTAAAGTAGCCTTAATGGGTTTAAAGTCTGTCCAGCACTCATGGTAAAGACAGGCCCTTCAAAGGAGAAGTATGGGAAAGCAAAAATAGGTAGTAAATGCTAGCCTCATACCTCCATTGAATTTCTTTCTTTCCTTGATCCTTTAATTTTTGCAAAATAGTCTTTTGAAGAGTCCAGAAGCAGCCTCTAACAGTCCTCTAAAGTTCAAAAGTGTGCAGGGAATGGATACAGCTCCATAAGCCAGCCCCTCCCTCTCTCGGACACGTGGGTGTGATTGGTAAAGAGGCGCACACCCAAGATTCTATCTAGAGCGAGCACGCTCTTCACGTGCCTCCGTTTCCATGGCAGCATGTCCCCAGCTAAGACCCGGAAACAGAGGCAGCGTGACACAAGCACTCCATTTTCCTCACCTCCCAGCAGCTGTTTTTTTTCTGCAAGGCTCCAACACCTCTTTCGGTGGGCCTGTGTCCTATGAATCCCCTCCTGCCCCACCTTCCCCTCACTTATTCAAAGTCCATGTCAGCGCCACTGAACACTTCTCATGTCCAGCTATGAACACAGGTAAGCTTTCTACACATAGCACTGTTATATCAGAAGAGGAGACATAGTAACCTGCTTCCTGTGTCTGTTCTCTGAATTTAAAGCGGGGGTTCACCCTAAAACATTTTTTTTTTCTAGCGTGCCATCAAGCATACTAGCGCGAGCTAAAGTATGCCTTTATTTTATTTTTTGGCGCCATACTCACAGTTTAATCCCGTAGTGAAGTTTCAGACTCCCCGCGGAATGGGCGTTCCTATGCAGAGGGAAGATGATTGACGGCCGGCTATGGCGCGTCACGCTTCCCGAAAATAGCCGAAATAGGACTTGGCTCTTCACGGCGCCTGCGCAGTGAGCTCCTAGTCTGTGCGCAGGCGCCGTATACCGACGTGAAGAGCCGAGACCTACTCCGGCTATTTTCGGGAAGCGTGACACGCCATAGCCGGCAGTCAATCATCTTCCCTCTGCATAGGAACGCCCATTCCCCGCGGGGAGTCTGAAACTTCACTACAGGATTAAACTGTGAGTACGGCGCCAAAAAAATAAATAAAGGCATACTGTAGCTCACGCTAGTATGCTGCATTTCATGGTAGAATCTTGTTTCTTAGGGTGAACCACTGCTTTAACACAGTGCTATGTAGGGCCGAAACAACTAATCGGTTATGAAATTAATCGATTACAATTTTCATAATCGATTAATCGGCCAGTAACATAATGGGGTTAAAAAAAAAACTAAAATTAGCCTTTTATAGTACAAAAAAGCAAATCACTACAGTAAATATTACTTTCACTGTCCCACGGTAAAAAAAATGAACCCCTTACAGTAGCGATTATTTGCTCTTTTTGTACTTTTTTTTTTTTTTTTGTTTAAACCCCATTATGTTACTAAACATCTCAGGCCGGTGCTTTTTGCAGAAACACACTACAGTTCATTTACATGTTTTCCTATGGGACATGTTCACATCCATGATTCTTTCTGCTGCTGCGTATTTGGAAAGGGCAAGGACTTTTTAACGCAAAACGGTGCTATTTTGTTTTTTTTGGTTCAATATACTTCAATGGAGAAGCTGTAGAAAAGCATGTAATGTGTTTTTGCGGCAATTTGTGTTTTGCAATCAGCCCAACAACAAAATGGCCCAAAAAAATTTAAAAATTATTTATTTATTTTTTACAGGTATTATCCGATTAATCGAAACAATGATCGGCCAACTAATCGATTATGAAAATAATCGTTAGTTGCAGCCCTAGTGCTATGTGTAGAGAGCATACCTGTATACAATACATAGGAGAGGGAGACTGACAACTCCCCCACATCTAAAGTGACCCCAGATATGTCCCCAGAGTCTTTACTGTACATAAAACATCATCCCTCTGCCACTGATCCCACCCCCTCATCTCCTGTACTCCTATATAGTCCCATCATCCCCCCTGATTTCCTGTACAGTCACATCATCCTCATCCCCCAATTTCCTCTACAGTCCCATCATCCCCCAATTTCCTCTACAGTCCCATCAGCCCCGTCCCCCCAATTTCCTGTACAGTCCCATCATCCTAACCCCCTGATTTCCTGTACAGTCCTATCATCCTCATCCCCCAATTTCCTTTAGTCTCATCATCCATACCCCCCCTCCCCAATTTCCTGTACAGTCCCATCATCCTCATCCCCCAATTTCCTGTACAGTCACATCATCCCAATTTCCTGTACAGTCCCGTCCCCCAATTTCCTGTACAGTCCCATCAGCCCCGTCCCCCAATTTCCTGTACAGTCCCATCATCCCTATCCCCCAATTTCCTGTACAGTCACATCAGCCCCGTCCCCCAATTTCCTGTACAGTCCCATGAGCCCCGTCCCCCAATTTCCTGTACAGTCCCATGAGCCCCGTCCCCCAATTTCCTGTACAGTCACATCATTACCATCCCCTAATTTCCTGTACAGTCCCATCAGCCCCGTCCCCCAATTTCCTGTACAGTCCCATCATCCTCATCCCCCAATTTCCTGTACAGTCACATCATCCCAATTTCCTGTACAGTCCCATCAGCCCCGTCCCCCAATTTCCTGTACAGTCCCATCAGCCCCGTCCCCCAATTTCCTGTACAGTCCCATCATCCCTATCCCCCAATTTCCTGTACAGTCACATCAGCCCCGTCCCCCAATTTCCTGTACAGTCCCATGAGCCCCGTCCCCCAATTTCCTGTACAGTCCCATGAGCCCCGTCCCCCAATTTCCTGTACAGTCACATCATTACCATCCCCTAATTTCCTGTACAGTCCCATCAGCCCCGTCCCCCAATTTCCTGTACAGTCCCATCAGCCCCGTCCCCCAATTTCTTGTACAGTCCCATCAGCCCCGTCCCCCAATTTCCTGTACAGTCCCATCAGCCCCGTCCCCCAATTTCCTGTACAGTCCCATCAGCCCCGTCCCCCAATTTCCTGTACAGTCCCATCAGCCCCGTCCCCCAATTTCCTGTACAGTCCCATCAGCCCCGTCCCCCAATTTCCTGTACAGTCACATCTTCCCCGTCCCCCAATTTCCTGTACAGTCCCATCATCCCTATCCCCCAATTTCCTGTACAGTCCCATCAGCCCCGTCCCCCAATTTCGTGTACAGTCCCATCATCCCCATACCATGTACTCCTATACAGTCCCATCGTCCCCATACCATGTACTCCTATACAGTCCCATCGTCCCCATACCATGTACTCCTTTACAGTCCCATCATGCCCATCCCCTGTACTCCTAGCAGTGTGAAACCAGCCTAAGCATATTTACATGGAAGTCTCCCATGACCTCAATCACATAGAACAATCTGAATAGCCGATAAATTAACAATATTATCTCTAATGGTTTTACAGTAAATGTAGGCAATGCTGACAAAAGCCAGTGTTGTATTTTACTTTAAAAAAAATGTCTTTGCATTATAACTTTAGCAGAAAAGTAGAATATAATACACTGTACAGAGCACTATCACTGACCTCCATACTCACTAATGCTTGCTGCAAATCCTGAATGTGTGCTGAGATCGTTCGGTCTGCAACAGGGAGGGAGAGGGGGAGGGGGAAGAGAGGAGGGAGGAGGAGAGCAGCTCTGTGCATTGTGTGAGGGGAACAAGCAGAGAGCCCAGAGCTGAGAAGGAAGGGGGGTGGATCCAGACTCCCATTGTCGGTATACACTTCAAGAATGTCTGTAGACCCCCCCACAGGTAATTAACTCTGGTGCCAGGTTACTGAATGGAGGTGTTGGATCTTCAAGCCTATGGTCGTCAGCAGTCAAATCCCTTTACTTTTTACTCCGGAGGACGCGGCACCCATAGTTGTGAAAAAGAATGTAACATTTTGGTTCATGTGACCACAGAACAGTTTTCCACTTTGCAACAGACCATTTTAAATGAACTTTGTTCCAGTGGGGACAGCAGCATTTCTGGTTTATGTTCAGATATAACTTCTTCTCTGCATGTCCACATCTGTTCACATGTATCCAATCCATACATGCAGTGGTTACCTGAGGTTAGGGACAAAGGATTAGCCTGGATGCAGACAGATTGTGTCCAGGCCAGTCATTTGTCCCTAGACCCTTAAAGCGGAGTTCCATCCACGTTTACAACTTGTTCTTAAAGAAATGACCACCCCTCCACCACTCGTTTTTGGATACATTTTTTTCCCCCTTTCTTGCCTTAAAGGGATTGTAAAAGGTACAATTTTTTCCCCCTAAATAGCTTCCCAGAAGATGACGGGACCATTCAGAAAGAGCTGCGCGACTCGCACATTTGCAGTAGGAAACTGGTGGTGAAGCCTGAAGGCTCCGCTGCCAGTTTCCCTTAGTTAGAATGGTGGCGCCTGCACCGCAGTGCTCCCTGGACAGGTAAGTGTCCTTATTAAAAGTTAGCAGCTACGTTATTTGTAGCTGCTGACTTAAAAAATAAATAAAAAAATTGCGGCTGGAACACCACTTAAAGAGGAAGTAAACTTCCTCTGCAGACATTTACCTATAGGCAAGCCTATAATAAGGCTTACCTATAGGTAGTGTAAATATCTCCTAAACAGGTACCATTTAGAGATATTTACATTACATGCAGCCAGTGACATCACTGGCACATGCGCCCTGAAGGAATGGCCACGGGTCCTGATCCTTTCGTGCCTACTGTCGTATACGGCGGCAGTGACGTCATCACGGCTTCAACCACTCACAGCGCCAGAGCCTGCGAACCCGGAAGAAACTCCAGGGAAAATGTAACCTGTCTCAGCGGTGTGCGAGCGCCAATGGAAGGCTTCATTCTAAGCTAAGTACTGATGCATGTGATACATACTATCTTATATGCCTTTGTCTTACAGGTTGTTTTTTGAACAACCTCTTTAATGTGCAGAAACATACAAACAGAGGCAGACCCAGTCAGTCTGTCATTGCTTTGTACAGGTTTTACCAGGAACAGCGGTTGTCAGAAATCCAGTCCAACTTTAGTGTTACTAAACCCACAACAGTAAAATCAGTCTGTATATGCAGTAAGGCCTCTTTCACACGGAGCGGACCGTTTTTGTAAAAAGGTGTTCTCTGATCCTATCCTTCTTCCACTGTCCCCAATCCATCTCCCGATGAGACAGAGCCTTTGGAATCCCAATGCACATGCTCAGTTTGGTGTGTATTGCTGCAGAGGTTTTTTTTTTCTTGGAAAGGTGCATGTGATCAGCATAGAGCCAATCAGCACTGTCCAGACTGAGGGTCAGGGGTCATGCAGCCTCAAAGGACAGTCAGAGTACAATTAAAACCTCCTACAAGCTTTAACCAGACACTGATAGAAGTCGCAAGACTGCTATAATTGCTGATGAGAAAAGGTATTTAGCAGTTTATATTTACAAAAATAATTGCATTTCCATGTACTGTGGGAGACCAGATATAGTGAATGCAGGATCCTCGGTTTAGTAACACTTTAATAGCAGCTTTGATTGTGGCCTCAAATGGCCAGAATTAAACAGCTTACTACCCTTTCAACTGCAAAGGGCTCCAGGCATCCCATAGAGGTCTTTTACTACCATCACTTTTCATAGTACAGTCATGTCTGAAAAGTACTAAACTGAGAAAAGTGAGAAATGTGTAACTGAGGAAGTTTTCATATGCGAGAGATTTCCTTCACCGTTGTTTGCTATGCAGGGTGCAGGAGCACAGGATGTGGGTGCGGTTAGGTCTGGGTGACATAAATCACATTGTCGCCAGCTGAATTTCCTTGCAATGCAAACTCAAAATGTAACAGTTCTGCTAACTTCCATACTACCAAACTCCTTTAACGGTTAATTTACCACAAAGTTTGGGCTGTGATGGGAGTTAAAGAACTTCAGGCTGAAAGGTTACTGCAAACTCCATACACTCCTTAGTAAAAAAATAATAATAATAATATAAAAAAAAAAAGGAAGAGGTCACATTTTCATTTGTGCTGGCCTAATAATTTATTAAACTACTGAAAACAGAAAGTGATACTAGAAATATGTGCTGAAATAACAGATCTCCACGGTATTGCATCCATATGTAGATTGAAGTCAAGTAGGCTCATATACTAGCGTTCAGTTCATCAATGATTTCATTATCAGACGGTTACAATTAACTGAAAGGGGCAGTAAAGCTAGCAACTCTCTCCACGAAACCACAGCAACTACTAACTCATTGCCTATGCGCCCTGTGCAGTGCAATGTATTGGGTTCAAATGCTACATGAATGTACTTTAACGCAAAACAATGCATGGAAATGCAAAGACCAAATGCAAATGTTTTGAGGAAAAAAAAGGGCTAGATTCAGCAAAGAATTACGCCGGTGTATCCATAGATACGCCGCGTAAATTCAAAGCTGCGCCGGCGTATCTACTTTCTGTATTCAGAAAGCTAGATACGCCAACATTAGCCTAAGATCCGACTGGCGTAATTCTATTACGCCGTCGTATCTTAGGGTGCATTCTCACACTGGCCGCTAGGTGGCGCTTCTGTTGTTTTCGGCGTAGAATATGCAAATTACCCACTTACGTCGATTCACAAACGTACGTGTACCCGGCGTTCGGTTTTTACGTTGTTTGCGTAAGGCTTTTTCGGCATAACGTTGTGCCTGCTTCTATGAGGCGCACTCAATGTTAAGCATGAACGTCGTTCTCGCTTCGATTTTTGAATTTTTTACGTCGTTTGCGTAAGTCGTTCGCGAATAGGGCTGGACGTAATTTACGTTCAAGTCGAAACCAATGACGTCCTTGCGACATCATTTGGAGCAATACACACTGGGATATGTACACGGACGGCGCATGCGCCGTTCGTACAAAACGGCAATCACGTCAGGTCAACATACATTAACGTAAAACACGCCCCCCCTTGCACATTTGAATTACGCGCGCTTACGCCGGCCCCATTTACGCTACGACGCCGCAACTTACGGAGCAAGTGCTTTGTGAATACTGCACTTGCTCCTGTAAGTTGCGGCGGCGTAGCGTAAATACGATACGCTGCGCCGCCGTAAGATCGGGCGCAGATACCTGAATCCAGCCCAAAATGTTTTTTTTTTTCCATTATTGTATCTCTTGCAAAGACCTTAAGCAATTTAACTTGCGTAGAAACGTATGCCAACGCTAGTTTAAATGAGCGTCACCGCACATAAAAATTCATGCCAATAGAAGGCGGCGCACATCAATTTTTCAAGCAATTTCAGGCATTTTAAAACACACGTTAAGGTCTGCATAGGTCCCTAAATAGAAGAGGAGAAACAGTAAGGCTGCATTCACACCTGAGCGACAAAACGCCCGACGCCGGACGCTTCTGCCGCTAGAGGGGAGAATTCCCATTGCTGTCTATGGAGATGGTTCACATCTCATAGACGCCGAACACATGTCGTCTGAAAAAAAGTCCCGGACCCTTTTTTTCAGGCGACAGTGGCGTTTTCCCATTGACAGCAATGGGAAGACTTTTGAAAAAAAAAAAAATTGAAAGTGTCACACCCGCGGCAAAATACGCCGCTACCGCCGAACGCGGCTGTCGCTCAGGTGTGAATGGGGTCTAAGAAAAAGTCATCACTATATTTGCGCTTTGAGTCTTAGTGTCGGTTCACACTACAGCGACTTGGGATCCGACTTGTCAGACCTCAAGTCGCTTGACATCAGTAATCCCATGTTAGTCAATGAGCAGTGTTGTAAGTAACAGCGTTTAAATAAACGCTGTTACGTAACGATTGGCCTCCTGAGGGTAACTAGTAATCTACCAGATTTCTTTTACCCTATCGGCAACGCCGTTCCCATTACATTGGCGGCGTTACTGAGTTACATTGAGCGCGCGGGTGGGGGCAGTCCAGGCAGACTCTGGGGTCGTCTTCATCACGTCTGTGACTGTCAGGGCCGGCGGGATGGAGCTGGCCAGTGGATTGTTTCGAGTCTGGAGTCCGACACATGACCCGCCGGCGACAAATTGAATCAGACAATTTGTTTGTGATTGGGTAAGGGTCATGCACATCATCTTCTTGTCTGATTCGATTCGTCGCCGGCGGATCATGTGTCGGACTCCGGACTCGTGACTCGTCGTGGGTGGCGCTGGCGCATGCACGCGGCTGGAGTCTCCCACCTGCGGCCGCCTGCAGTGTCGCTCGTGTCTGTGTCGAGGAGGCCCAAGGGAGTCTGGCGCTCAACTCCTCTCACCTGTGACCTGACTGAGTGAGTCACTCACTCTCACTCCTCAGCCGCCGACATCTCCCCCGTCCCCCGCGGAGGCTCTGCTCCACCACCGGTCGGCGGTTCGGACTCCGGGGCCCGGGATACCTCCTGACTGAGAGGCTAGAGCGCAAGCAGAGACAGGCAGCACCGACCGACTGTGGCCCCTGCGCAGCCAGAGCCAGGTGAGGAGCCGAGGATCGGATTGGGGGGGGGGAGCGGCCTAGTCTAAGGCCTTAGGCCTGGTGTGGCGAAATATGAAATTTGTGCTGCTAGTGCTACTGGCTGAGCTGACTGATTGCCTGATATTGCTTGTAAAGCTTGAAAGACTCCAATTATCTGTCTATTTAACAGCCTGTTATATATTTATAAACCGATAATTGGAGTCTTTTAAGCTTTACAAGCAATATCAGCAGTCAGTCAGCTCAGCCAGTAGCACAAAGTTCATATTTCGCCACACCAGGCCTAAGGCCTTACTGGCTACTGGCTGAGCTGACTGACTGCTGATATTGCTTGTAAAGCTTAAAAGACTCAAATTATCTGTCTATAAATATATAACAGGCTGTTATACTTACGGTATATAGACAGATAATTGGAGTCTTTGCATTGTAGAATATAAAAAAAAAAAATCTCAGTTACTTTGCCGAGTAACTAGTTACTTTGCCTATGAAGTAACTGAGTCACTAACTCAATTACTTTTTCAGAAAGGAAATTTGTAACTGTAACAAATTACTTTTTTAAAGGAAGATGAGCAACACTGTCAATGAGAGCCGTCACTCCTGAAGTTGCTCAGACTTCAGAAAAGGTTCCTGTACTACTACAAGGCGACTTCTAGGCAACTTGTACCCATTGATTTCAATGGAAGTTGCCTCCAAAGTCGGAGCACTGTCTTAACTGAAGCAACTTTACAGGAAGAGAAAATTGTTTACTCAGGAAAACCCCTCCCTCCCACAGAGCTGATTATTCTGTGATTGGCCACAGCTAAAGTCTCCTTAAAACGGATGTCCGCTGAAAAAAAAAAATATTAAAAGCCAGCAGCTACAAATACTGCAGCTGCTGACTTTTAATATCGGCCCACTTACCTGTCCTGGAGTCCAGCGCCGTCCGCAGCAGAGGACGAGCGATCGTCCTCTGCTGCGTAAACAATACCCCTTGTGGAAGCCTCCACAAGGGGAATAGAAGCAAAATCCATCAGGAACTACAGAGTATAAAAGAGAAGAGAGGCGCCTCTAAGTGTAGCAATATGTTGCTAAATGTTGTACCTTCATTAAATGTAACCAGATTGCTACACTTAGAGGCTCCTCTCTTCTTTTTTATACTCAGTTGTGACATGACGCTACTTGTATATCAAGACAATGCTTGTATATCAAGTCAAAATTTATAAAAAAAAAAATGTTGGTTGTCTTGCAAAACGCTCTCAAACCAAGTTACTCTCAAACCAAGGTTTTACTGTAAATCTAATGCCGCGTACACACGATAATTTTTCGGGTTCTAAAAAATGACGTTTTTTTTTTTTATGTCATTAAAAACAATCGTGTGTGGGCTTCAGAGCATTTTTCGGGTTCTAAAAAATGGGCAAAAAAAAATTCCAATATGCTCTATTTTTTAACAACGTTTTTAACGTTGTCGTATTTCGGGTTGTAAAAAATGATCGTGTGTGGGCTTTAACGACGTGAAAAATCTCAGAAGCAAGTTATGAGACGGGAGCACTCGTTCTGGTAAAACTACCGTTCGTAATAGAGTAAGCACATTCATCACGCTGTAACAGACAGAAATGCGCGAATCGTCTTTTACTAACACGGACTCAGCTAAAGCAGCCCCAAGGGTGGCGTCATCCACATGGAACTTCCCCTTTATAGTGCCGTCATACGTGTTGTACGTCTCCCCGCTTTACTAGAGCATTTTTTTTTCACGATCGTGTGTAGGCAAGACCGTTTTAATGATCAAGTTGAAAAACGTCATTTTTTAGAACCCGAAAAATGATCGTGTGTACGCGGCATTAAAGTGGAGGTTCACCCAAAAAGTTAATTTTTAACATTAGATTGATGCTCATTTTGTCAAGGGGAATCGGGTAGTTTTTTTAAAATCGAAGCAGTACTTACCGTTTTAGAGAGCGATCTTCTCCGCCGCTTCCGGGTATGGGCTGCGGGACTGGGCGTTCCTATTTGATTGACAGGCTTCCGACGGTCGCATACATCGCGTCACGATTTTCCGAAAGTAGCCGAATGTCGGTGCGTAGGCGCCAACGCACCAACGTTCGGCTTCTTTCGGCTACTCGTGACGCAATGTATGCGACCGTCAGAAGCCTGTCGGAAGCCTGTCAATCAAATAGGAACGCCCAGTCCCGAAGACCATACCTTGAAGATCGCTCTCTAAAACGGTAAGTACGGCTTCGATTTTAAAAAAACTACCCGATTCCCCTAGACAAAATGAGCATTAATCTAATGTTAAAAAAATCTTTTCGGGTGAACTCCCGCTTTAAAGAAAATTGTATAAGAAAATTGATGTGTGACTAGCCTAAGGCAAGTAAGCAGTCAATGAGGGGGAAGGGGATAGTGCAGCTTAGCTTGGGGGGGTTAAAAAAAAAAAAAGTTTAGTAAACAATACCCCTGTCTTTTAAAGAGACTGACTTGGAGCATTTCCTTAATTAGGCTTTGATGCAAGCAGCCTTTCCCTGGGCCTGATGTACTAAAATGTGATATGAGCTAAAGTGCCACAAAATAAGGTTAAACTGGGCCAGATACTAATGCCACGTACACACGATCGGAATTTCCGATGGAAAAAGTCTGACTGACCTTTTCCCCCATCGGATTTTCCGATCGTGTGTAGCCCCATTGGATTTTTTTTCCATCCGAAATTCCGATGAACTCCATCGGAGTTTAGATATAGAACATGTTCTATTTTTCTCCAATGGAATTCCGTCTGAATTCCGATGTGATTTGGCCGGGCAAAAGCCTGATCGTGTGTACTAGGCATAAGTGTTAGGCCTCGTACACACGACCGAACATGTCTGCTGAAACTGGTCCGCGGACCAGTTTCCGCGGACATGTCCGACCGTGTGTAGGGCCTACCGGACCGGATTCCTGGCCTAGCGGACAGGTTTCCAGCGGACAAAAGTTTCTTAGCATGCTAAGAAACTTGTCCGCTGGAAGCCTGTCCGTCGGACATGTCCGATGGTCAGTACGACTCATCGGACATGTCCGCTGGCCCGAGAACCCGTGCATGGCGTCGAAGTGATTCGACGCATGCGTGGAAGCATTGAACTTCCGGGTTCGCGTCAACGTCGCCGCCACATCACCGCGTCGTCACCGCGTATTCTGTCCGCGGGGAATTTGGTCTGATGGTGTGTACACACATCAGACCAAATGATCCCAGCAGACATGTCCGATGAAAACGGTCCGCGGACCGTTTTCATCGGACAGGTCTGGTCGTGTGTACGAGGCCTAAAAGGAAACTGATGTCAAACATCCAATCGAGAAGGATAAAGAAGCAGTTCTATTATGGTTTATTTCAATATACACAGCCAAAACCTCCACAGAGGGACTGCTTATCCCCACCCATTTGTAACCCATATTTAAAAGAATATCAGGATGCGTCTATGCATTTCAGACTTTCATCATTCCCTTCAGCTAGCATTACACCTTAGCAAACTGTTGGCGCTATATAAATCCTGTAAAATAATATAATAATAGTAAATCAGGTAATGTTGCGCAACTGCACCTCAGCTCACTTCATGGCTCTTCACAATTTAGTAATCCAGGCCCATTATGAATCCTGATGAAGAACATTCACAATGCAGAGAGAGCAGTAGAATTCAACTTTTGGCTTTCCACGTTTCTGCATTCTATTGAACGCATGCTTCTACACATCAACTAGGAACTTATTTTTGGCTTTCGGTACAAGTATTAGTACATAGGAAGGAAATGCTGTCCCTGGTAGAGACAGTCCTCCTAATACATGAAGCAAAGAAAAGTAAAAGGCCAGCCCTGTTTTTATCAATAGATGCCGAGAAGGCTTTTGATAGGCTGGACTGGGATTTTATGTTGCAGACTTTAGATAAATATGGTATAGGATCCCGTATGATCAGATGGATAGAGGCCTTGTACTCTATACCTACGGCCCAAATTCAAGTTAATGGGACCCTCTCGGAAAGTTTTAGGCCCCTTTCACACGGACGGCTGTTTTGCTGCAGCTAAAAGCATGTTTATGTTTTGCTGGAATTCAAGACTCCAGGCACAGCGATTAGCTGCATTTGTACAGTGCTTTTAGCTGCGGTTGCATTTAGCCGCGACACGATATTGAACAGGGATCCGACTTGGATCCCTGCTAATACCAAGCACCTTGTTTGGTATGAATCTTGAGGGGGAACGCCACGCCAAATTTCAAATAAAATAACGGCATTGGGTTCCCCATACAGGAGCATACCAGGCCCTTGGGTCTGCTATGGATTTTAAGGAGAACCCCCGTACGCCGAAAAAACGATGTGGGGGTCCCCCCAAAACCCATACCAGACCCGTATCCGAGCAGCAGCCCGGCCGGGGACGAGCGAGCGCCCCCCCCCCTCCTTAACCGTGCCCGCTTAAACCCGCTCAACCCCCTCAGCATAAAGCTGCATAACCCCACTCAAGTCCCTCAGCATCAAGCTGCATAAACCTACTTTATCCCCTCAGCATCAAGCCACATAAACCCACTCGACTCCCTTCAGCATCAAACGGCATAAACTCATCCCATTCAGGCTGGGTTCACGCTGCTGCTGGATGCGACTCACAGCAAGGGGTCTGGTTCATCCCTGACCAGGGATCAGGGCCACATTTCTGCCTGAATTCACCCCTGAAACAGAGGCAAAGACGCACAGGACTCCTGTGCAACCTGCCTTGCAGCTGCCCTGGAGATATGTGAACCAGCTCCATAGAGAGCCAGTCACAATCTCCTGTCATGCAAATTGGATGGGGGGAAACCTGTGTTCAATTCGCACCTGTGTGAACCCAGACTCACAGCCTATGGGCTTCAGTGCCCCTGTGAATAAGGCCTAAGGGCTCATTTACACTTGCTTCATCTTCAACGCACATTAAAGTGCTTACCACTTCAACAAAGCGTTTTTGATGCTTCAGTGGTGCTTCGGTGAAGCTCTTTTGAAGCTTGGCAGATGCCCTGTGTGTGTGTGTGTGTGGATATCTCATGCCTGCAATTTCTCCAAAACAAAGTGAAGCTAAAGCTGAATTAAAGTCTCTCAAAAGCTGCAGGTGATTCAAGCAAGCTTTGCCATAGACTTCTATGGAGGCTTTGAAGACACTTTGAAGCACCACTAAAGTGATATTTTTGAAGCAAAACCAAAGCAAAGCAAAAGCAAGGTGTAAAACAGGACTGTAAGCTAACTATTTTATTTAGTGGCAGGAGTTTTGACTGGCGTTTAGAGAGCTTTAACAAAGCCTGTCCGAAGCCTTATTTTGAAGCCAGTGTAAACTAGCCCTTAATGTGTGTTAAAGCCGAAGCAAGTGTAAATGAGCCCTTAGGGTGAATTTTCTAAACTGTACCAGTTAAGTTTTTATCTCACTATATTATTCTCATCAAAACATTAAAATGAACATATATAAATAATTCATAATGGTGAGATCATTAATCCTTCATATTATATTGTTATTTAACTACTGAAGCCTTTGGGACCCATTTATAAGGATTGGAAGAGGTAAACGGCTTAATTTTAACGCTTATTGTTTCACCATTGGAATTTCCTGACATAAAAAGAAAATGACTCGACCTACTTGTACAGAAAACTCTGCTTTTATCTCTAAACATATTTTTTTTGGCGATTCTACACAGGTCTAATGATTCTCCTCCACAGACACCTCAGAGACAATTAACGTCACTCAGAAGAAAAGCTGCGTTGTAATCTTTGCAGCATTTTCTCTCCGCTTCTCACTTTGGGACTATTATTGTGGTGTAATTAATCATATCATAGGAGGAAATTGCTAATGTATAAGGCCGCAATCACTGTTGCTTGCATTAAAGTTTAAAAAAAAATAATTAAACAATCTGCAGAAAGAACACTGCTTACCTTTAGGCCCCTTTCACACGATCGGCCTGCAAAGATACGCCTGTCAGTTATTCAGGTGGATCTGAGCGGGCCACCCATTGACTTGTATGGGCAGGCTGATGTTAGCGGACATGTGTCTGCTGACACCAGCCTGCCATCCGAACCGACAAGATCCACTGAAAACAGATGGATGGCGATACAGGCTGTCCATTTTCATCCGATCTTCCCATAGAGAACAGCGGGGGTCTGACAGGTCCGTCCCTGCACAATGAGCAGAGACAGTCCTGTCATCCGCCTACTCAGCGGGGATCAACATAGCGATCCCCAGCTGAGCTAGCAGAGTCCGCTAAGCAGATCCATCCTGTGTGAAAGGGGCCTTAAAGGGTTTGTAAAGGATTTTTTTTTTATCTTAATAGCTTCCTTTACCATACTGCAGTCCTGGTTTCATGTCCTCATTGTTCGTTTTTGCTCTCAAGTTGCTGTAATTCTTCTCTGATCTCCACGCTTCCTGGTTGTCTGTTTTCTGATAACCACAGTACTGGGACCTTTCTCTCTGTGGTCACTAATCAAGGAGGTGTGATTACTTTTAGGTAGATTCAGAAAGAGTTAGGCCGGCTTATCAGTACATAAGCCGACCTAACTCAGAATCTACGCCGACTTATGTTTAAGCGTATGCTCAAACAGAGATACGCTTAAACATATCTAAGATACGACGGCTTGCACCGTCCTATCTTAGATTGCAATATTTTGGATGGCCGCTAGGTGGCGCTTCCATTGCGGTTGGCCTAGAATATGTAAATGAGGAGATACGCCGATTCACGAATGTACGCCCGGCCGACGCAGTACTTTTACGCCGTTTACGTAAGAGATAGGCCGCGTAAAGTAATGTCAAGTATGGCCGCCGTTCCCGGGTCGAAATGTGAATTTTTTTGCGTCGTTTGCGTAAGTCGTCCGTGAATCGGGATTTACGTAGTTTACGTCCACGTCGAAATCAATAGGCCCGTACGGCATACTTAGCCGCAATGCACACTGGGAAATGTACGCGCCCGGCATGCGCAGTTAAAAAAACGTAAAAAACGTGAGGTCAAGCGCCATTGGCATAAAACACGCCCCCCTTAAACACATTTGAATTAGGCGCCCTTACGCCCGCCGATTCAGGCTACGCCGACGTAACTTAGCAGGCAAGTACATTGTGAATCGTGTACTTGCCTCGCTAACTTACGGCGGCGTAGCTTAAATTCCTTAAGCTACGCTGCCGCAAAGTTACGCGAACGTACCTGAATCTACCCACTTGTGTCTAGTTTCTAGTTTCGTTTTTCAAACCATCACTGTTCTATGGCTCTGTATGCTCTGTACAGCAGAGAGGCAGGAAACAACATGCAAAAACGAAACTAGAAACTAAAGGTACATTATATGATTGATTTTTATCTATTTTAAATCGTTTTTAAAAGGAATCAGTTAACTATTATGTCTTTATACCCTGTAAACAGTCATTTCAGCCCAAATTTTTTTTTTATTTACAACTCCTTTAATGAGAAGTGTCTCTTGTGCTAGTGGCAGCTTTCCACTCCCCCGTGACAGGCACTCATCAAGAGTGCCAACATACCTGCCCTATTTGCCCCTCCTCAATTTCAAAGAAGCCATATTATAGCTTCAATGGATGAGAAGCAATCTATGAACGGAGGAGGTGGATCTTTCATTCATCCACCTGTTCCTCCATTTATGGATCGCGTTTCATTTAGAAAGCTATAGTAAGGCTTCTATGAATGAAGCCAAGGGGTCAAAAAAAATGCCTGAAGCCAAAAAAAGCAGCTCTAAAAACGTCCAGTGTGCATGAGGCCTTAACCACTTTAAGACCGGGCCTATTTTTCAAACTTGTTTGCCGACCGCCGCACAACGATATATGTCGGCAGAATGGCACGGCTGCGTAAAAGGACGTATATATACGTCCCCTTTAAAAAGCGACATTGTGGACGCGTGCGCCGCAAGCTCCAGGAATCCAACCGCGTGTCCCAGGACTCGATGTCCGTGGGACCCGCGATCGTGTCACGGTGAGGAAGAATGGGGAAATGCTGGTGTAAACAAGCATTTCGCCATGGTAAGGCAGGGATCACAGCTTCCTGTAATCGGAAGCGGTGATCACTGTCATGTCACACACAGCCCACCCCCCCTACAGTTAGAAGCACTCCCTAGGGCACACTGAACCACTTCAGCGCCACCTAGTGGTTAACCCCTTCACTGCCAGTGTCATTTTAACATTAATCAGTGCATTATTTTAGCACTAATCTCTGTAACAAATGACAATGGTCCCAAAAAATGTGGCAAAAGTGTCTGATGTGTCAGCCATAAAGTCGCAGTCACGATAAATCGCAGATCGCCACCATTACTAGTAAAAAGAAAAAAATTATAATAAAAATGCCATAATTCTATCCCCTATTTTGCAGACGCTATAACTTTTTTTTTTACCAAAAATATGTAGAAGAATACGTATCGGCATAAACTGAGGAAAGAAAAACTTTTTTTGTATATTTTTTGGGGATATTTATAATAGCAAAAAGTAAAAAATATTGAATTTTTTTCAAAATTGTCGCTCTATTTTTGTTAATAGTGCAAAAAAACAAACAAACAAAAAAAAAAAACGCAGAGGTGATCAAATACCACCAAAAGAAAGCTCTATTTGTGGGAAAAAAAGGACGTCAATCTTGTTTGGGTGCCACGTTGCACGCAATTGTCAGTTAAAGCGACGCAGTGCCGAATCGCAAAAAGTACTCTGGTCTTTGGCCAGCAAAATGGTCCGGGGCTTAAAGCCTTGTACACACGGTCATTCCAAACCGATGAGAATGGTCCGACAGACCGTTTTCATCGGTTCACAGCTGAAGTGGCCTGATGGTCTGATGTGCGTACACACCATCATTCCAAAAAACGATCGGGTCAGAACGCGGTGACGTCAAACACACGACGTGCTGAATAAAACGGAGTTCAATGCTTCCAAGCATGTGTCGACTTGATTCTGAGCATGCGCGGGTTTTGAACCAATGCTTTCTGTACTAACCATCGGTTTGGACCGATCGGGCAGCGGTCCATCGGTTCGGTTTTGAAGCATGGGCTATACACACGGTCGATTTGGACCGATAAAACTGAACCTCTGTCCACTCTCATCGGTTTTGTCCGACCGTGTGTACTAAGTGGTTAAAAGTTAAAATCATTTTTTTGTTTATAACACCCTAGAGCAGTGATGGCGAACCTTGACACCCCAGATGTTTTGGAACTACATTTCCCATGATGCTCATCCACTCTGCAGTGTAGTTGAGCAACATATACTTCCAAAACTTCTGGGGCGCCAAGATTCGCCATCACTGCCCTAGAGAATGAAATGGTGGTCGTTGCAATACTTTGACACACCGTATTTGCGCTGCGTTCTTACAAGCGCACTCTGGAAAAAATACACTTTTTTTAATTAAAAAATGTTTGTTCACTAGTAAGGTCAAATCAACATTTGTTTTCAATTACAACGATGAGAACATTTGAAAGAGCAGGATAGATTTTTTTTTTGCTGAATGCGTCTCTAACAGCGAAGGTGGTTTTCATTTGGGAAATTACATTCATTCCAAAAATCGAATAAAAGAAAACGAAATGTTGAAGTGCTTTCAAACAACATTCGCCCCGTCATCAAATCTAGAAAGCGCTTTGGTAAGAATGTTCGTTTGAATATCTGACATGACCTCCGAGCCCTGTCTGCATTCATTATCCTACAGAGAGTTTATATTCCATGATTTAGCACAGGAAGAACTCTCTATAGGATTGAAGCGAGTCGTTTGCCTTGTGTATTATCAGTACTCCTCTGTGTGCGCATAACCCAAAAGGCTTTGTTGTCACAGACCTAGGACGTCTGGATTGGAGCATTAGGGGGTGCGAAGAAAAACACAGTATAATAAATATTAACACATTAATAAATCTGAGATCTAGCGGTAGGGAAATCACAGCAAATAGCTCTACATTGAAGACTCTTGTCGAACATAATATGGTTTCAGATAGGAACACAAAACACAGATGGATGCAAAATAATTCTGTAACAGCCGCCGCTGAATCAACAACCCTTAACACACTGGGGATACAAATCCTTTCACACGTGCACCCGGGAGGACTCTAGATTGTTATGGTTTGTACATGCCACTTATAAATAATCCCCCTTCCAGCTGAGCATGCTTGCCAGTTGTACTGCAGCAGGATCTACGGAGCCGTAATTGCGTTCTGCGTACAATGGTTATATAGTGGGGCGTATGAGAAAAAAAAAAAAAAAGGCCTTGTCTACATTGTGCTATAGAATCCAAATCTGTCACCTTCCCATATCAAGTATCTAATGATCACCTAAGGCCCCCGTACACACGACCAAGTTTCTCGGCAGAATTCAGCCAGAAACTCGATCGGAGCCGTATTCTGCCGAGAAACCCGGCCGTGTGTACACTTTCGGCCGAGGAAACCGACGAGGATCTCGTCGGGCCAAATAGAGAACATGTTCTCTATTTCCTCGTTACTCAATGAGGAAATTTGGCTCGCTGAGATCCTCGGCGGCTTCACAAGAAACTCGACGAGCAAAACGATGTGTTTGCTCGTCGATTTTCTCGGACGTGTGTACGGGGCCTTAGAAGGGGTCAGTGATAGGCAGGAATTGAACGGATGAAGGATTTGCAGGTCTTCCTCCAATCACATAGTCAGTATTATATGCACACAGAGGAGGCCACGTTATTTATATACAACTGCACAGGGGTCCTCAGAGATTTAGGGTCCACTAATAACAGATGTGGATTGGGCAAAAGAGGATTGTAGTAGGAGGCATACTTAGGGTCCTAATGTGCTCCTATTAATTCCAATTTACCTGGACACTGCAATCACATAACATTCAGCGAAGTTGGAATTAAACCTAAATTTCTTTAAAAAAAAAAAAACATTGACGACAGGTAGGATCTAACCACTTCAGCCCCGAAGAATTTACCCCCTTCCTTACCAGAGCACTTTTTGCGATTCGGCACTGCTTCGCTTTAACTGACAATTGCGTGGTCGTGCGACGTGGTTTCCAAACAAAATTGAGGTCCTTTTTTTCCCACAAATAGAGCTTTCTTTTGGTGGTATTTGATCACCTCTGCGGTTTTTATTTTTTGCGCTATAAACAAAAATAGAGCAACAATTTTGAAAAAAAAAATGCAATATTTTTTACTTTTTGCTATAATAAATATCCCCAAAAATCTCTCTAAAAAAATAAAAAATTCCACGGTTTAGGCCGATACATATTCTTCTACATATTTCTGATAAAAAACAAATATATACATATAAATCGCAAAAATTATAGCGTCTACAAAATGTATTTATTGCATTTTTATTCATTTTTATTTTTTTACTAGTAATGGCGGCGATCTGCGATTTTTATTGTGACCATGACATTTTGACGGACATATCGGACACTTTTGACACATTTTTGGGACCACATTCATACAGCGATTAATGCTATAAAACTGCACGGATTACTGTATAAATGTGACTGGCAGGGAAGGGGTTAACACTAGGGGGCGCTGAAGGGGTTAAATATGTTCCCATAGTGAGTGATTCTTACTGTAGGGGGGAGGGGACTCACAAGGGGAGGAGACCATCTGTGTTCCTCTGTACTGGAAACACACATCGGTCTCCTCACCTCTGACAGGACATGGATCTGTGTCTTTACACACACAGATCCACGGTCCTGCAGTGATTGCGGGCAATCGCGGGTGCCCGGCGGTCATCGTGGCCGCCGGGCACGTGCACAGGGTCCAGAGCAATGCCTAGACGGCTGGGAAGCTCAGGACGTAATATGACGTCCACCCAGGATGGGACATCCCATCTGTGGACGTCATATGCCTATGGACGGGTAGGGAAGTGGTTAAACACTTTTTCACTGCATGTCAGTATTTGTGTACACTGAGCTGCACATGCGCACCTCAGTGTACAGTCACGGTGTAAATACAAAAACAGTCACTTCCAGCGCTAATAGGTCTTCCAAGGTGTGGCGTAACAGATATCAGATAAAATGGTGGTGTAAAAGGTATATATGGTATCCCAAAGCTAGGGGGATGCTGCCTTCCTCAGATGGGGTAATCCAAAAGGAACTACTAGAAAAACGGAAATGGAAAGTGTGCACACCTAGTGCATTGCCAGAGATAATTTAATAATAATTATTATTTTTTTTGTATAAGAGTGGGTACTCACAAAATGCAACTGACAAAAGGCCATAAACACAGTGCATGGGCAAGCGGGTCATGTGACAAGGGCACAAATAATAGAAAAAGTATTCAGCGCTGAAAATTATATATATATATATATATATATATATATATATATATATATATATATATATATATATATATATATATATACTAAAAACCTAATAAATGCAAGCCAGCACTAAGGACAAATTCATAAAAAAATCGAAGCTGTGAGGTGAGAGGCCATCTTTCATTCGGACACATGAGGAGCAGATAACTACAGGTAAGAGCGGCAGAACGATCTAATAAAAAAAATAGCCGCGGAACCCCCGCTTTAATCTCAATTAGATCAGATTTGGCAACGGCGGAAAATTATCAATGGTTTTTGCATCGATTGGCAGCACTGAGATACTTTGTTCATGAATATGATCAGATTTCGATTGATCAGATCATGAAATTACATGGTAGCAACAGATATGTGATAGCTAATTTACGAATATAAATTACGACTTCATCTTAACTATTAATCTAAATTGAAATGATATTACAATTTATTAAAGATGTCACAATTGGATACATAGTATAGTATGGTGACATGGAGCACAATTGGCCTGAATATGTAAACCATGCAGAAAAAAAATCTCCTAAAATCATAAACTAAGCTAAACTATTTTTAAAATATTTGAAGATTTGGGGTTAATACGTGGATACACTGGTCCTATCAGTGAAGCAATGAGATATTGACCATAGCTGTTGAGTATGCTCACTAGTACATGCACACTTTATGGCTGTGCTGTTCCTTGCAGGCGATCTCCAACCTCTATAAAGGTTGACTGCCATCTATCTCTTCTGCCAAAAGGTCAACAGACTCTAATAAGAGAGAAGCTCGAGTGACAAAACATGGCTGCCTCAGCTTATTGGACCAGAAGACAAACAAAATGGCAGATTTATGACGTCCTTTGAGTTTATTTTTTGTTTTTCTCTCCATCCATCTTTCATTACTAGTAAAGACCTAATTTGTCAACTACTAGCACTTGGTCTGGATTGCCCCTGACCTTCTACCCATATACAGTGCCTTGTATTAAAAAAAAAGTATTCATACCCCTTGAAAATTTCCAAATGTTGTCATGTTACAACCAAAAACATAAATGTATTTTATTGGGATTTTATGAGATAGACAGGGGAGGACTGAAAACTCATGGGGCCCCTGGGCAATAGAAGATTATGGGCCACACAGTATACAGACACACAGGGGCAGATCCACAGAGAGAGTACGCTGGCGTATCTACTGATACGCCGGCGTACTTTCAAATTTCCCGCGTCGTATCGTTGTTTTGAATCCTCAAAACAAGATACGACGGCATCTGGGTTAGATCCGACAGGCGTACGTCTTCGTACGCCTTCGGATCTAAGATGCAATTCTTCGGCGTCCGCTGGGTGGCGTTCCCTTCGTTTTCCGTGTCGAGTATGCAAATGAGCTATTTCCGACGATCCACGAACGTACGAGCGGCCGGCGCATTCCTTTACGTTGTCTCTAGTCGGCTTTATTCGGCGTATAGTTAAAGCTGCTATTTCGTGGTGTACTCAATGTTAAGTATGGCCGTTGTTCCCGCGTATAATTTAATTTTTTTTTGCGTAAGTCGTTCGTGAATCGGGATGGACGTAATTTACGTCCAGGTCAAAACCAATGACGTCCTTGCGACGTCATTTAGCGCAATGCACAGCGGGAAATTTAGGGACGGCGCATGCGCAGTTCGTTCGGCGTGGGGACGCGGTTCATTTACATGAAATATGCCCCCTACCCGCCCAATTTGAATTCCGCGCCGTTACGCCGCTTGAGATACACTACGCTGCCGTAACTTACGGCGCAAAATCTTTATGGATTCGAACCAAAGCCAGGTAAGGTACGGCGGCGTAGCGTATCTCAGATACGATGCGCCGGGGCAGATCTTTGTGGATCTGCCCCACAGAATACACATACACTGAAAAATGTACTGGAGAGGGGGGGCAGGTCTAATCTTGGTATTTTTTTTTAAAAAACACTGATTTTTACATACTGTCCCTGGTTTTACAGAGGCTGGCAACCCTGATGGGGCCCCCTAGTGGCATGGGGCCCTTGGGCAGTGCGGAATGGACAGTCCGCCCCTGGTGACAGACCAACACAAAGTGGCACAAAATTCTGAAGTGGAAAGAAAATGATAAATGGTTTTCAAAAGGTTTTACAAATAAATATGTGAAAAGTTTGGCGTGTATTTGTATTCAGCCCCCTTTTACTCTGATACCCCTAACTAAAACCTGGTGGAATCAATTGCCTTGAGAAGTCACATAATTAGTAAACAGAGTGTGGAAAATTTCAATGGTTATGAATACTTTTTCAAGGCACTTTAGATAGTGTAATGCCGCATACAGACGGTCATTTTTTGTGATGAAAAAAAATGACGTTTTTGAAAACGTCATTTAAAATGATAGTGTGTGGGGAAAATGTCGTTTTATGTCTTCAGAAAAACGACCAAAAAAAAATTCGAACATGCTCGAATTTTTTGTGTCGTTTTTCAAAATGTCATTTTTTGTGTCAATGAAAATGATAGTGTGTGGGCAAAACGACGTTTTTGAACCCGCACATGCCCAGAAGCAAGTTTTGAGACGGGAGGTAAAACTACCATTCATAATGGAGTAAGCACATTCATCACGCTTTAACAGACAAAAAAGCACGAATCATCTTTTACTAACAAGTAACCAGCTAAAAGCAGCCTCAAGGCGAATAGAACTTCCCCTTTAGAGTGCCGTCACTTTGTTCATCATTTTTCAAAATGATGGTGTGTATGCTCCATAGTTTTTGAAAATGAAGTTTCAAAAATGTCATTTTTTTTTCATCACAAAAAACAACCGTCTGTATGGGGCATTAATGTGCTTAAGGGCCCTTTCACACGGGGCTGTCCATGTGCGGGCTTTGCTTTAGCTCAGCAGGGATCGCTCCATCCCCGCTGAGCAGGCAGATGACAGGGCTGTCTCTGTACACTGTGCAGGGACCGACCTGTCAGAGTGCCGCTCTCCCCTATGGGGGAATCGGATGATGACAGACTGTAGAGTTCGTTGTCACCCAATCCGATCTGCCAGATGGAAAGAAAAGTAGGTTTTCCTCTGTCACACTTTGGCGGATCGGAGCGGGTCGGATGTCAGCGGGCAGGGGTCAAGTCCTGGGGAAAAAAGTGTGGGAACTCCCACCCAAGATCCACTCCCCCACCCAAAAAAAATGATACGCTCATATGCATAATTACTAAACCGCATGTTTGTTTGTTTTTTTTCGATCCACTGTACCTTAGTAATCCTTTATGTTACTGGCCGCTTCCTGTATATGGATTCATGCCGCAATGTCTCCTGGGAGCTTTTGTCATTGTTCCCAGGAGACATTGCGGAGGTCTGCCACGAGTTATCGCGGGTTTTTGAAAGAAGCAATGTCTCCTGGGAACAATGACAAAAGCTCCCAGGAGACATTGCGGCATCGAGGAAGTGACGGAATACCCACACACTACCTGATGAATCCATATACAGGAAGCGGCCAGTAACATAAAGGATTACTAAGGTTCGCCTGCCCCGGACAGTGACTCGAGCTGGGCATCGCCACTTAGGATTGCCTCGGGCGGCTCGGCTGCTCTAGTTCGCAAAGGGAACCGAGTTCCTGCTGTGAAAAAAGTGCAGGAACTCTGTTCCCACACGTTCCCGCAGGACTTGAGCCCTGTCAGCGGGCATGTCACCGCTGACATCCATGGCTCCATGAAGGAGCACGGAGTGCCCGTTCAGGTCCACCGAAAAAACTGGCAGGCGGACCTAAACGGTCCGCCCGTGTAAATGGGCCCTTAAGATAACGGCAACATCATAAACCTGCATTCATTCCACTATTCATCCACCAGATTTGTTCTTGCAACTTGTTTTGCAGGGCAGCTTGTTCACAGGTCTGCTGGTGCTGTAACTGGTAAAGACATACAAAGAAGCCCTTTCTAGTTAAATTTCTACATCTAATATTCTCTCCAATTACCGAGAGCCTGGTCCATTAGGTACTCAATATACAACGATGGTACTAGAGCTGCACCACTTTGGCTAAAATGAGAATCACGATTTTTTTGCATAGAAGATAGATCACGATTCTCTCACGATTCTCGTGGCATAACATCAACTTTCACATTAAAACAAAAAAAAGAAAATCGGACTAACTTTATCTTTTTTTTTTTTTTTTATTAATTGAAGTGTATTTTTCCCCCCAAAATTGCATTTGAAAGACTGCTGGGCAAATACAGTGTGACATAAAATATTACAGCAATTGCCATTTTATTCCCTAGGGTCTCTGCTAAAAAATATATAACGTTTTGGGGTTCCAAGTAATTTTCTATCAAAAAATATTGACTTCAGAAAAAGATTTGGACTTTAAGTGGTTAAACGTCCTGCATTTACACACAGCCCTTTGCTCTATGAAGGAAGTTAGTTACAATGTTTCATGTTATTACAAACTTGCCAGACTCAGATTTTTTCTTTACACAAAGAAGTTTATCCCTTTGATCTAAGAAAGAAGCATTAGTTACAATGTTTCCTGTTAAGATATTTTCTTTTGACAGCTGAGTGAGCAGATAAAGTCTCTCCACTTGTTATATGAAAGAATCGGCAAACTCTGCATTGGAGATCGTCAGGGGGGTTGAATCGAGATCACAATTTTTTACCAATTAATTGTGCAGCTCTATATGGTACTTGGCTTTATAGCTATTACAACATAAATGGGCTATGCATAAGCAGCGATTACCTGCGTATGAACGGCTCTGATGCAGACTTGCCCTTAGGCCCGGTTCACACTGGTACGACATACACTTCGACTTTGAGAGCACGCCTCATCACAAGTCGCACCCCATTAGGTGCAATGGAGCCGTTCTAAGAGGAGCAACGTCAGTCATGCTGAAGTTTTGGCTGTGTGAACTGGGCCTGAAGGAGTCTTCCTAGGAGATAAATTTAAGGGGCCGGATTCAGATACATTGGAGTATCTTTCGGCGGGGCGTAACGTATCTCAGATACATTAGGGCGCAAGTTCTGTATTTAGAAAGAACTTGCACCCTAAGTTACGGCGGCGTAACGTATGTGGTCTGGCGTAAGCCCGCCTAATTCAAATGTGGATGATGTGGGCGTGTTTTATTCAAATTCACTGTGACACACGTATTCGTCGTATTTTACGAACGGCGCATGCGCCGTTCGTGAAAAAATCCCAGTGCGCATTCTCGAAATTACGCCGCAAATTGTCAATGCTTTAGACGTGAACGTAACTTACGTACAGCCCTATTCGCGAACGACTTACGCAAACGACGTAAAATTTACAAAATTCGAAGCGGGAACGACGTCCATACTTAACATAGGATACCCCTCATATAGCAGGGGTAACTTTACGCCGTAAAAAGCCGAACGTAATCGACGTAAAAAAATGCCTCGGGCGGACGTACGTTTCTGAATCGGCGTATCTACCTAATTTGCATATTCAACGCGGAAATCTACGGAAGCGCCACCTAGCGGCCAGCGTAAATATGCAGCCTAAGATACGACGGTGTAAGAGCCTTACGCCGGCCATATCTTAGTAAGATTCTGGCGTATCTTGCTTTCTGAATACAGAAAGAAGATATGCCGGCGCTTCGTAGCACTTACGCGGCATATCAATAGATTGATACGCCGACGTAAAGGCTATCTGAATCCGGGCCAATGTGTGTGTAAGAATACATATTGAACTTGCTTATCTGTAATTAGGTTTGTATTAAATCCTGAAATATGTACAAACAGAAATCACTTGAAGTGCAGAGAACAGAATGATCACATGATCGCTGCAGTGTTCTGTGTACTAGAAGGGACCCTGTAGAGGACCGACTTGTCCTCTGTTAAGGGCTCCAGACAGCCATCTTGGGGAGGATTTGATGGCCATTTTTTTGGTGACCATATTTATAAATATCACTTACTGCATAACAAGGGGGCCCTTGAGAACAGTCACCATCATGTGAAGCTCAGAGTTTGGCCCGCTCTACCATCCCTTCTACCAAGAAGGGTTGCTTCCTGACAGAGCAAGGGTCCTTCATAGAAGGAAAGGTAGACCAGGCTGCCATCATATGAGACGCAGGTTCATCTTACATGAGGGATTTCCCTTCTGGGGAGAACCCATAAGTGCACCAGAATAGAGAATGCAAGGCTTTGGGAAAGACTTCACCCTTAGTGGCAGAAAGTTTGGAGGGGCAGACAAGACAAAAGCGTCATCTTTTAGGAGAGCCCCCACATCACTGACTACCTGGAAGTAAAAGTTATAAAGGATGTCTATTTTATTGAGAGTTGCCTTGGAAATGCTTTCTTATGACAACAAGATTGCTTGCCAACAAATTATGTTGAAATAAAAACTGTTAAAAATACGATACAAACCCCATTGGACATTCCATGTATTTAATGTGCTGGGAAAAAGATTGAGAAGAAGAGAGACTGCTAATGAGCGGCACAAAGAGCACTGGGAAGAAGTAAAAAAAATCTTGCGTCTCTTATTAGTTACAGCAGATTGACTGCTTGGGGCTGTAGCGTTCTGCTGACCTGGTGCAGTGTGGGCCCCTCAAATTGGAGCTACTGGGAATGGAGAATCAAGGAGTTCGCCATGGTAAATTGTGTATCCAGAGGCGGCTCTTTAATTAGGCAGTCGCCTAAGGCCTCGCACTCACAGGGGCCTCGCAGCCAGCTAACTTGCCCAATGCATTACCCCAGTTTTGAGGGACAGGGGACCTTAACGCTGCTGTGCTTAGGCAGCATTATGAGCCCTGACTCAGGAGCGGGGCTGCCAGCGTCCCTAACAACCAGTGAATATCGGTAACACCACCCCTTGTGACATCAATGACCCAGCATGCTCTCAGTCAATGTCGTCACAAGGAGCGGGTTCACCAGGTGAAATTTTACCGGGTGGCCCCCGCCCCTTAGTTATTAAAGAGCAGGATCTGGGGGCCGCCTTGTTAAATGGGGCATCCAAATTCCGATAAGCCCACAGACCCCCAAAACCACCGGCCAGGGTTGTGGAGGAAGAGGCTCTTGTCCTTGAACTATTTTTTCCCCCCATCATGGGCGTGAGTGGGGCCCCATGTCAAGTTTTGCCTAAAGCCTCACAAAGCCTAGAGCTGCCTCTGTGTGTATTCATAGATACGACCTGGATTTCTAACCCTTCTACGATAGAACTTTTTGGAAAGCCCTTGCAGGATTCTGCAGCTAAGATTAACCTTCACAGAGGAGTGATTGCAACTCGGACATATCCAAGTCACTGGGGGAGACCTGACTTTAAAGGGGAGTTCCACCCACAATTTCACTTTTTAAATATAAATACCCCTGTAATACACAAGCTTAATGTAGTCTAGTAAAGTTAGTCTGTAAACTAAGGTCCGTTTTGTTAGGTTGTTACAGCATTTGGATCGTTTATAATCTAGAAATAGACCGTGGCCATCTTAAGTGTGGGCATCATGAAGCCAGACTGTATGACTTCCTGGATTTCAGCTTTGCATATCTCGCACATGCTCAGTGCACAAGCAATGTAATGGGTTTCAGTCAGGTTTGCAAGGACTACTGGGAAACATGATGCCTATCCCAGAAACCCTTGCAAATAGCCTAGGCTAATGAGGAGGAAGTAATGAAGGACTACAAAATAAAGGTATTTACAAGCAACAAATTAAATAAAAATTGTCCATTCTGAACACTATGAGATTAGAGCATGCACCACAGACAAACATTAAAAAATGGGTGGAACTCCACTTTAACAAACTGTTACGAATATGGTGTAGACTCTTCTACACACCCCATCCTACCCCCTGAACGTTCCTACTGGTCAGTGCTTGCTGTCCATCATAGTGACAGGCCAATACATAGTGCCGGCACTATCCAGTAGCTTGGACTGTCATAATTGTCTGGGATGTGGCCCTGACAGGGAGGTTTAGGGGGCAGGTATTTGCACCTTAATGTGCCGCATGCACATCATACTTGCAGCAATCCCCCCATCCCTCACAAACTTATGACCTTCAGGCAGGAGAAGGTACTGCAAGCACTAATGGGTAAAATGAAATGACTTGGCATTAAAGCTCTGTACACATGGGCTGAATGTTGGGCGGCATTGGCCAGTTCAATAGAAACCACCTGACATTCAGACCATGTGTACTGTAGCCGGTCCGACAGAAGCTGATCATTCAGCCGGCTTCTGTCTAAGGGCCATGACTAAACAAGGTCTGCTGACCAGCTTCTGATCAGCTCTCTCAGCCAATGGCTCAGAGCACTGGCCGGAGTGTTCTGGCGGGGGGGAGGGGGGTGTCCCCTGGCGTCGAAACACAATAGAACAGCAGGGGAGATCGCTGTACCAACATCAGATTGTTAGTACAGTGGCACCTGTCCTCATATTTCACAGTTTTGTTAAAGCTAAAGGAGATTGTACAATCAGATTGTATAGTATATGAGCAGCTTAGAACACTATGGGGTAACTAAAACTGGCACACTCAGAATCTGGTGCAGCTGTGCATGGTAGCCAATCAGCTTCTAACTTCAGCTTGTTCCATTAAAGCTTAAAAAATGGAAGTTGATCGGTTTCTTTGCAGAGTTGAACCAGATTTTGCACTTTCTAGTTTTAGTAAGGCTCCATTTACACTGATGCGACTTTGGAGGCACACAATCGCATGACAAGTCTCAGCCCATTGATTTCAATGGCATCCGTTTCACTCTATGCCACTTAAAGTCACAGGTCCCTGCACTACTAGGGGGCGACTTGAGTGCCAGAGAGTGTAAAGTCGCATTAAAGTCACACTCAAAAATCACGCAACTTTAAGAAGCAACGTTTTATAGTGGCCATACATACATTGATAAATGATCAATCTCTTACAATAGGTCTAATCGATCTATAGCTGAAAACCTATTTGATCGATATGCCACACACACACAAGAATGTGGGTTTTAATTAATAGTTAAGAAAAATTTGCTTAGAATTCGCAATGCATCTAGTATGCACCCAGGCTTACAGGGCCAGATTCTCGTAGATCGGCGTAGTATCTTTGCGCGGGTGTAACATATCCGATTTACGTTACGCCTCCGCAACTTAGACGGGCAAGTGCTGTATTCTCAAAGCACTTGCTCCGTAAGTTGCGGCGGCGTAGCGTAAATAGGCCGGCGTAAGCCCGCCTAATTCAAATTTGGAACAGGGGGGTGTGTTTTATGTAAATAACTCGTGACCCGACGTGATTGACGCATGCGCCGTCCGTGGAATATCCCAGTGTGCATTGCTCCAAAGTACGCCGCAAGGACGTATTGGTTTTGACGTGAACGTAAATGACGTCCAGCCCCATTCACGGACGACTTACGCAAACGACGTAAAATATTCAAAATTCGATGTCGGGAACGACGTCCATACTTAACATTGGTACGCCACCATATAGCAGGGGTAACTTTACGTCGGGAAAAGCCTAACGTAAACGGCGTATCTGGTTGCGTCGGCCGGAAGTACGTTCGTGAATTCGCGTATCTAGCTGATTTACATATTTCTAGGCGTCAGTCCAGTGCATTTTTCTTTTTCTGCATCAAAAACTCATGGATAGTAGTAGGGCTATGAAAAAATCAAGTAGGTAGGTCAAATCGATTCATATTTAAAAAAAAAAAAAAAAAAAAAACATTTTTTTTCCCCAGGACGGGTGCTAAGAATCCTAATATTACCGGGTGCAGACCCTCACAAAAGACCCTCCTGTATTGATATCCTCTCCAGGGTGTGCAGGGGAGAAGTCAGTCATCCGCGATCCCGGGATAGGGCCGTACGCCGCGGACTAGGCCGAAGCCGCGGCCTCGCCTAAGAAATCCTGCCCGTAGCTCCTCAGGACCTGCGCTAGAGTCCTCCTGCTACCGGGTGCGGACCCTCACAACTGACCCTTCTGCCTTGCTGGCCTCTCCGGGGTGTGCAGAGGAGAAGTCAATCCGCCATGATCCTGGGAAAAGGCCGCACGCCTCGCCTAAAAACTCCTGCCTGCAGCTCCTCAGGACACTGATGCTAAATGATCGATAATATTCTGCACTGGACGATCGTACTTATAGATGTATAGAATAAGCCATTTATAAGGGCAAGTTTACACCAGATGCAGTTGGGTGTGTTTTGTTTTTTTATTTTTTAACGCACTGTAAAGGCTGTTTTACACCACAAAAAACGCACTTCAGATCCGTTCTGGATGCGTTTTTTGCATGTGTGTTTTTAACGCGTTTCCGGATGCATTCCATATGTTTGTTTTTCTTCTTTTTTCCTGTTTGTTGTCCCCCCCGTACTGGGAGCTGGTGCATTTTTGAACGTCCATCAAAATAAAAAATAAAAAAACTATTTGAATCGTAAATCAAGTTTTTTTATATAAAAAAAAAATTGAAATCACAGATTTTTTTAGAGGAAAAAAATAAATACAAAATAAAATCGCCCAACTCTAGATAGTAGGTTATATGGTTTCCAATTACATAGTTCACACCAGTGCAATCTGTTTCAGAAAAAAAAAAGTAGAAGAACATGCTGCATTTTCTCTGCACTGAACTGTAATGTAAAACACACCAAAACGCATCAAAAATGCACCAGCTCCCAGTACGGGGGGAAAAAACAACAAAAAAACAACAACATGCATCCGAAAACGCATGATAAACGCGTTAAAAATACACATGCAAAAAACGCATCCAGAACGGATCTGAAGTGCGTTTTTTGTGGTGTGAAACGGCCTTTACAGTGCGTTAAAAACTAAAAAAAATAAAACACACCCAACTGCATCTGGTGTAAACTTGCCCTTATAAAGGCTTATTCTATACATCTATAAGTACGATCGTCCAGTGCAGAATATTACCGATCATTTAGCATCAGTAGTACTGTGAAACATTCTTCATAAATGCGATCATGTTTTGAGCGATCAGACTATGCGATTAAATGGAAATAAAATTGCGATCGATAACTCACAATAATAAGTTACAATGGCATTTAGCGATCACTCGAAATCCACTTCCTTATGTGTGGCCTATTGATTGTATGGGTTGTCGGAAGATATCGATCGGAGGAGAAAAAAAAAAAATCATTTATAGAAGTGTGTATGGCCACCATATTATTCTTGTAATAAACTATCTTTACAGACAAGTGTGGTCACTAATATGTTAAATGGTTTCCAGTCAGGCCGGTCTCCTATCTAACCAGGAAGTATACACAAGAGGCCTCTTAAAAACAACACAGGAAAGGAAATGGTGTCCGCTGTGGATAGTGGAAGTTATACATACACACTACTTTCTATTATTTTGCCTATAACCTGACAGCTGACATAGTATTACAATACACGCACATGGCCAGAAAAAAAAAAAAAAAACCACGCAATTCAATGCGGTTTTTTTTTGTATACAGATCTGCATTCAGGTGTATTGTTTTCAATGGGGGACATGCAAAAGGTGCTTTAATATGTACTATTAAGATCCATAACCACACATGGAAGATCTGCATCGGAGGACATGCATCGTACGCGCACACACACACACACACACACACACGTAAACGCATGTAAACGCATATACATAGATGCAAAAAGTGTATTCTGGGATTGAAAACAGTAAAATATCCACTTCCAGTCCTGGGCCTTTTCTGGTAGTTTTTGTTTACATGTAATAATCAGTATTTTTTTGCTAGAAAATTACTTGGAACCCCCAAACATTATATATATTTTTAAAGCAGAGGCCCTAAAGAATAAATTGGTGGGTTTTCCAAGCTTAAAAAATGTTACACGGTATTTGTGCAGCGTTTTTTCAAATGCAATTTTTCATGGAAAAATACACTTTCTTGAACCTCAATGAAAAAAAAAAAATCCACAAATACATAGCCCATATTTTTGGGTAAAATATAAAAGAGAAGGTTACGCCGCATAAATAAATAGCAAACACGTCACGCTTTAAAATTGCGTGCGCCCGTGCAATGGCAGCAAAAGACATAAATTTTACTAGCCATAGGCCACGCTTTAAGGCCTCATGCACACTGGACGTTAAAATTACGCTATAAAAACGCCAGTAGCTTTGCAGTGAGTTTCTCAACTTTTTTCAACAGCGTTTTTTTCCCCCCTCACTTCTATTTGTTTGGAATGAGCAGTGAGCAGCAATAGTTGCAGTTATATGCACACTACACATCCCATAGTCCCCACAGGGGTCTCAAACTGATGGCCATTAAGCTGTTGTGAAACTACAAGTCCCATCATGCCTCTGCCTGTGGGAGTCATGCTTGTAACTGTTAGCCTTGCAATGCCTCATGGGACTTGTAGTTTTGAAACCGATGGAGGGCCGCCAGTTTGAGACCCCCTGCTCTAGTACATCTCCGGGACAAGAAAAAGGGTGGCTACATTGCTACATACAGTGAGATCATGGAGAATGAACGTAGCCACCAGTGGCGGCTGGTGCTCAAAATTTTTGGGGGGGGCGCAAACGGAAAAAAAAATTGCACTCTCACTGTGCCCATCAAATGCAGCCACTGTGCCATCAATTGTTACCACTGTGCCATGCCATCAAACGCAGACACTGTGCCATTAATTGTCACCACTGTGCCATGCCATCAAACGCAGCCACTGTGCCATTAATTGTCACCACTGTGCCATGCCATCAAACGCAGCCACTGTGCCATCAATTATCACCACTGTGCCATGCCATCAAACGCAGCCACTGTGCCATCAATTATCACCACTGTACCATGCCATCAAACGCAGCCACTGTGCCATGCCATCAAACGCAGCCACTGTGCCATCAATTGTCACCACTGTGCCATGCCATCAAACGCAGCCACTGTGCCATCAATTGTCACCACTGTGCCCTTTAATTGTCGCCACTGTGCCCTTTAATTGTCCCCACTGTGCCCATTGTCCCCACTGTGCCCATTGTCCCCACTGTGCCCATTGTCGTCGCGGCTGTGCCCTGTAAAGTGCCCCTCCCGGCACTTACCTTTACTGGAGTGAGTCAGCCATCCACCGCACTCGATGACTGGTAGGCGTCTCAGGCAATCAGGTTACCGGTAGCCAGAATAGGCCAACCTGATTGGCTGAGACGCCTTTCAGTCTTGTACAAGGAGCGCATCCCCCGTTGGCTCGGATAGGCACTTCCGTACAGCCAACCAGCTGCCGTTATTCAGATTGCCGGACATAAGCGCCGACCATCTGAATAGAACAGCGGCGATAATAACATAGATTCGTGCAATGCATGGATCTATGTTATTAGACTCAGTGGCGGTGAGAGCCAGAGGGGGCGGCGCTCCAGCGCCCTCTATGGAGGAACCGCCACTGGTAGCCACTCTCTAACAGGGAGTCAGCTCTCAGCAAAAGGAAATTTGGAGGAGGCTGAGAGCAATAGAAGGGACATATTTAAAGAAAATACAGCAAGGCAGGCAGACATAACAAACCCTGTCTCAGTACATTCAGGCCCCGTTCATACTTCACGTAGCGGGAACTTGCGATTTTGTGTGCGAGCGATATTCACACGATTGCTTGTGTCCCGCCTAGGGAAGCATATTCACTTCAATGGATTGCCCTAGGCACGCTTGTCACCCAAAAGAAGCTCCTGATGCTTTTTGAGCGACAAGCTTCATGCGATGTTTAAAATCGCATTTTGCCACATGGTTCTGTCACATAATCGCGGCAAAATAGCGCCTTGTTTGGGGTGACATTTAGAATGAATTGGCACCCAAACGTGCATTTTACACCGATTGCCACGTGATTTGGAATTGCAGGCAGAGTCGCTGCGATTCCAACTCGCCAAGTGTGAATGGGGCCTAAATCTTGAAGTCCTTTGTATATTTGGTTCACTTATGTGCAGCATGAAACTATGGCACTTTGTTTTTTCCTGTAATAAAGACCGGTCACTGCTGTTCTCTCTCCGTACTGGGTGACTGGTCTTGTCTCCGCCCCTGCTGTACTGTTCTGCAGGCAGCCTGCAGTGGGTGGGGCCTGTTGGGTCCCTCCCACATCTCTACTCTCTGAACAGGCTATGTACAGCAGTTTGATGATGTCACTGCTACTTTTACAAGGTAATATCTGAGTTTGCAAAGGTATTTTGTGCACACAGAGTGGATTTATAGATGTTGGCTATTGAAGGGTATATTTAACCTCTTCACGCCGAGCACATGGTAACATGCAGCCTTTCGGCAGCTACCTATTCGCGTGCAATAGTGCCGATAGAGCTGTGCCAACAGCACGCGCCCTGCATGCTCTGGGCACAGTTACCAGCGGCTAACGGAAAGCTCCCGCTTGTTGCGTGATATTGGGAACTTTGCGATCATGTGACCGCCGTGACAGCCAATTACATAACCATAAGCCCCACCCCGCCTCCTGCCATTCTAAACCCATACAGGCGCCGGCTCTAAAGAGACGAGTTTAGCTTTCAAGCAGTGCACAGAATATGAGTTGGTTTACCAATGTCAGATCAGTAACAGATAAATAGTGATTGCTTGCTATTGGGTAAAGTGGTTTTAAATCCTTACATATACCCATTGAAGTGATTGGAATCAGGTGATACACAGAGATTAAACAAATTCTCCTACATAAGTTGTACCTGTTTATCCGCAGTTTTCTCTTCTCTACATCCATTCAAAGTGATAAATTATAAAGCTTGTGTGAAGATTCAGAAAAAAGGGGGTGGAGAGCTGAAATTACACTCAATGAGGAGAGCTCCGAGAGCTGATTGGAGGGAAGAGACACGCCCCCCTCCTTCAGCAACAAAGCTGAGGCTGTCAATCAGCTGGTGGTCACTCCCTCCCATCTCCTTTTTTCTTTTGGTGTCAGGAAAACTTGTCAGAGGTGATGATTCATGCTGATAGCAGAGGAACAAAGCAACAGACAGAAATGACACTTACACATCGTTCACACTGAGTGCGGCTTTGAAATCGTGCAACTTCATTGCATGTCAATGTGACTTCAGGTGTGGCTTTGAAGACATCTGTGTGGCGTCATGCACAGATGTCTATGCAAGTCGCACCCGAAATCAGTAAAACAGTAGGAGCTACCTTTTCAGATTTATGTGGCACAGTAAAGTCAGTGTGGCACCGATTTGAACAGTGCCATTGCCGACAATAGGGTGCGACTTGTCATGCGATTTGGCAAGTCACTCCAATGTGAACGAGGGCTTAGTGCTCTTATTGAGACAAGCGCACACTATAAAGGGATAGAGATTTACAACCACTTTAGGCCTAGTTCAGACTGGCATTGAAAGCAGGCGTTTGAGGGGCGTTTGTAAAGCTCCTCAAATGCCTATGCAGTTGATAATACGGACAGAGCACACTGCTGTTCACATTATCAAAACATGAAGCATAAGCGTCCTTCGATTCAAAATTGACGCTTCATGTCCAGTTTAAAACGGAGTTGAAGCATTTGATCTCCTTTCATTAAAATGTAAAAATACGGGTGCCGTGAGGTAATACATTACAGTTAATAATAGGTGTTTGTGGTAAGGTTTTAACACACCAAAAACACATCAACCGCGCCGCAAACATGCATAGGGCCTATACTGAGCTCTGCTGATGTATGTGTGTGGGTACAGAAAAAAAGACGTAAACATGTTTATAGCTCACTAAAAAAAAACAGAAAAGAATGGATGTATTTACGTCCTGACGTCCAATTTCTACATCACGCTTATTGTAAAACACCAAATAAATGATTTGATGTGCATATATAAAATATTTATCGATGACATATACTCGATAATAATTTCGCTTTACGCCTGCGCCGTAAATCTGCCTCCAATCAATCTGCTTAATTTTTATGTGATGGGGAAAAATGATGAAGACAGCTGAAGTGGCGAGGATTAGTTCAAAGACGTAGCATAATAGGATTCATTTAAGCGCTGAAGTACATGCTTTTGTTACAATAACAGCACCATCCCGACAAGGTGGAATAAATCCTTCACGCCGTGGTGATGTCAGAACTTTCACTTTATCACCTCTGCAGACTGAGCAGCACACAATGAATGAAGGCGGCCTGGCGTTCGCACAGACCGCCCGTCTGACCGCGTAAAACCTCACGGAACATGTCACGTCGCTGCAGGAAAATGGAGCCAGAAAACCTTCTGTAAATGGAGGAAGAATGTGGGATTGCTCCTCGAAGACTCTGAATGGACGGTGCCTGTCTCTTTAAGAGGCCTAGTCACAAAACCACAGGCAGCAAAGCCTTGAGATCCGGATTAGCCGTAGAAATATGACAAGAAAACCATATAGAACGACACCTTCTTTACAGTTTTAAGGGCATTTTGCAATCGTTAATTTGTGCTTCCGGGTTAAAACAGAAATTGCACTTAAAAATAAAAAATAAAGAACAAAGAAGACAGAAATGTACAGAGACAAATAAAATAGAATTCAAACGTACACGGAAAAGTAAGCAAGACGATGAACACTAAGGGCAAGAATGTTTGCCCTGGGGAGGAATGAGGCCTTGGGGAAGGTGGGGGGTGAGTGAAGCACAAGGACCAGACCCCATACTCAGGATCTGAAAACAAACTGGCGTCTAGGAATTAAAATGACAGCTGGAATGAAAAGAGCAGAATGGGTTACCAAGGTGCTCTCATCCATTCTTAGCAGAACACGCTTATTGTTACTGCGAGGGAACTGCCGGGGAATAGAATAGGTAAAAATAATAATAATATAATTATATATATACACACACACACACACATATATATATATATATATATATATATATATATATATATAAATAAATAAAGACAGCAAAACGTAAAAAAAAACAAAAACAGATGCAAAATAAATAAAATATAATAATAAAAATACATAAAAAAATAAATAAAAATACAAATTTCAAATCATTTTATGATTCAGCTACGACATGCAGGCCCAGGAAGTGGGGGGACGGGGACGCGAGTAACAATAAGTGAACCCTGCGTGGAAATCTTTGCCGTCAAATTTGGCGTGGAATATTTGGAGGAACGACGTGACGGCTAGATTTCATCCTCTTTCCCCCCCAACCACATGTAAACAAGACAAGAGACGGAGCCTAATAAAAAGGGATATTAAAGTGGAAATATCTCGCATTGCGAGAGGGGGGCGACAAGTCTATATTTGTGTCTCCTCCCCTTCGGCGCCGGGTGCTCATTTTTTTTCTTGGGTCTAAAATCATAATCCACACCGGGGTCATTTCTAATCACAGTCATCATACAGCTAGAAGGGGGAAGAGGTTGGGAGGGTGGTTCTCCTTTAAATGCATTTTATTTTTCTGTTTGATCCTCGCTGTTTGTGCCTATTAATTTGCAGAGCAGCAGCAGCAGCAGCAGCCATTCATTGAAAAGAGATCTGCACACCAGGCTTACCTTCCTCTATAGACTACTCCTATCCCTCCTGTCTGTTCCTTCCAGGAGATGCCAGGATGCAAGTTGGCGAAGGCTGGCCTCTTCTTTTTTTTATTGTTCCTATTATTATTGTTTTGTCTTTTGGATTCCTTTTGTATTATTTTATTTTCTTCCCTCCCCCCTTCCAGTGTGTAAATGGAAGCTCTGAAAGCTGATAGTAAAACCAGGAGGTGGGACACAGGGCACAGAAAGAGAGAGAGAGAGAAGGGATGGAGGGAGGGAGGCGGGGAGAGGGCCCTGCTCTGAGTATACATTCAAATCTATCACCACCCCTAGGTGGGGTTTGTACTGTCTGGAAGAGCAGCAAGCCTTGTGCTGTGTTAGCCGTCCATGAAAGCACAAAGTTTGGGCTTAAAGAGATACAGACGATAGGGAAACGCGCAAAAGTTTTTTATTTTTTTATTTCGCCACACTTGAAACCGAACGTGTTTCCAAACCGATAAAAATGCATGTTTTTAGTCTTTGCATTTTTCTTTTTTATATATATATATAGGAAGAAGGTCACTTCCTCATTGCTGTGTTTATTTATACAGAGGGCAGCAAATGACAGTGACATGCTAAACAGCCTCCATTATAATGGAGCTCAGCTACAGTGTGTACACAGCAGGATACATAAGCTGTGTGACAGGAAGAACGCATAAACCCCTAGGCCGAGGGGGAACTAAAAGCAATACGTACATTAACCCTATAACTGGCACCAGGAAACAAAACAAAAGCATGCTCCTTTCGCCTGCACATTTTTAGGCCTTGTTCACTACTAGTGTACGCCAGAGATCGCAGGTGTTTGCGTTCAAACTGTCTACGTCTACCAAGCTGCTTGCTCCCTAATTGCAGGTTACCACTCAGATGTGTGGTTACTAAGGATGAGCTCTGGCGTGTTCGCATGCTACACGTGCAGAGCCCGCCAGGAAGTGTGCACGGCGCTGCTAGGGTTGCCACCTCATCCCTTTAAAACCGAACACATATTAATTACACATGTTCTGTGGCTGATTAATGTGGTAATTAAACTCACTTGTTGCCTTATCTGCATTATATTAGCCTCATAACCTGTGTAATTCATATGTGTTCGGGTTTAAAGGGATGAGGTGGCAACTCTAGGCGCTGCGCTAATCACAGCCAGGGAGACATTTCCCGATCTCTGCAGCCGAGCATCGGGACAATGTCTCCCTGGCTGTGATTTGCGCAGCGCCGTGCACACTTCCTGGCGGGCTCTGCACGTGTAGCATGCGAACACGCCAGAGCTCATCCTTAGTGGTTACATGCATACAGCTGCAGCGTCTGTCAGCCTGTTATTATTTATTCATAATATACTGGCTGCTGACGCTTACACCTGTGAATCCAGGCTGCATAAATATGCTGATTCCTAATGGTGTATGGAACTTTGTGGCTGTGCGAATAAGGCTTCATGCTAAGTTCACGTCTTTGTGTGCGTGGATGATGTGTTCTTTTGGTGCATTTTTAATGCGTTTTCATGCTTCCTGCATTTTATTTTTGTGGTAGGAGGAGGAAATAGGCTGTTAACCACTTTGCATAAATGCGGCTTTTCGTGGGTGGGCTTTAACGCAGAGTGGCTGCATATATGCGGCCTTGTGTAAACAAATTACTGCGCTGAGAGCCAGCACAGTAAGCGCTGGGTACTGGAAATCTCCTGATGCATACTTGCGATCGTAAGCTTTCCGATCACATAAATGCGGCCTTTTGGTGGGTGGGCTTTAACACAGAGTGGTTGCATATATGCGGCCTTGTGTAAACAAATTACTGCGCTGTGAGCCAGCACAGTAAGCGCCGAGTACTGGAAATCTCCTGATGCATACTTGCGATCGTAAGCTTTCCGATCACATAAATGTGGCCTTTCGGTGGGTGGGCTTCAACGCAGAGCGGCTGCATATATGTGGCCTTGTGTAAACAAATTACTGCGCTGAGAGTGAGTTGCCAGCACAGTAAGCGATGGGTACTGGAAATCTTCTGTAGCGCTACCCCCGGAGGAGCTGCTGGTTAGATTTGGGATCTGCGTATTTAGGCTACCTCTATAGTGTGTCTAGGGGTGATGGTAGTGATGAGAGCAGTAATAGAATGTCCAGACCGTTGGTTGACGTTTTCAAATGCTTTATTTCTCCGGTCAACACGACCAACATGTCAACTTGAAGTAGACAGGACAGGTTGGTGAAAGAAGAATGAACGCAGAATCAGGCTATGGATAAGTAAAAGCAGTCCTGCTTTTACAGCAACTCTTTCCTCGTCGCCACTTCAGCTGAAGTGGGTAAAGTGCCCCTGGACAGGTCCCTCTCACAGGCCTGGCAGCTAGAGCGTCACTTAGCACTTCTGGGAAGAAACAAGTCTCTCCCACAGACTTGGCTCTAATTGACTTTTGGGTTTAAAGATGAGACCTCTGCCACAGGCCTAGTACTTGGAAGTTTGAACGGTAGAGCGAATCCTCCCAGTATGGCATTTGGGGTCACCGACTGACAGCCTGAATGCAACCTGTCAGTGTCCGGTGCCCAGATCCCCGATGGTTCGTTCAAGTCCTATTGGAGCACCTGCCTCCGGGCTCTCCTCAGACCGATCCCCCACCGAACAGCACCCAGCTTGGGATCTTCTCAATAAGGGTGGGAACCCAGTAAGTCACTGGGGTCCACTGGCAGCATCAGTTGCTCCGGGCTATGGGAGCCCTAGAGTCAGGAACTCCGCGTAGCACGCGACCCCGGCCTGGTGGGCCATAGTGGCGGGGCCCGTGATGTGCGCGCACCCTAAAGGTGGGTGCCGCACCTGGAACCAGGAACCCGCGAAGAACCCCGAACCACAGCCTCCGCCACAGAAATACTCCTCCCAGCATGCCCCGTGAGGGAAAACTCCTCCAATTGGCTGCTGAGAAGCGGCTCCGCCTGGACCCCTCTGGTGCCACCTGCCGCCCAGAGATGAGACTGCATCTCTGGAGCACAGACTGACCCACAGGACAATCCAGATTTGGCGACAGACAAATTTAACAAATCAAATGAATGAGAGTAACATAACTCTCTCATTCCCCCCACTAAATTTAATATAGCACCTGTACGAAAAGTACACAGGCGCTACACTTCTGATGCATACTTGCGATCGTGATAAAAATATAATTTTCGCGCCAACAATTAGATTACGTGTTGTAAAACTACACGTGATTAAATAAATAAATAAATACAAATAGTTTGTGTATTTTATTCTAAGCTGCTCCCCTGTGAAATGGGGTGTATAACTCCTATCTAATGAATATTTTGGTGATAGGGGGCGCTGTTTAAAGAATAAAAGTGTAAGTCAATATAGTAGACTGGTGACTAAATAAAAAGTGGTAGATGTAACATATAATATAAACTTTTGAAACCCAAACAAGTGTTCAAATAAATCATATATTACTTGCTGACAGTGAAAAAATAAAAATGTGAATAAAGAATTAAATATAATAATACACTGCTAGTGTGAGTACCAGATAATGAATTCAATTAACCATGTGGTTGGATATGTCACAAATTAACCAAAAAAATGCAAAAACTAAATCCCAAAGAAGGAAAATCCAAAATGAATAATAAATTCCTTTCCAGTGGTAACAATTATAAATGGTTAAAGCGGGGGTTCACCCTTAGAGGGCACTTTTTCCCCTTAGATTCCTGCTCGTTTTCTCTAGGGGAATCGGCAATTTGTTTTAAAATATGTGCAGTACTTACCCGTTTACGAGATGCATCCTCTCCGTCGCTTCCGGGTATGGGCTGCGGGAATGGGCGTTCCTTCTTGATTGACAGTCTTCCGAGAGGCTTCCGACGGTCGCATCCATCGCGTCACGATTTTCCGAAAAGAAGCCGCACCGACGTTCGGCTTCTTTCGGCTACGAGTGACGCGATGGATGCGACCGTCGGAAGCCTGTCAATCAAGAAGGAACGCCCGCTCCCGAAGACCCATACCCGGAAGCGACGGAAGAAGATGCAGCTCGAAAACGGGTAAGTACTGCTCATATTTTAATACAAATAGCCGATTCCCCTAGACTGAACGAGCAGGAATCTAAGGGGAGAAAAAAAAAAATGTAATAAATGGGTGAACTCCCGCTTTAAATATATGTCACTGAGCTAATTATATGTGATGATAGGTGTAATTCGCCAAAAATGCCTAATAGGCAGTTCTTGAGGTGAATTATGTTTGGGAGGCCTAGCGCCGATGAGATGAAAGCACCCACTTCTTTCCAGAAGTTCTGGACAACCGGGCATGTCCAGAAGCAGTGTAAGAAATCGGCCTCCCAGGCCACAGCTGTGGAAACAGGCAGCTGAGGGCAGGAGACCCATCCTGTGTAACCTAGCCGGAGTGAGGTGGGTTTGATGGAAAATTTTGACCTGTATGATGCGGTCCCGGGAAGCAATAACAGAGGTTTTATACGTATCACTAAATTCTGACCAGTCCTCATCTATCAGGGAGATGTCCAGTGAGGTCCATTTTACCTGAACTTTGTGAAACCTGGGGTTAAAGTCAGTCATTAGGGCTGCATAATAGGTGGAGACAAGTTTAGTGGGATCTGGCTGTCTGAGCAGTTTTTCCAATGGGGGCAGGTCAGTGGGATCATCCAGGGAGCCAAACTGGGCACGGATAGCGTGCCTGAGCTGGTAGTAATAAAATAGGTGCGATCTTGGTAAATCGAAATCTAAACGTAGCTGAGAAAAAGATTTAAAGCCCTGAGCATTGTACAGGTGGCATAAATATTTAACCCCCTTGGAGTACCAGCGATTGCGATCAGGAAGCGAGTATAGTTCCTGCAGATTGGGGTTAAACCACAGGGGGTTGTTGGGAGATTTCAGCCAGGTGTGCCTGGATATTTTAGTGACAATATAACGAAAAGAGGAAAGAGAAGTGGCAAGTATGGAGGTTCCAGGGCGATCGGAGACCCGGCCTCTGTAGATAATATTATGTAGGGTTTCCAGAGAAGATGCAATGGCTCCCTCCGTGGAAGTACAGGCATTGGCCGGAACCAGGCACAGCCAATCGTGGATGTGCACCAACTGGGATGCCAAATAATATAGAAAGAAGTTGAGAAATGCCAGGCCTGCCAAGTGCGCTGGCAACCGTAGTGTTTCAAGTGCTACCTTGGGGGAGCCACCCTTCCACAGGAAAGTAGTACATATTGAATCTATGCATTTAAAAATAGATTTAGGTATTTTGCAAGGGGAATTGGCAAGGATATAGAGTAATCTCGGTAGGTAGATCATTTTGAGGACGTTGGCCCTCCCCATAAGATCCAGAGGCAGATCCATCCACTGCTTGGTCTGCTCCCGAAGTCAGACCAATAGAGGATCTAAGTTATTGGCGATATATAAAGATAAAGGGGTCTGCACCAGAACCCCAAGGTACCTAATGGAGGATACCACTTGAAGCTTGGAATCTGGGTGAATCAGGGGAGGCTCAGCCACATCTAGGAGACTAGACTTATCCCAATTCACCCGGAAGCCAGAACAGTCTCCAAAGGTATTAATCTCCACCAACAGGGCCTGAAGTGATTCATTAGTATCGGCCAGATACACCAATGTGTCATCCGCATAAAGTGAAATGCGCTACTCTATATTAGCAATTGGGAGTCCTTTAATCGAGGGGGAGGAGCGAATGCGAACCGCAAGCGGCTCCATGGCCAGGGCAAACAAGAGGGGCGACAACGGGCACCCCTGTCGTGTGCCCCTAGTAATCGGAAAGGGGCCAGTGATAGAGGAATTGACCCGCACCCGAGCTACAGGGGAGGTGTAAAGGAGTTTTATCCATGCTACAGCACGGGGGCCAAAGCCATACATCTGTAACACCCGAAACAGATATGGCCATTCCACACTGTCGAATGCCTTGCAAGTGTCCAAAGACACAATAGCACGAGTGGGAGGACAGTCGTGTGGATATTGCAGGTTTTGAAACAGCCTGCGGATATTCATTATGGTGGATAAAGCCCCCTTGGTCACTATTGACCAAGGACGTGACTACGTGTTCAAACGGTTTGCCAATATTTTGGCCAGAATCCAAACGTCAACATTAATAAGAGAAATTGGACGGTGAGATTTGCATTTAAGTGGGTCCTTACGGGGTTTAATAGAAGTACAATCAAAGCATCTCGCATCGTTGGGGGGAGGATCCCGACATCTAGAGCTTTGTTATAGGTTTGCAAAATAAAGGGGCACAAAAGGTACCATTCAGTTGGGAAACCGTCTAAGCCCGGAGTCTTATATGCAGGCATTTGTGAAATGTCTGCAGCAGTTTCCTCAACCGAGATAGGTGCATCCAGCACTTCACGCCCCTCCGTTGACAAGGAGGGGAGAGATATGTCAGCCAAGTAGTCATTCAATTGGGAGTCATCATAGTCAACCCTAGAGGTATAAAGGTCTTTGTAAAAGCATAAAAAGGAGTCTAGGATATCCCCTGGGTTGTCACTGATGGGGCCTTGAGCAGTAAGGATACGTGGGATGGAAATGGGAGAGTGGTCAGGTCTAGTCAGATATGCCAAGAGACGTCCGGCTTTATTACCATGTGCAAACGATTTTTGTGTGGCATGCAACATGCGTTTTTTGCGTGAGATCTAACAGACAGAGTTCATACTCCTTACGGCTCTGTAACCATGCCTCCCTCGTGTCGGAGGCAGGGTTAGAGGCATAAGCAGACTCAGCACGTACCATAACAGTCTCAAGTTCCTCTGTAAGCATCCGGTTATTTTTTGCGCAAGACCCCTGTGATGGACATGAAAGTGCCCCTCAGAGTTGTCTTAAATGCGTCCCATTCAGTGGAAGGGTCTACTTTTCCCAGATTATCCCTCCAATAGTTTGTGATGCCTGTCCTGCATTCTCCCTGCACTACCTCGTCCTCCAACCAGTATGAGTTCAGGTGCCAAATAGCAGGTCCCGAACCTGGGAGGAGGAGGAGGTCCACTGAGAGAGGGGCATGATCAGAAACCCCTCTAGGCAGATATGAAACGGCAGAGACAACAGGGAGGGTCTCAGCTGGAGCAAACGCCATATCTAGTCTGGACATGGTGTGGAAAGAATCCGAGTGGCAGGAAAAGTGGCGTACATCTGGATTTTTCCATCGCCACACCTCTGTAAGGCCATGAACCCGTGCCCAGTCTAGAAAAGAGGGAAAGGGTCTACCTCGACCACCCAGGCGGTCCATAGTTGGATCTAATATAGCATTAAAGTCCCCCACATAAAGTAAGGAGCCAGGGGGTCTAGTCAGCAGCTGAAGTGACAGTCTAGAGAGTACCTCCACCGAAAACGGGGGGGGGGGGCACATAAATGTTCACCGGGGTAAAGGTCACAGTAGAAATTTGCAAAGTAAGAACAATAACCTGCCCAGCAGGGTCGGTTTTAACTTGTACCGTCTCTGCCGGGAGAGATTTGGCTAGAAGGATGGAAACCCCTCTGGAGTAATTAGTATGAGTGGCATGATTGGAGTTAGACAACCATGGGCATTTTAGGGCCCTTGTTTTAGAGCCTGTAAGGTGAGTCTCTTGGAGGCAGATGATGTGCGGGCGACATTTTTTTAATACTGAAAAGACCAGGGATCTCTTCTGGGGTGCATTTAGACCTCTAGTATTCCAGGAGACTATCCTTAGGGGCTTTGACATTGTAAAACATACAGTAGGAAATAAGCACAAAGTAACATGCATACAAGAATATAAATGACCAGACAGGCCGCGCCACCTGAAGCACATACACGCACATGAGTAAAAAAAGTGCGTGGACCCACCATCAGGACATCATGAGCCAGCAATGAAATAATAAAAAACATTAAAAGTCTGCCATAGGCAGCAACCTGAGAAAAAAAAATAGGAGTCAAAAAGTGCAAAAAGGAACATAGAAAAAAAACACCACCAAGTGCCAGAAAATCTAGATGAAATCCCTTGCCCCCCTCCCCGCTCAGCCAACCCCAACATAGCGAGCCTTGGATCCCTGAACTGTAAAACGAAAACCCCCCTCCTTAAACTGAGGGCGAGCTGTACCGTGGCCTTGCCACTAACTGGTATGGGGGGTGTAGTGGAGTCCGAGTGACTTCCGAGCAGCATTGTAGGGGTGTAAAGCATCACAGTCCAACAGCGGATGCAGTAGATTGCAGAGTAAACAACCGGCAGAAGTTGTAGGGGGATAGGCCTGTTAACCACTTAAGCCCCGGACCTTTAGGCAGCTAAATGCCCAGGCCAGGTTTTGCGATTCGGCACTGCGTCGCTTTAACAGACAATTGCGCGGTCGTGCGACGTGGCTCCCAAACAAAATTGGCGTCCTTTTTTCCCCACAAATAGAGCTTTCTTTTGGTGGTATTTGATCACCTCTGCGGTTTTTATTTTTTGCGTTATAAACAAAAATAGAGCGACAATTTTGAAAAAAATGCAATATTTTTTACTTTTTGCTATAATAAATATCCCCCAAAAACATATATAAAATTTTTTTTTCCTCAGTTTAGGCCGATACGTATTCTTCTACCTATTTTTGGTAAAAAAAAATCGCAATAGGCGTTTATCGATTGGTTTGCGCAAAATTTATAGCGTTTACAAAATAGGGAATAGTTTTATTGCATTTTATTAATTATTTTTTTTTTTACTACTAATGGCGGCGATCAGCGATTTTTTTCGTGACGGCGACATTATGGCGGACACTTTGGACAATTTTGACACATTTTTGGGACCATTGTCATTTTCACAGCAAAAAATGCATTTAAATTGCATTGTTTGTTGTGAAAATGACAGTTGCAGTTTGGGAGTTAACCACAGGGGGTGCTGTAGGAGTTAGTGTGTGTTTACAACTGTAGGGGGGTGTGGCTGTAGGACTGACGTCATCGATCGAGTCTCCCTATATAAGGGATCACTCGATCGATGCAGCGCCATAGTGAAGCACGGGGAAGCCGTGTTTACATACGGCTCTCCCCGTTCTTCAGCTCCGGGGAGCGATCGCGACGGAGCGGCTATAATTCCCGGATCGCTCCCCGCGGGAATCCGACCGCCGCATGTAGAGGGGGGGGGGGGGGGGTCTCGATCGGACCCCCCACCTGCTAGAAGGCAAGGACGTACATGTACGCCCATTTGCCTGTACGTGCCATTCTGTGGACGTACATATACATGCGGCGGTTGGGAAGTGGTTAATAAGGAGGAAGTTCAGTCTATTAGGATTAAAGATGACAGGGTAATAGTTCTCAGGCCTATTGCAGGGAGGCGTACCATACCTTCATGAAAATTCAGATCAGACAGTGCAGTCAAGGCAAATGAGTTCTCCAAAATGGAAGGATGGACATATCCATAATCAGTTCAAGGCAAACATAGAGGAGAATGCAGGGGCCTAGGACCACAGATATTAGGTTGCCCTGTGCCTCGGAAGAACTCTGTATCGATCATTGAACCAGGCCATAGCCTCCTTGGGGTTGTTGTAGAAGTGCGCTTTACCCTCATAAATGATGCGCAGCTTGGCGGGAAAAAGCATGGCGTATGAGAGGCCCTCCGTACGCAGACGGGCCTTCACTGCCGCAAAGGAGGTGCGTTGTCGCTGGACATCTGCTGAAAAATCGTGGTACACTGAGATGGTGTTGCCATTGTATTTAAGTAGACCATTCTCCCGGGCCAGGAGCAGAATAGCAACTTTGTCTTGGAAGTTGAGAATACTTGCTATAATGGATCGTGGGGGTGCTCCAGAAGGTGGGGGACGCGGAGGGGTGCGGTGGGCACGTTCAATGACATGTGAGAAGGATAGTGCGTCAGTCCCAAAAATGTCCCTCAGCTAATTATATAAGAATTTTTCTGGGTGGGAGCCCTCCGCCCTTTCAGGGAAACCAACGAAGCATAGGTTCTTCCTCCTCGAACGATTTTCCAAACTGTCGATATTGGTGCGGAGGGCCGCCATTTCCCCTGTATGGTCCCTCACTGTAACAGCTAAGGGGTGGACACAGGGCCGCCATCAGGGGGGTACAGGCAGTACACCTGTAAGAACAAAGGAAGAAAAATACCGCGCTAGAAAATATTAAAAAAACACTGACAATAAATTGCTAATAAAGCTGCAACAGCGGAGTGTTAATACAGAACACAACAGTATAGAACAGAGGAGGAAAAGTTGTTGCGCTAAAAATAATAAATCTAAGCAATATTTTAAATTTATGAAATTCTGAAGCCAATATCTCAAATCGATGCGATACTAAAAAGGAGAATAGTTGCAGTCCTAATGCATCCACAGAAATAAAGTTCGTATAGGAGTGGCAATGTTGAGAAACAAGTAAAGAAAAAACACCTCGAACCAGTAAAAAATTGGAGGCTTACCAGATGGCAAGCAGTGTGTGCTTGCGACTGCAAACCCCAGTCAAGGCCTTTAAAATAGTCCTCACAGGGGAAGATGGTAAAGGAAGAGGGTTCTTGAAGTCTCCACCGGAAGCCAAATTAATGAGCCAGAACGGATAAAAACAACAGCAAGTGGCTAAAACCCTAGCCTGGGCCTTTAATTCCTGGGCTGTAATGATAGTCCTACGTGTTCTCCGTGTTCAGTGGGTACCTTACTGGACCGCTGATTCCAGCCCCAAGCTTCTGCGTCCAGTTGATGTTGTACTCTTCCAAGATAGAAGTATCTGATCTCAGAAGCAGGCAGTTTCCATTTTAGTTGTGGTAATCCTGAGGATTACCACAACTAAAATGGAAACTGCCTGCTTCTGAGATCAGATACTTCTATCTTGGAAGAGTACAACATCAACTGGACGCAGAAGCTTGGGGCTGGAATCAGCGGTCCAGTAAGGTACCCACTGAACACGGAGAACACGTAGGACTATCATTACAGCCCAGGAATTAAAGGCCCAGGCTAGGGTTTTAGCCACTTGCTGTTGTTTTTATCCGTTCTGGCTCATTAATTTGGCTTCCGGTGGAGACTTCAAGAACCCTCTTCCTTTACCATCTTCCCCTGTGAGGACTATTTTAAAGGCCTTGACTGGGGTTTGCAGTCGCAAGCACACACTGCTTGCCATCTGGTAAGCCTCCAATTTTTTACTGGTTCGAGGTGTTTTTTCTTTACTTGTTTCTCAACATTGCCACTCCTATACGAACTTTATTTCTGTGGATGCATTAGGACTGCAACTATTCTCCTTTTTAGTATCGCATCGATTTGAGATATTGGCTTCAGAATTTCATAAATTTAAAATATTGCTTAGATTTATTATTTTTAGCGCAACAACTTTTCCTCCTCAGTACACCTGTAAGGGGCCCGAAGGTCCCCAGGGGCCCGGATGGCAACCCCCTTTAAAAAAAAAATATATATATATATTTTTTTTTTTTTTAGATTTTTTTTTTTTTTTTTTAGGGGTCCGGAGGTCCCCAGGGGCCCGGAGGTCCACTGGGCCCCATATGGAAACTCCCCCCTTTTTTATTATTTTTTTATAAAAAATATATATATATTTTTTTAAATATATTTTTATTTTATTTTTTATTAAAGGGCCAATTTTTTTATTTTTTTTAGAGGTCCAGAGGTCCCCAGGGGCCCGAAGGCCCCCAGGGCCCCGGATGGCAACCCCCCTTTTTTTATAAATAAAAAAAAAAATTCTAATATATATTTTTATTTTATTTTTTATTAAAGGGCCATTTTTTTAGGGGTACGGGGGGCCCGGAGATCCCCAGGGCCCAGGATGACAACCCCCCCCCTTTTTTTTATAAAAAAATAAGTATTTTTTTATATATCTTTTTTTATATATATATATATATATATATATATATATATATATATATATATATATATATATTTATTTATTATTATTATTATTATTATTATAGGGCCCAGAGGTCCCCAGGGCCCCGGATGGCAACCCCCCTTTTTTTTAATAAAAAAAAAAAATTATATTATTTTATTTCTTTTTTTTCTTTATATATATATATATATATATATATATATATATATATATATATATATATATATATATATATATATATATATATATATATATATATTTTTTTTTTTTTTTTTTATTAAAGGGCTCAGAGGTCCCCAGGGCCCCATGTGGAAAAAAACCTTTTTTTTATTTTTTTATAAATGTTTATTTTATTTTTTTTATTATTAAAGGGCCCAGAGGTCCCCAGGGCCCTGGATGGCAACCCCCTTTTTTTTTTTATAAATGTTTATTTTATTTTTTTATATATATTTATTTTTTTATTAATCCCGGATGGCAACACCCCTTTTTTCTAATTTATTTTTATAAAAAAATAAAAATCTGAGGTCCCCAGGGCCCCGGATGGCTACCCCACTTTTTTATATATATTTTTCTTTATTTCTTCTTTTTTTTGTAAAGGGCCCCCCACGCTTCTCAATTCGCACCAGCCCCCCCCCCCCCCCCGCTTCTCAATTTCAGGCGGCACCCCCCCCCCCCCCCCCCGGTTCTCTGCTCCATGGGGCCCATGCCTGAAGCTGTGTAAGGGGCCCCATATTTCCTGATGGCTGCCCTGGGTGGACAACATCCTCATGGGAGCTGATACGTTCTTCAGCCTCCCCAGCTCTGTCCCTTAAATTTTGCACATCTTGCTTCAGGAGAGAAAAGTCCATGCGAACTGATGCAATCTGTGCAGTGAGAGGGGCCTTGCAGTCCTGTATAGCATGCATGATGGTGGCCAGGGTGGGCTCAGCAGGAGGGGAATCAGGGCCTGAGCCATCCTCACTGCCTATGGGGGAGTCCTGAGACTGCAGGGGGTCTGGCTGTGCACAGTGGGGAGCAGGGGCAGATTCACACACCAGAGCCTGTGATTTCTTGTAAGGAGTGGAAATGGGTGGCTGCAGCCTCATGACATGCTGCTCTGCCTGTATCCTGGAGCCATCTTGCCATCTGAATCGGGCCTGCTGTTCCGCTGTGGATTCTGGCGCGGGTGGCCCGTATTTCACCATGGATGCCAGCCTTGAATGTTCCCACTACCGTGGGGAGTATTTAGAAGTTGGTCTGGTACAAATCGGATATAGGATGCCTGTAGGATGCCACTCGGAAGACAGAGCTGAAGTCTCACAGGTCTGTTCCCTCTGCTATCCGGACACGCCCCCTATTTTTTTGTATAATGTGAAAGATGATGTTACGCCGAGTAAATAGATACCTAACATGTCACCATTTAAAATTGCGCACACTCATGGAATGGCGACAAACTTCGGTGCTTAAAAATCTCCATAGGTGACGCTTTAACATTTTTTACAGGTTACTATTTTCGAGTTACAGAGGAGGTCTAGTGCTAGAATTGTTTCTCGCTCTAACGCACGCAACGATACCTCACATGTGGGGTTTGTAAACATCCCTTGTAATAGGAATCAGTGTGACAGGTCCTCTTTATGGAGAGATGTGGGGTTAATAAGACCCCACATCTCTCCTCCAGGCTCACAAGCATGAAATCAGTGAAAAAAAATCACCGATCACATGCCAACAGCCGCGATTGCGGCTTTGTATACTTCCAGGTACCGGGCGTGACGTCATAACGTGGCGCCCACCCCTCCGACGGTCATAGAGATAACTGGTGACCATCTGGTCACCAGTTATCTCTATGCTTTCCAGCACTGCCAGCCGATTCGCTCTCCGGGCCCCCGATGGCACGGGAGAGCCCGGAGAAGCACCGGATTGGCGGCAGGAGGGGGGGGGGACATCCCCTCCCGCTGCCTATAAGAACTATCAAGCAGCGGGATCGCCGCTTTGATCATTCTTATCGTGCGCAGAATCGGCGGCTGAGGACGGCGATATCTGAATGATGCCTGTAGCTGCAGGCATCATTCAGATATCACCGCACAAAGCCGAGGACGTCCCAGGGACGTCCTCGGTTGTCAAGAGGTTAAGAGCGGCAGATGCACATAAAAAAAAAAGCAATTCCCGCAGAACCCCTGCTTTAAGGCTGGATTCACACCTATGCATTTTTTGTGCTTTTTGCATTTTGCAGATTTGCACTACAGTCCATTTACCATGGATTCCTATGGAACATGTTCTGTAGTGCAAATCTGCAAAAAAAATGTAAAAAGCACAACAAATACATAGGTGTGGATCCAGCCTTAATCCTATGGAACTCCTCTGCGTTTTTCAAAGTTCTGCTTGCTGCACTTTTGGTGCATGTTTAGTTTGGTAAAAAGAGCCTACCAAAAATGCATCTCCTTATTGAAATGAACAGAAAAAGCATCAAAACCGTGGCAAAAACACACCCATGGTTGCCCAGTCCAGCCCAGTGCCCACTGCCATGCCAGTCACAGTGTCTCTGATCACCACCGCACAAGTTTGAGCCCTGGTTCACACTGATGCGATTCGGGAAATGCACAAGACATGCTGCATTTCCCTGCATCGCATTGCACGTCAATCTGCCCTGGGTGTCAATGTTAGATTAACGACACCTTGAAACTGATTGCAGAACACAGTGTGATTGGCAGAATCACATTGAATGGGTGTGAACATCCATGCAATGCGATTTAGGTGCGGAGAAAAAATGGTCCTGCACCATTTTGGTGAGGATGCGATTTCAGCCATACAAAATGTATGGCTGAAATCGCACCGCATAGAAAATCTCATGTGATGTACACAGGAATGCGGTGCACACCAGCGGTAACCTAGGCTCAGTGTCCCTATTCACCACTACACCAGTCACAATGCCCCTGATCACCACCAAACCAGTTATATTGTTCCTTGCCACTGCCAGACCAGTCACAATGTCCCTGATCACTGCCACACAAGTCCCAGTTTCCCCGTTCCCCACTTTCCACGTGTGATGCGTTCTTAAGAGTGATCTGTGTTTGGATTGCTCTTCAGAGAGCATTTGAAAGGCAGTGAAGAGGCATATCACCACCTACTGTAACCCTTTAACCCCACACAAGCACCCCATTGACTTCAATGGGTCACAATTGGCAGGCTAACATGGGGTATAAATCTTGCCACAGCTGCAAAACAAAGCAGCAACAGCATGTGTACACTCCCATCTGCTGCCTCCGCAGCTAAAGGAGGTAGCGGTAGAGGGGCAAGGAAAAATGTAACTAAATTGCAAGCCTAACCTCACGTGTGAATGAGCCCTAATAGCACAGACTGTCACAGTTCTCTGATCACCACCCCACTAGCCACAGTGTCTTTGGACCAGTGTAACCAGAATTAGTGATCCTTATTGCCACCACACCAGAAAAGTGCAGCAAGCAACAGTTTTCCTGACCACTGCCACCCCTGTGCAGTCTTGCCTTTGCTTGCCACCTGTACTAACCCTGGAGGTGCGCTTGGGCCTCTCTATGTAGTTAGGCTGTGGTATCGCCATTCTTGGGAGGAGTAGTAGCATGTGTTTTTGGGGTGTAGCACCCTCTAGTAGTATGCTAGAGAGGATAGGTCAATTTAAAGCGGTGGTTCCCCCTTAAAAACAACTTTTTTTTATTCCACTGCCCCCCCACATTCCATCACGATTAAGGCTCTTATTATTTTTTTCCTGCTGTACATACCTTAGTACAGCATATTCACCCGTGCATCCGGGTTGCGAGTCCCGCGGGAGTGGGCGTTCCTCACATGCTGTTGATTGACGTTTTGCCCAAAAACTAGCTCTCCCCCCGTCTCGTAAGCCGCGTCACGATTGGCGAAAGGAGCCGAACGGCGATGCGCATGCGCAGTATAGCGCCGACTCGCCGTTCGGCTCCTTTCGCCAACCGTGACGCGGCTTACGCAACAGGGGGGAGCTGGTTTGTGGGGGGTCTGTGTCGTGTTTTATGGAAATGATTGGCGACCCGACGTGATTGCGCCGTCCGTGTACATATCCCATTGTGCATTGCTCCAAAGTACGCCGCATGGACGTTTTGGTTTCGACGTGAACGTAAATTACGTCCAGCCCCATTCACGGATGACTTACGCAAACGGCGTAAAATTTACAAATTTCGAAGCGGGAACGACGGCCATACTTAACATTGACTAGGCCACTTAGGGGGCAGCTTTATCTTTACGCCAGCGTACCTCTTACGGAAACGGCGTATCTTTACTGCGACGGGCGCACGTACGTTCGTGAATCGGCGTATCTAGTCATTTACATATTCTACACCGAACTCAACGGAAGCGCCACCCAGCAGCCAGCGGAAAAATTGCACCCTAAGATACGACGGCGTAGGAGACTTACGCCGCTCGTATCTTAGCCTAATTTAAGCGTATCTGGTTTCCAGAATACGCTTAAATTTACGACGGCGTATCTACTGATACGCCGGCGTAACTCTCTCTGAATCTGGCCAAGACTCTCTAACAGAAGCCCTCTCTGTGTGCGTCAGAGAGACTCCCCTCCAGGTCTCATTAGTGTACGTTCTTCCTGTATTTTCTTTATTGTTAAAAGATCATGGAAATTAATACTTCTTAGGGAAGCATCTCTGTGTTTGAGTCGTTGCCATAGAAACATGTGTAGAGGGCAGGAGTTTGTAAGATGACAATGCCCAGGTGGGGGCACCAGAAATATTTCTGCACCCAGGCGTCTGTGACCCTAGGATCGGCCCTGGCATTTGCTAGGCTTGGCTAAGTCAGTGTCAGGCCTAGCCAACAATTTAGTGCTCGTTGTTCTTGGGGAATCAAGTGAAGTGCTGGAGGTGACTAGTAGTGTTGAGCAGAATATGCCATATTCGATTTCGCGATATATCTCGAATATATATTCGAATATTCGAGATATATTCGCTAAATTCGAATATTCGTGATATTTTATCGAAATTAATTGAATGCGATTTTTCGCTATTGCGAATGCGAAAATAATTGCGATTTTTTTAATAACTGCGGTAGGAGCGCTCTGATTGGCTTAGAATATTCGTGATATTTTATCGAAATATCGCAACATGCGAATGCGATATTTATTGCGCAATTTCGAGATATGCTGGAGGAGCGCTCTGATTGGCTCAGAATATTCGTGATATTTTATCGAAATATCGCAACATGCGAATGCGATATTTATTGCGCAATTTCGAGATATGCTGGAGGAGCGCTCTGATTGGCTCAGAATATTCGTGATATTTTATCGAAATATCGCAACATGCGAATGCGATATTTATTGCGCAATTTCGAGATATGCTGGAGGAGCGCTCTGATTGGCTCAGAATATTCCTGATATTTTATCGAAATATCGCAACATGCGAATGCGATATTTATTGCGCAATTTCGAGATATGCTGGAGGAGCGCTCTGATTGGCTCAGAATATTCCTGATATTTTATCGAAATATCGCAACATGCGAATGCGAAATTTATTGCAGATATTTCGAAAACTGCTGTAGCAGCACTCTGAAATCGAATATGTATGATATTTTAACCAAAATACATATTGCGATTGCGATTTTTCGATCGCGCATGCGCAATTGCGCGAACAACACGCGACCATTTCCTGGAGCCTTGCCAGTTTCCAACTTATGATCGCAGCGCAATCACACAGCAACATGGTTGGAAGCAATTTCACTAAGTCTGAGGAAAAGTTGCTGATTTGTGTAAGTATTTTGACCACTGTTATTTCATCATCTTCAACTGCATTTAAGTCTAGTTTAAAAGTTAGTATATATGATCAGATATTAGTATTTCACAAAAAATGTGTCTCCTGCTTTTACAAAACTACAAGTCCCAGCATGCCTGGACAGCTGCAGACACCCTGGTTGGCAAATGTGTATTTAGGCACTTTTCCTTGTTATTTAGCATAATGAATTTAACATTTTATTGGACATAGGACGTATGCGAACGTCCTGACTTCAGTGTCCTCAAGGCCCAAGGACGTTCGAATACATATTGCCCTTTAGATGTTGCAGAACTACAACTTCCAGCATGCCTGGGAATGCTGGCACTTCTAGTATTGTAAGTTCTGCAGGCCCCCATTTTTCAGGCCTTTATGCACGGGTCTCTAAACTGTGGCACCCTAGATGCAGCAAAAGTAAAATTCTTAGCATGCACTGACAGACCGTGGCTGATGGGAGTAGTAGTTTTGCAACAGCTGGAGGTGGACTGGTCTTGAAACCCAGAGTTAGGTAACAAACCCGTAGTGTTTTGCAACCATTCTGCCTCCAGCTGGTTATTTTCTGTTGAAAAGCCTGTGGCGTGCAAAACACAACCCAAAAACTCCACCCGGTGCAAGGAAAAATTTGCACACACCTAAAGAGTGACATCACAAAAAACTGCGACGGTTGCATACGTCAGTGGTCCTCCGAAAAGGTCCCGTCTCTGACCCCCCGGGGCGTTAGGCTCCTAGGCTCCTGACAGGGAAAAGAGTTACTGTGGTCCATACAGCCGAAGCCATATGGACCCATCTCGGTCCAAGCAGCGCAATCAACACGCGAACAACACGCGACCATTTCCTGGAGCCTTGCCAGTTTCCAACTTATGATCGCAGCGCAATCACACAGCAACATGGTTGGAAGCAATTTCACTAAGTCTGAGGAAAAGTTGCTGATTTGTGTAAGTATTTTGACCACTGTTATTTCATCATCTTCAACTGCATTTAAGTCTAGTTTAAAAGTTAGTATATATGATCAGATATTAGTATTTAACCAAAAATGTGTCTCCTGCTTTTACAAAACTACAAGTCCCAGCCCAGCCCAGCATTTTAGTCTAGTTTAAAAGTTAGTATATATGATCATATATTAGTATTTCACAAAAAATGTGTCTCCTGCTTTTACAAAACTACAAGTCCCAGCATGCCTGGACAGCTGCAGACACCCTGGTTGGCAAATGTGTATTTAGGCACTTTTCCTTGTTATTTAGCATAATGAATTTAAAATTTTTTTGGACATAGGACGTATGCGAACGTCCTGACTTCAGTGTCCTCAAGGCCCAAGGACGTTCGAATACATATTGCCCTTTAGATGTTGCAGAACTACAACTTCCAGCATGCCTGGGAATGCTGGCACTTCTAGTATTGTAAGTTCTGCAGGCCCCCATTTTTCAGGCCTTTATGCACGGGTCTCTAAACTGTGGCACCCTAGATGCAGCAAAAGTAAAATTCTTAGCATGCACTGACAGACCGTGGCTGATGGGAGTAGTAGTTTTGCAACAGCTGGAGGTGGACTGGTCTTGAAACCCAGAGTTAAGTAACAAACACGTAGTGTTTTGCAACCATTCTGCCTCCAGCTGTTTTTTTCCTGTTGAAAAGCCTGTGGCGTGCAAAACACAACCCAAAAACTCCACCCGGATGCAGTGAAAAATGTGCACACACCTAAAGAGTGACATCACAAAAAACTGCGACGGGTACATACGTCAGTGGTCCTCCGAAAAAGGTCCCGTCTCTAACCCCCCGGGGCGTTAGGCTCCTGACAGGGAAAAGAGTTAGCAACGCATATCTCCCCTATACGTGTATCCTGTGTTGTTAATAATATATTCATAATTATGCAAATGATAATGGCTGCTATATTTATGCAAAAAAGGTGGCGACCGAAATGGCAGGATATAAAATCTTTCATGTTACCCCTGTCATTGATTAATAAGGCGAGAATGCTTCCAATTGTTGAATAGCATACATTTACGTCATATATCCATAAGGCTGTCAACAGAAGTATTACAATATACTTTGTTCTTCATCTTGCAGAAGTTCCTGGAAACAGGATACGATGAGCTGCGGAGGCAGCCAGAGAAAAGGGCTGTGGTCAGCGCCCTAATCGCTGACTTTGGCGGCCAACATGACCACAAGGCCATTGTTAAGAAGTGGTCTGACCTGAAGAGGCGTCAAATGGTTCATGTCAGACGTCTTCGGGCTAAATATCATCCAGGTAAGTTATTGTTGACAGTTATGTTTTTTTTAAAAAAAGTGTATTTTGTGCGTGAACTCGAAAGAGAGAGGAGCCGGCCTGCAGGAGTTGGGAGGCCTCCCCCAGAGGCAATCTGCCACCTTTCTCCATGCCCCGGTTGGCAATGGCGGGTGTGAGGGGGTCCTCCCAACCCAACCTCGCATAGCACACCCACCAGGGGCGGGGCTGAGACCACCAAACTCAATTCACAGGTAGCCGAGAGCGGGATCCGAACCCCTAGCTGCAGAGGTGAATCAGTTGTCAGTGCAGTGGCAATCGCGTGGAGCCACCGCAGCTCCTTTGGTGACAGTTATGTAAGGTCATATGTAATTCATGTAAGGTCAGATGTTGTTAACCAAGATGCCATGTTGTGCTAACATATATCACCACCGGCCAAGGTATTCATAGTACTGTTGAAAAAAGACATGGGGCAGCAGACAGGAACACAGAAGTTATGTGGGAACATAATTTTCCCATTGCTTTGCATGGGACTTTAAAGAAAAACCCCGACCATGGCAAGTGGGGGTGGGTAAGGTTTAAACCACCTATCCTATGTTTGTGGCTGACATATAAGTAACCTGTGTGCCAAGTTTCATATAAATATCTTTAGCCGTTTGTACGTGATGCTGGAACATACATACATACATACATACATACATACATACATTTATGCACACACACACGTTGAGTTTTATATATATAGATTACCACTAAATTCCTGTGTTAGGAGTGGGGTTGTTATAGTAATCCCGTGTGCTCCATCAGGCCCTTTTTTTAACATGAGATGGTCTGAACAAAACAAAGTAGACAAAAACAGCTCATTTTAACATGGTTGCATCCCAGCTCACGCTCAGTCCCCTGTAGTGCCCACAAGACCCTTTAATATAACATTGTCCCATTGGTTAACTGTCTATATAAATCAATTTGTATTCATATACAATACAGCAGAGTACACAGAATTTGCATACGTCATTAGAAAACATTTTTATAATATATGAACATTGTGTTATTATAGGAGCTCCAATGCCAGTTATCCGCGCCAAGCGCAGAAGGCGCCAGGCCGATGAGGAGGAGGAGGAGGATGCGGCAGAGGAGGATGCGGCAGAGGAGGAGATGGATGAAGAGGAGCAGCCAGGGCCCTCCCACTCCCCAACCCCAGCTCCTGCTGAGGAGCAAGCTGAGGAGCTTCAACCCCCCCCCCCACCCCAACTTCTCAAGCAGAAGAGCAGGAGGAAGAGAGCGGTCCTGTGAGCCTCGCTCAGGAAGGTAAATATGTGCACAATGATTAATAACATTTCAACAATAAAATGTAGATATAAAAATGGACAACATATAAAGCGCACCTGTCAGATTGTAGAACCATAATATGGTATTGATGCTAGAAGTATACAGGTAGTGCATAATTATTAAGCAAGTAGTATTTTTGAGGATTCATTTTATTATTGAACAACAACCATGTTCTCAATGAACCCCAAAAACTCATTAATATCAAAGCTGAATTTTTTTGGAAGTAGTTTTTAGTTTGTTTTTAGTGTTAGTTATTTTCGGGGGATATCTGTGTGTGCAGGTGACTACTATTACTGTGCAGAATTTTTAGGCAACTTAACCAAAAAATAAATATATACCCATTTCAATGATTTATTTTTAAAAGTGAAACCAATATAACATCTCAACATTCACAAATACACATTTCTGACATTTAAAAACAAAACAAAAACAAATCAGTGACCAATATAGCCACCTTTCTTTGCAAGGACACTCGAAAGCCTGACATCCATGGATTCTGTCAGTGTTTTGATCTGTTCACCATCAACATTGCGTGCAGCAGCAACCACAGCCTCCCAGACACTGTTCAGAGAGGTGTACTGTTTTCCCTCCTTGTAAATCCCACATTTGATGATGGACCACAGGTTCTCAATGGGGTTCAGATCAGGTGAACAAGGAGGCCATGTCATTACTTTTTTTTATTTAATACCCTTTCTTGCCAGCCACGCTGTGGAGTACTTTGACACGTGTGATGGAGCATTGTCCTGCATGAAAATCATGTTTTTCTTGAAGGATGGTGACTTTTTCCTGTACCACTGCTTGAAGAAGGTCTCTTCCATAATCTGGCAGTAGGACTGGGAGTTCAGCTTGACTCCATCCTCAATCCGAAAAGGCCCCACAAGCTCATCTTTGATGATACCAGCCCAAACCAGTACTCCACCACCACCTTGCTGGCGTCTGAGTCGGACTGGAGCTCCCTGCACTTTACCAATCCAGCCACGGGCTCTTCCATCTGGCCCATCAAGACTCACTCTCATTTCAGCAGTCCATAAAACCTTAGAAAAATCTTTCTTGAGATATTTATTGGCACAGTCTTGACGTTGCAGCTTGTGTGTCTTGTTCAGTGGTCATCGTCTTTCAGCCTTTCTTACCTTGGCCATGTCTCTGGGTATTGCACACCTTGTGCTTTTGGGCACCCCAGTGATGTTGCAGCTCTGAAATATGGCCAATCTTGTGGCAAGTGGCATCTTGGCAGCTGCACGCTTAACTTTTCTCAGTTCATGGGCAGTTATTTTGCACCTTTGTTTTTCCACACGCTTCTTTTGTTTGATGATCACGCTTCAGAAGCTTTGCAACTTTAAGAGTGCTGCATCCCTCTGCTAGATATCTCTCTATTTTGGACTTTTCAGAGTCTGTCAAATCCTTCTTTTGGCCCATTTTGACAAAGAAAAGGAAATTGACTAATAATTATGCACACCTGATATAGAGTGTTGATGTCATTAGACCACACACCTTCTCATTACAGAGTTGTACATTACCTAATATGCCTAATCTGTAGTAGGCTTTCGAGCCTATACAACTTGGAGTAAGACAACATGCATAAAGAGGATGATGTGGTCCAAATACTCATTTGCCTAATAATTCTGCACTCCCGGGATGTGTTAGACACATAACAAGTGTATACACATGATAATGATTGATTAATAAGCAAAAAAAAAATTTTATTTATTTGGTAACGTTATTTTAAATCCAATTTTTTTTTTTATTATATCCTAACAGTATCAGGAAAGATGAGGAGGCAGACCGCGCTCATAAAGACAACCCACCAGAGGATCCAGGCAAATCAGCGCCAGATCCGCTACCTTATTCAGCAAAATGTGCTGCTGGAGCAGCAGCAATTAAAAAATATAGAGAAGCTGGAGCGCCTTCAGAAGCTCAATCAGAGTTATATCTGAAATTATGTTTTTATTAATAAATATTATTTTTTGGAAATGTTTCATTTCTTTTTGAGATAGATTTGTAGGTTTTTCAACACATCTAACTTAACATCAAACAAATCAACATCAACACATTTAACTTCATAATAAGCAAAAACATTTTATACTATTATTTTATTTAACAGTAACCTAGGACAAACTAAAGCACACGACACAGACACGACGAACACAAAATAAACAGTTGAAAAATGAACATAACAAAAGCAACAATATATATATATATACAAAGAGAGAGAGAGGGAGAGCAAGAAAGAGAGAGAATGCAGATGAGCTCTTGCAGACAGCCCAATGGTTGCAGTATAAATGCCGCAAAACAGTGTTTAACATAAGGTTCATTGTTATAGTTACACTTGCTGTTTAGATCCGGTCTGGTAGCTTGTAGCGGAGGCTGTTGGTGGATCCGCTGTGCCAGAGAGGTCATGAAGCTTTACTCAGCATGGAGGCAGCAGCAGGAGTATTAAAATATAATATAACTAGACAATGCATTTCCTGAGGAAAATGCGAGTGGGAATGCTGAATAGCTTAATTGGTGAGCCCCTTGCCAAAGACATTCACCATAACCACTACACTATCTTTAGGACACACAGCTTCTTTCTCTATCTGCAAAGTATAGCGTATGCTGACTTCCTGGTCGCCCCTCCCCCCTCAATAGGTTTCCCCTCCCCCCCAGGTCAGTGAGGAGGAATATTGCACTGAGGTCAGGAAAGTGATTTATAGAAAGAAATAACATTACAAACGCTTTTAATTCACAGATCTAATACATGATTTAAGCCTCCAAACAAAGCTTAATAAATCCTCAAACGTACATGCAATTGATACAACGACTACACCGTTTGAAATACACGGCCCTTGTAAACGCATCGATATGAAATTTATGTAGATAAACTTAAAAATGTGGCCATGTCTGCGATTTAGAAAAGAGCGTCTTTGTGAGTTCTGCAGCAACATTTTTTAGATAATTTAACATGAGAGTCTATGAGACATAATTTCTGGCTGTTGCTCCAATAACTAAAACTAAAATACGTATCGCAGACTTGATCACATTGCCATAAACCAGACAAGCATAGCTACGTTTTGATATAAAAATTGTGTATGAAAAGTAGATCTTGTGGGCGTGAGACTAATTTGTTTCCCCTTTTTGTAAAGATATTTTTAATTACAAAGATCTAGAATGTTAAGGTCACATGACAGACTCTAAATCCCCTCCATAGGATTACATTATAACCTATCGCATTTTTGTGAAAAATTCGCAAAACGTAAATTGCGTTTTCACCAAAAAATTGTAAACGCTAACTATCTGAAAAGTCATAGCCGGATAGCTAAATATTTTGTGACCGCTTTACAGTTTTTTCAGTGTCTGTAAGTGAAAGTATGAAGTAGCTGAAACTTTTGGCAGGGCATGTGAATTCAAAGGGGAAAAGGATGTTCTCATTGACTTCAATGTTAAAAAAAGGGTCTTAAAAGCTAAAAATTTATAAAAGTGTAAAAAGTAGGAAAAAACTTGAACAAGTCCCATCATTTGCTGAAAGAGACGAACATTTTTACAGTTGAATGGTCTCAATAGCTGAAAGTATGCCGAAGTTACGCAGAACCAAAAAACGTAAGGAATAATAAGATTACTAAATTTACGGATATCAATACTGGAAATGTTTATTAAAGCATTCACACTAATTAAGATTAATACATTTACGGGTATCCATACTAGGAATGCTTATTAAAGCATTCCCACTAAGTATCACACAGGCACGATTTACAAGCAGTACTGGTAATAGTAATACATAGCATAAAAACACTTGGGGAATACTTTACAGCATTAGTAGTGGTCATAATAGTCAATAGTGTACCAAAAAATTGGGACACAGGTGTCTTGACTGAGCTGTAATAGTAGTAGTAGACATTGACAATACAGTGTCAAATCACTCGGGCAAGAGGTGCCATGATGTACAGCAGTCTTAATAAGAGTATATAGGGTGTGAAATAACTGCTGACATAGGTGTCTTGACTGGGCAGCAGAAGCAGTAGTAGTAGTATTAACAGTAGTACTTGATACAGAGTCATATCACATGGGCAGGAGGTGCCATGATGTACAGCAGTCTTAATAAGAGTATATAGGGTGTGAAATAACTGCTGACATAGGTGTCTTGACTGGGCAGCAGAAGCAGTAGTAGTAGTATTAACAGTAGTACTTGATACAGAGTCATATCACATGGGCAGGAGGTGCCATGATGTACAGCAGTCTTAATAAGAGTATATAGGGTGTGAAATAACTGCTGACATAGGTGTCTTGACTGGGCAGCAGAAGCAGCAGTAGTAGTATTAACAGTAGTAGTTGATACAGAGTCATATCACATGGGCAGGAGGTGCCATGATGTACAGCAGTCTTAATAAGAGTATATAGGGTGTGAAATAACTGCTGACATAGGTGTCTTGACTGGGCAGCAGCAGCAGCAGAAGCAGCAGTAGTAGTATTAACAGTAGTAGTTGATACAGAGTCATATCACATGAGCAGGAGGTGCCATGATGAACAGCAGTAGGAATAGGAGTATATAGAGTGTCAAATAACTGCTGACATAGGTGTATTGACTGGGCGGCAGCAGCAACAGCAGAAGCAGCAGTAGTAGTATTAACAGTAGTAGTTGATACAGAGTCATATCACATGGGCAGGAGTTGCCATGATGTACAGCAGTCTTAATAAGAGTATATAGAGTGTGAAACAACTGCTGACATAGGTGTATTGACTGGACGGCAGCAGCAGCAGAAGCAGCAGTAGTAGTATTAACAGTAGTAGTTGATACAGAGTCATATCACATGGGCAGGAGGTGCCATGATGAACAGCAGTACAGGGAGTGCAGAATTATTAGGCAAATGAGTATTTTGACCACATCATCCTCTTTATGCATGTTGTCCTACTCCAAGCTGTATAGGCTCGAAAGCCTACTACCAATTAAGCATATTAGGTGATGTGCATCTCTGTAATGAGAAGGGGTGTGGTCTAATGACATCAACACCCTATATCAGGGGTGCATAATTATTAGTCAACTTCCTTTCCTTTGGCAAAATGGGTCAAAAGAGGGACTTGACAGGCTCAGAAAAGTCAAAAATAGTGAGATATCTTGCAGAGGGATGCAGCACTCTTACATTTGCAAAGCTTCTGAAGCGTGATCATTGAACAATCAAGCGTTTCATTCAAAATAGTCAACAGGGTCGCAAGAAGCGTGTGGAAAAACCAAGGCGCAAAATAACTGCCCATGAACTGAGAAAAGTCAAGCGTGCAGCTGCCAAGATGCCACTTGCCACCAGTTTGGCCATATTTCAGAGCTGCAACATCACTGGAGTGCCCAAAAGCACAAGGTGTGCAATACTCAGAGACATGGCCAAGGTAAGAAAGGCTGAAAGACGACCACCACTGAACAAGACACACAAGCTGAAACGTCAAGACTGGGCCAAGAAATATCTCAAGACTGATTTTTCTAAGGTTTTATGGACTGATGAAATGAGAGTGAGTCTTGATGGGCCAGATGGATGGGCCCGTGGCTGGATTGGTAAAGGGCAGAGAGCTCCAGTCCGACTCAGACGCCAGCAAGGTGGAGGTGGAGTACTGGTTTGGGCTGGTATCATCAAAGATGAGCTTGTGGGGCCTTTTCGGGTTGAGGATGGAGTCAAACTCAACTCCCAGTCCTACTGCCAGTTTCTGGAAGACACCTTCTTCAAGCAGTGGTACAGGAAGAAGTCTGCATCCTTCAAGAAAAACATGATTTTCATGCAGGACAATGCTCCATCACACGCGTCCAAGTACTCCACAAGTGGCTGGCAAGAAAGGGTATAAAAGAAGAAAAACTAATGACATGGCCTCCTTGTTCACCTGATCTGAACCCCATTGAGAACCTGTGGTCCATCATCAAATGTGAGATTTACAAGGAGGGAAAACAGTACACCTCTCTGAACAGTGTCTGGGAGGCTGCGGTTGCTGCTGAACGCAATGTTGATGGTGAACAGATCAAAACACTGACAGAATCCATGGATGGCAGGCTTTTGAGTGTCCATGCAAAGAAAGGTGGCTATATTGGTCACTGATTTGTTTTTGTTTTGTTTTTGAATGTCAGAAATGTATATTTGTGAATGTTGAGATGTTATATTGGTTTCACTGGTAAAAATAAATAATTGAAATGGGTATATATTTTTTTTTTGTTAAGTTGCCTAATAATTATGCACAGTAATAGTCACCTGCACACACAGATATCCCCCTAAAATAGCTAAAACTAAAAACAAACTAAAAACTACTTCCAAAAATATTCAGCTTTGATATTAATGAGTTTTTTGGGTTCATTGAGAACATGGTTGTTGTTCAATAATAAAATTAATCCTCAAAAATACAACTTGCCTAATAATTCTGCACTCCCTGTAGGAATAAGAGTATATAGAGTGTTAAACAACTGCTGACATAGGTGTATTGACTGGGCGGCAGCAGCAGCTGAAGCAGCAGTAGTAGTATTAACAGTAGTAGTTGATACAGAGTCATATCACATGGGCAGGAGTTGCCATGATGTACAGCAGTCTTAATAAGAGTATATAGGGTGTGAAATAACTGCTGACATAATTGTCTTGACTGATCCAAAGGAGTCATGGGAGAAAATCATGTGGTCAGATGAGACTATAATATAATTTTTTGATCATAATTTCACTAACCGTGTTCGGAGGAAGAATAATGATGAGTACCATGCCAAGAACGCCATCCCTAATGTGAAGCATGGGGGTGGTAGCATCATGCTTTGGTGGTGTTTTTCTGCACATGGGACAGGGTGACTGCACTGTATTAAGGAGAGGATGACCGGGGCCATGTATTGCAAGATTTTGGGCAACAACCTCCTTCCCTGAGTTAGAGCTTTGAAGATGGGTCGAGGCTGGGTCTTCCAACATGAGAATGACCCAAAGCACACAGCCAGGATAACCAAGGATTGGCTCTGTAAGGAGCATATCAAGGTTCTGGCGTGGCCTAGCCAGTCTCCAGACCTAAACCCAATAGAGAATCTTTGGAGGGAGCTCAAACTCCGTGTTTCTCAGCGATAGCCCAGAAACATGACTGATGTAGAGAAGATCTGTGTGGAGGAGTGGGCCAAAATCCCTCCTCCAGTGTGTGCAAAGCTGGTGTAAAACTACAAGAAATGTTTGACCGCTGTAATTGCAAAGAAAGCCTACTGTACCAAATATTAACATTGATTTTCTCTGATGTTGAAATAGTTATATTCAGCACTGTAAATACATCAGGTCCGGGGCTTCATCAGGGAATGCATGGCAAGGGACCCTTCAGCGCCCTGAACCGACGACGGGTGCCAGAAAGTCACCGCCGATCCAGGACTCATTCATCTTTATGAATGTGAGTCTGTCCACGGAGTCTGTGGACAGACGGGTCCTCTTGTCCGTGACCACCCCACCTGCCGCGCTGAATGTCCGCTCAGATAGTACGCTGGAGGGGGGGCAAGACAATAACTCCAGCGCATACTGAGCGAGCTCGCGGCAGGTGTCCAATCTGGCAACCCAGTACTCCATGGGGTCGTCGGTGCTCATACTGTCAGAAGCACCGACGGACGCCATGTAGTCTGCCACCATGTGGGCCAGCCGCTGGTGGTGACTGCTGCTGCTGCTGCTGGTGGTGGTACTGGGTCGCTCGGTTTGGAAGAACATCCTCATCTCTTCCATTAGGTCCCCTGCTCGGCTGCAGCTGGGTGCAGCCACCTGCTGGGTGAGATGAGGGGGGACAACTGGAGGCCGGGGAGTTGCCTGCTCCAACCGTCTGACAATGGCTGCCTGCAGTTCCTCCATCCGGTGCTGCCTCCGGCTGGCTGGGATGAACTGCTCCAGTTTCCCCTTGCACCTGGGATCCAAAAGGGTGGCCATCCAGAAATCATCCCTCGTCTTGATGGTCTTAACCCGGGGGTCCCTCCTGAGGCATCTCAGCATGTGGGCAGCCATGGGGAAGAGCACAGCCCGCTGTGACTCCTCAATGCTGGCCAGGTGAATGAGGTGCGACTCTTCTTCCCTGAGGCGCTGCTGGTCAAACTCAGACATGCCCAACCCCCGGACTATCGGTGCCCCCAACACCGGCTCTCCCTCCTGACCAGGCCCTGACTCCGGGACGACACGAGCAACCACCTCCTCCTCCTCTTCATCATCATCCTCCTCCTCCTCCTCCTCCTCCTGGTCCTGGCCCTGGTCTCGGTGGAGCATTGCTGACTCCTCCTGCTCCACCAAGGCACTCTCCCCAGCCTCGAGCAGGCGATCTAGTGTCCTCTCCAGCATGAACAGTATTGGCAGCACGCTATTGAGGCCAATTTGCTCACTGCTGACCATCTTGGTCGCCTGCTCGAAGGAGGACAACACTTGGCAGACCTGGTTTATCTGCCCCCACTCCGCACAGGCGATGAAAGGGAGTTGTGGTGAAGCCCTCTGAGTGCCTAGTTCCATCAGGTACTCCCTCACCGCCCTTTGCTGCTCCCACAACCTCTTCAGCATGTGGAGGGTGGAGTTCCACCGCGTCACACTGTCCACAATCAGCCTGTGAAGGGGCAGATTGTACTTCCGCTGCAATTTGGACAGGGACGCGGTAGCGGTTGGGGAGCGCCTGAAGTGGCTGGCAATCCTATGCGCCTTTGCCACAATGTCACTCAACCCTGGATAAGTGCGCAGGAACTTCTGCACCACCAGGTTGAGGACATGTGCCAGACAGGGCACGTGCGTCAGACTGCCAGCATGGAGGGCGGCGAGTAGGTTGCTGCCGTTATCGCAGACAACCATACCTGGCTGGAGCCTTCGGGGTGTCAGCCACTTCTGGACCTGAGCTTGAAGTGCTTTCAGCACTTCTTCTGCAGTGTGTCTCCGGTCCCCTAAACTAACAAGCTGGAGCACGGCCTGACAGCGCACGTGCCCCACACTTGAGTAGCTACGGGGGCGCTTGCTGGGAGGCTCAGCAGCTGCGGAGACAGTGGCTTGAGGGAGACCAGCAGTTCTCCCCTGGACACCCCGGGGCGGCACCACAAGATCGGTTGCCGACGATCCCTCACCGACGCCTCGGAGGGAAACCCAATGGGCCGTGAAGCTGATGTAGCGTCCCTGCCCATGCCTGCTGGTCCAGCCATCCATTGTCAGATGAACCCTGTCGCTGACAGCGTGATCCAGCGACAGGGTTACATTCTGCACAATGTGCTGGTGTAGGGCAGGGACACCAGTCCTGGCAAAGAAATGGCGGCTGGGGACACGCCATTGGGGTTGGGCCTGCTCCAACATCTGCCTGAAGGGGTTGCTGTCAACTATGTTGAAGGGCAGCAGATGTTGGGCAATAACCCTTGCCAGGAGCCCATTGAGGGAACGCACACGTCGGTCTCCAGGGGGGAAGGGAGTGGTGCGGTCAAAGGCATCTGAAATCGACGCCTGGCGCCGGACGGCAGTGCGGGACACAGACGTGGAGGGTGCTGTGGAAGTAGAGGTCTGGCTGCCGGTACCAGTACCTCTACTAGAGGGAGCGGGGGGGCATGACCTGCTGGAAACAGATGAAGATGTGGCAGGGGCTGCTGTACCCTGCTCACTTGTGGTGGTGGCGCTGCTACCACCACCACGCTTCATCTCGTCATACAACGCCCAGTGGTTTATCCTCAGGTGCTGGTTCAGGGCTGTGGTACCCACCCGAGCCAAACACTTCCCTCTCTTCACCCTCACTTTACAAATCCGGCAGATGGCCACGGTAGGGTTGTCTGCCACCAGGGTAAAGAAATTCCAGACAGGTGACTTCAGCACCGCCCTCCTGTCAGATGGGGTGACGCTTACTTGCACCTGCTGGGATTCGGTGCGCACAGGTGGAGCTGCCTGCTGCTGCTGCTGCTGCTGCTGCTCCTCCTCCTGACACCTCCTGCTGCCATCACCAGTGGAGACCCTGACGATGGTCTCCCTGGTGGTGACCTGGCGCACCGTTTCACCAGGGTGCCTACCTTCCCCGTCGTCACTGACGTAGTGAGCCGACGCGTCAGATGGCAACCATGATGGGTCACCCTCTTCGCCCCCAGAGATGTCAGACCAAGGGCTGAGATGTGTTGGTCTGAGGGAACCACGTGACATGGAGCCTCTAGCCTGGCTCCGCTGTCCCCTCACCCACGCCTGGGTCTGACTAGGTGCTGCTGTTTCCTGCACCAAAACAGCAGCACCAGTTTGAAGGGATGTCTCTGGGATACTGCCAGCAGGTATCCCATCCTCCTCATCCATCCCTTCAAAAAGGTCCTGACCATCAGGACAGAGCTGGAGGTCTGCCTGATGCATGGCCTCCCCCAAGAGATCCCTATCACTGTCGCTGTCGAACAGTAAGATGCTGGACTCTTGGGGGCTGGGGGGGGGTAGTACAGGCAACGGTGTAATGGTGGTACTACTGTGAGTCGGGACCGACGACTCAGTGGCACTGCTGTGCCCCATGTAGTCCACCACTACTTGAGCCTGAGATGGCAATATCGGGCGGCTGCCCGATGGGAAGAACTCCCGGATCAGGCGTACTCCCCTTGCACCCGATCCTCTACCACTAGTAGGGGCACGAGAGGTACCCCGTGCTGGCAGCGATCCAGCACTGGGAGTAACTCCCCTACCCCTGCTGCCACGGCCACGGATGCCGCTCATAATTGCTGATATGTGTGTGGGGGGGTTAAACTTTATTGGGGGGGAAAATGTGAACAAAATGTGTTTTTGTGTTTTTTTTACAAGACAGGCACGCAGACAAAGACGTACACAGACAGCTACTAAACTATAAGAAAAGTAGTACACCAGACAAGGACTACAAAATTAAAGAAAAAAAAAAAAAGCACTAAACAAACACTAACTTTTTTTTTTTTTTTTTTTTTTAAACACAAAACACAGACACTAAACACACACTAAGCTAAGCTAGATGAAATAAATGTACACTAACAGTGTGTACACTTACTACACAAAATTTAACTAAACTGAACACAAAACTTAGCTTTAATAAAAGCTCTTTAGGGAAAACTAAACAAAATTTGAACTGAGATGCCTATCAAATATCACTGAACAGCGAACCTGCAAGATCTAACAGTAACACAAGATGAACAAAACTTAGCTTTTAGAAAAGCTCTTTTATAAAGCTCAGCAAAACGTGTTCTGAAATCTCTTGCAAATATAACTGAACAGGGAGGATTGCAGGATCAAACAGTAACACAAATGAAAAAAACAGCACAAAACAGCACAAAACGTAGCTTTGAAAAAAGCTCTTGGGTCTATTGCTTTGAAAAAAGCAGTTGATATACTGGAAAAGATCCACTGGAATCACTAAATAGCAATGCTGGTGATGATCTAAATCAATCAAGAACAAAGACACAGGAAACCAGGAACACAGAAACAGCCTCCACACTCTATAGCCAGCTTCTGAATCTGCAATGAAATGGTGCTGGGAGTGAGCTTATATAATGTCCATGCAGGCAGGTTCCTATTGGTTGCTAACCTGTGACGAGTGTGGAAGGAGAACTCTGATTGGCTCTGATGCAAAAGGGCGGAGCAAATAATCGCGCAATATTCCTATTGCCGAATATTCGCATTGCGATTATTCGGCAATATAAAATGATCGCTTCAGCTACTCGGCCCAATGGCTCTAATCATACCAGCAATGCTTTCAGACGTCTATGGAGATCACTAGGATGTGATCTGTTTTAAAAATGAAACTGTAAAAATCGCTCTGATGCGGAAGATCGGGGCGAGGAAAATAATCGCGCGATATTGCGTTTGCCGAATAATCGCATTGCGATCTTTCTGGAAAATTCAATGAACGCTTCAGCTACTCGGCCCAGGGTCTCTAATGATACCAGCAATGCTTTTAGACGTCGATGGAGATATCTAGGATGTGATCTGATTCAAAAAAAAAATTGTAAAAAATCGAATATTCGGAATTGCGAATATTCACAGCGAATTTCGAAATATAGCGCGATTTCTCGAATATGCTATATTCGAGTCGAATATTCGCAATGCGAATATTCGTGAGCAACACTAGTGACTAGGAGTAAAGCCGCGTACACACGATCAGTCCATCCGATGAGAACGGACCGACGGACCGTTGTCATAGGTTAACCAATGAAGCTGACTGATGGTCTGTCACGCCTACACACCATGGGGTAAATAACCGATCCGGTCAGAACGTAGTCACGTAAACCACGTACGACGGCACTATAAAGGGGAAGGTCATATCCAATGGCGCCACCCTTGGGGCTGCTCTTGCTGATTCTGTGTTACCGCGTGTTTGTAAAAGTTTGGTTAGAGCCGTTTCGCGCTTTTCAGTCTCCATGCTTTGCAGATCGTTTTCTCGGGTTCAGTTTGTGCTTGTGGATTCGTATCTGTTTTTCAGTGCTTGCAGTCAGGTTGTATCTGTTTTGCAGAGCGTTCCTGTCCGCTCGATTTCTGTTTTTCAGTGCGTTCTATACAGGCCTTGCTGTACTTGGGTGCTTTCTGTTTTAAGTGTTCTGCTATCATACAAGTGATACAGAAGGTCTATATTAAGGTAAGTTGTCTCCTTTCACATCACAATCTATATATGTCTTAAATGTATGGTAATGTCTTGTATTTCTTGCATCATTTCCTAATTACCACGATTGTAATATGCTGTGAATGTCCCTTTTGTCCCTATGCATGTTCTAAGCTTTCAATGTTCCTTTTTTGGCCACACTAACCTGTCCAGCATGCTATCCTAGGCCCAAACACACCTAGCCTAGTCTGTTTACATCTTTTTTTTGTCTGCTCCATTGTAGTTCAAATCCCCCCCCCCATTGGACGTTATCAATGGGCCCCATTGATAACGTCCAATAGGACGAAACGCGTCTGGAGGCAGCGTCAGTGACGTCACCACGCCTAGGAGGAGGGCTCCTCAAGCCGGCCGGCTTTTTACCTGTTACATGCCGTTTTTAAACTTCTTAAGTGTAAGTACACTACTGTTTTAAATAAATTTGTTATACCTACGGTATCACGCTATTGCGTCCCTCTCTGTTTTCCCGCTACATGCGAATCGGACTGGTTTATCACTGCTGTTTTGCTGACGGGTTGTGTTTGCGTCCTAAACCGCAAACACTCATCATTTTCCATACCAAGGCTGCTATTTGGCTGGGAATCTCGGAGTATCCTAGTCCAGGGGATCAAAAGGCCGTGGCTGGGCTATAGCCAACTGCACCAAAGGCTTGCCATCTGGTAAGCTGATATATGTTTCTGGTGGTGGGATAACACAGATTGTATGCATGTCACCAGGTGCATCGAAAATCTGACAAGCCAATGTTCCTACATGCAAATCAGCCTCTGATCATTTTACTGATACTATTTGCTGGATGATTGGGTGAAATCCATTACCACTTACATTATCTATGGACTGTCCAATGTTACATAGTTATTTGTTTTGATATTGGGCGTGGTTTTTTATATTGTTATATTTTTCTGTTATCGCACGCTAGCCGCTGCCTGAGGACTGTGTTGTGGCAGCGCGGTTTTGTTGTTTTACAATGAAAAATATAAATTCTGTCCCCTATTTTGTAGGCGCTATAACTTTTGCGCAAACCAGTCGCTTATTGCGATTTTTTTTACCAAAAATATGTAGAAGAATACGTATCGGCCTAAACTGAGAAAAAAAATGTGTTTTATTTTTTTTTAAATTGGGATATTTATTATAGCAAAATATTGTATTTTTTTCAAAATTGACGCTCTTTTTTGTTTATAGCGCAAAAAATTAATACTGCACAGGCGATCAAATACCACCAAAAGAAAGCTCTACTTGTGGGGAAAAAAGGAAGTCAATTTTGTTTGGGAGCCACGTCGCACGACCGCGCAATTGTTAGTTAAAGCAAAGCAAGGCCGAAAGCTGAAATTTCACCTGGGCAGGAGGGGGGTATATGTGCCCAGTAAGCAAGTGGTTAAGGGACAGATTTCGGCTTTATCCATTTTATTCCAAAAAACTCCTCCCTCGCAATCCCTAGTCAAGGCTTTTCATCAGGAAATTGATATAAATCCCCCAATTCAACTGTTCTCCTTGTATTCTCTATACTTCAGAGACCTTCCTTTCAACCAATTACAGCTATTCTTCACATATTAGATTGCGTCATGCTCAACATGACGTCTGTTAGGCGTGTTTCTGAATTAGCAGCTCTTTCTTGTTTTGCACAAAGACAAAGTGGTTTTAACTACTTGAGGCCCGCGCTATAGCCGAATGACGGCTTCAGCGCGGACCTGAAAATCCAGCAGGACGTCAATTGACGTCTGCCCCTTTCCTCGTTCCCCGCGCGCGCTCCCGAGCACAGCGGGTAAATTCTGTGCTGGCCGTGTCCCTTGGACACAGCCAATCACAGATCGCCGTGAACGGCCAATCTGGGGGGCCGTTTGGTATGCGATCTGTGCGCCCAATGAGAGATGATCTCAAATGTAAACATATGACATCATCTCTCATTGCCGGCTCACACAGAGACAGCGTCCTGTCAGGGAGAGAGGAGACCGATCTGTGTCTCTTGTACATAGGGACACAGATCGGTCACCTCCCCCAGTCAGTCCCCTCCCCCCACAGTTAGTAACACTATTCAGGGTACACATTTAACCCCTTCCTCACCCCCTAGTGTTAACCTATTCAATGTCAGTCACATTTATACAGTAATTAGTGCATATTTATAGCACTGATCGCAGTATAAATGTGAATGGTGCCAAAAATGTGTCAAAAGTGTCCGATGTGTCCGCCATAATGTCGCAGTCCCAATAAAAATCGCAGATCGCCACCATTACTAGTAAAAAAATAAATAATAAAAAATAATAATTCTGTCCCCTATTTTGTAGGCGCTATAACTTTTGCGCAAACCAGTAGCTTATTGCGATTTTTTTTTTTTACCAAAAATATGTAGAAGAATACGTATCGGCCTAGACTGAGAAAAAAAAATATATTTTTTAAAAAATTGGGCTATTTATTATAGCAACAAGTAAAAAATATGTTTTTTTCAAATCTGTCTTTTTTTTTTGTTTATAGCGCAAAAAAAAAAAACCCGCAGAGGTGATCAAATACCACCAAAAGAAAGCTCTACTTGTGGGGAAAAAAGGACGTCAATTTTGTTTGGGAGCCACGTCGCATGACCGCGCAATTGTCAGTTATATGACACAGTGCCCGAAGTGGTTAAGATCAAAACTATCCTTCCTACTCAAGATGGTCTTTTCGTTCCACCTCAGTGAGGACAGTTCTTCTTTCCCTCTTTTCTGCCCCAAAACACGACAATGAAATTACCCTACATTGCCTGACTATCATCAGGGCTGTTGGGGTCTAGCTGAAAGCTACAGCAGCTTATAAAAAGACTGAGCCCTCCTGCCTGTGGGCTTCCTGATTCCCGCGCCACAATTGCTAGGGCATAAGCCTCTAAGGAAAGGGCTCCTGTTTTCAATCAGAGGCCACATGAATAAATAATAGCTTGGGCTTGAAGCTGTCACATTTAGCAGCAGTATTATTACTGCTACTAAATGGACCGCTTCCTGCTGATAGAGGTTCGGCAGGCAGGCAGGTAAACACTCCCTTCCGTTTTCTGAACCCTGAACAGGCAAAGTTCCTTCCAATGTATGATAGAGAGTTAAGAGGCAATGAATGATTTGGAGGCACTGCATACAGTTGAGGCCTGAGGCAGTGGCACTGGAGTTGACTTACTAAAGGAGTAGAGCAAAATGTGTTTTCCAAAGAATATCCAATAATATACAGAGACACATGGGGCACTGTGAATAACAGAAAAGTCTAAGGTACTGTGTGCAAAGACAGTGGGGGCAATTCGGTAAAGCATTTGCGACACTTTTCTGGTGGTATCATTGCATTAAAAAGTTCTGTTCCTATAGCATGAAAGCCATGTGACAGCTCCATTAACAGTTCAGGCACATACAACAGAGTCAGATAGCTCTTACTTGCTCCAATTTCACAGTGTGTAGCTACTGTTGCAACAAATTAAAAAATAATTATCAGCTTTTCGTTGATGAGGAAACTGGAGATAACCAAGACAGATGCTGGGTTGGCATACGGAGAATGCTCAGAGTGGGGTTGTGTACTATGTGCAGAGTAGTAGTATATGTAGAAGAGCAGGGCATAGGGTATGTTTGCATGTGCAACCACCCACACTCCCTAGTCACAGGTTTGCTAGGATGCTGTTGGCTGCATAGATTCATTGGTTCCTAGGATGCCGGCTAGTGTGCCTACAACATTCCATGAATTACAGGTAGTGTGTGCTAATGACAAATGCTAGTCACTGCAATAGAGAGGCATAAGGCACTAAATATAAAAAGACAAGTGAGAGACATTGCTTGTGAACGAGAGACATGAGGCACTGTGTGTAGTATATAACAGAGAAGAATAAAACACTGAATGCAACTGAGGCATGATGTACTTACTGTGTGTAACAGGATATGAATAACCTCTGAGCTGCTAGAGACACTGTAATTCAGAAGTAAGACGGGGTACTAGAACCCATAAATCAGACAAAATGGCTTGCCAATTTAATCACAGCCTTCAACATGTGTAACAAAAGAGATGAGTAAAAGTGTACAATATGGTGCTGTTAACATCAGATTTTTTCTTTAGCTACAATATAATACAACTGCATGCTTCCTTCAATTTGTAGTTCTCTAGGGCAGAGCAAGGGGACATCAGAGTCTGATTACTTACTCCTTTGCATAGGATTTAATTAATGAAAGGTCATTTTAAAAAGAACTTGCTGGCTGGGAAACCCCATAGGGGTTTATTGGTGTGCAGATGTAGCGCCCCCTTACTTTCAGTATGGGCACTACGCTAAAGTTAGTGGGGAATGGGAGAGTTATTTTGCTCCCATTCACAATTTGCTAAATTCTGGGCTGCTGTCATTCCTGAACTGTCCTGTAGGTCAGTCTGCGCTCCAGGGGTGCCGATCTCACCCCTGGGCGGCAGTTGGCGCTAGAGGGGTTCTGGCGGAGAAACTTTCCCCAGCAGCCAATGAGGGGAGTTGAGCCTCGCTGTGCATGCTGGGAGAGAGTATATCTGTGGCAGACACAATTTTCATTGGTTCTTCGCGGGTTCCTGGTTGCAGGTGCGGCACCCGCCTTTAGGGTGTGCGCATCCAACAGACCCCAGCGATATGGCCTACCAGGCCGGGGTCACATGCTACGCGGAGCTCCATGTTGCTGAAAGGGGCCCCAGTGACTTGCTGGGTCCCCTGCTTTATTAAGGAGATCCCAGGCTAATGGGGGGTCGGCTTGAGGAGAACCCGGAGGCAGGTTATCCAATAGGGCTTGAACGAACCATCGGGGATCTTGTGACCGGGACACTGACAGGTACACTTCAACTGTCACCCGGTGACCCTTACTTAATCTACTGGGAGGATTCGCTCAATCCGTTCGGTTCACTTAAAATACTAGGCCTGTGGCAGAGGCCCTAGAGCCAGGTCTGTGGCAGAGGCCTGTTCCTCCCAGCAATCTAAAGTGACACTTCGGCTGCCAGGCTTGTGGCAGGAGTCTGTCTGGGGGCACTTCACCCACTCTGGCTAGAGTGGCGACGAACTGTGACTACTACTACTGTGCTGTTAAGAGCAGGATTGCTTGGTTCTTATCCAGGCCTGATACCGCAAAGTTCTCTATAACTTCATCAACCTTTTTGCTCTACTTCATGTTGATGTTGGCCATGTTGGGCCTGGAAATAAAGCATTTGAAAACCTTCTTTTATTAACTGGACATTCGTTCACTACTCATCAGCTATACCCCTGGACAACACTGAGAGGTAACTTAAATATGCAGATTCCCAAATCAACCAGCGGCCCCTGAGGGTGTATTGCTACACAGATCTTCGTTGTTATAGTCTAATGCCGCGTACACACCATCACTTTATGTGATGAAAAAAAACGACGTTTTTAAAAACGTCAATTTAAATGACCGTGTGTGGGGGAAAACGTTGTTTTATGTCTTGTGAAAAACGACAAAAAAAAATTTAAGCATGCTTCAATTTTTTGTGTCGTTTTTCAAAACGTCGTTTTTTGTGTCACAGAAATTGACCGTGTGTAGCAAAAAACAACGTTTAAAACAACGTTTTTAAACCCGCGCATGCCCAGAAGCTAGTTATGAAGCGAGCTTCAATGGAAAAAAAGTGGTGAACGTAACCTCGCTTTGCTAGAGCATTGTGAAAAAACTATGGTGTGTAGGCAATGTCGTTTTTGAAAATTGAAGTTTCAAATACGTAGTTTTTTACTTCACAGAAAATGTCGTTTTTTTCCATCACATAAAGTGATGGTGTGTACGCGGCATAAGGAGGGCAAATTGTTGGCGTGAAAGCCACCAGCTCAGAATTTTAGGCCCTGGTGTGTTCTGGTCTGCGATTTTATTTATGTATTATTATTTTTTTTTTTTAGCTGTGCATATTTTGGAAGACAAGAGAATGAAGGAAACTTTTTTCAGTTACATTTCAAACATAAAATGATGCAACACTTTCCTGTGTTACTGTGGTAAAATCTCCGGTCTGTGTTTTTATGGTTCAACCTTAAAGCAGAACTAAACCTGTTGATTTAATTGTTTCATAAAAAAAAGTTACATTCAAGGCATGTCATGAATGATAACTGTAACTGTTTTTCAACTGAACTGTCAAGCCATCAAATGGCTGGTGTCACAACAGATCACATGTGCAGCAACATGGCACCTGCAGATCAAACAGGGGCTAAAACAGTAGCTTCCTTGGCCGTAAAGTGGAGAAGGGTTTAGTACAGCTTTAAGATCAAGTACCTTTATTTTAAATCAACAGTAGTGGCACAAGGTATTACAGTTGAAACAATTGCTCGCCTTTTTAGCAATGGAAGCTGCCATCTTATCTTTTGTTTGATCTGCAACTTCCATAGTGCTGCATATGCGATCGGGTATGACACCAGCCATTTGATGGTTTGACAGTTTGGATGAAAGCACAAATAAACAGTTCTTTGAAACCGTTAAATCGATGGGTTTAGTTCTGTTTTAAAAGTAAAACAATAAAGGGAAATTTCCCTTACCCTTTTCTATTCATATGATTTAGAAGCCATACACAAAACAATGCTAGTGCACACTTGGTGGAAAAGTATGAATGTTGGCATTTTTCACTGCTTTAGGGGTTGGTGGCTGGGCTGAGTTTTGGGGAGCACACTTCCGGGACTTTTATAAACAAGTTACCATTCAGGGGCTGATGTGCTGCCAGGGCTACATATGCTACTGTGCAGGGCCCAAGCAGATGATGAAACTAATGAGAAGTGTCCATATCTAAATGAAAACAATTCAGTCAGAACCCCCATTTTTACTGGCAGAAGCTGATGAACATGCTCCGCTAGGGGAGTGTACTGCAAGGGCACCAGAGGTCCTATCTTGTAAAGAAATAGGGCAATTAAAATCCAAATTAAAGAGATGCTGGGGCTTGGTCCAGGACTACATGTTTTGGGGGTTGACCCCTTCGTCAGGTCCCATGGTCCAAGGTTCTGATGTTTCCTCTTTCTGATGGTGACGGGCTCCGGCCGTGAATGTCACTTTCTGGTGCGCTGGCAGTTGCCAGCTTTGTCCATCCATCTTGCTTCAATTGGACTTGCCTCTTGCCCCTAGGAGCCCCGGGATCAGAGCCAGCCATCCATTCATCAGGCTTAGAAGCGCCAATCACAGAACTTGTGAGTTCTGGTGCCTCACTGGCACATACTTCTGTTCATCCCTCTGCATGGGCATTAGATGTGATCTCCGTTACAGCCACCAGTCTGTGAAGTTTCTCAATGAAGTGCTAATTGCCTTAGCTCTTAAAGTTTGTTTCTGACTCACTGGAACAGCGCCCCCCTGTTGAACATTTGTTGCCTCTTATTTGGTCTTATGAGTAGAGCAGTGGCCTGGGTTTAATCCTTCCTTCACATACCACTTTTCATATGCCCTTTGCGCCTGGCTGTTTGTTGTTTGCATTAAAGTATTGCCTGCTTGTTTGCATGCACAGCTCAGAGTACAATTTTGGCAAATGCAGAAGTGAATGAACTCATGTGCATGCGCCAGTCTGGCCAATCAAAATGGCTGAAGATGTCAGCAGCTGGCGAGGGTGCACATGGTATCTCTGGAGTGGGGGTGAGTATAGTTCAGCTTTAACTGTTTAAGAGCTGCAGACTGGTAGTGGGACTAATAATATAGGTTAAATCAAGGGAAATAGTAGTTGTGTTTTCAATACCAGCGATGATGAATGAGGTTGGGAATGGGTGAGAATACCTTTCTATTTGTTCCATATCAGTGACTCACAAAGTATTGAAACCAGAGCCATGAGGTTTTGTGTGGTAGTACGTGCTCTCCCTCTATTCACTGCTTTCTGACTAAACATGAAAAAAGAAGCAGAATACTGACAAGGTCATTCCTCTGCTCACTCTTTTCTCAACTCTTATTAGCACACTCCTTGTTAATATATTTGCATACAGGACACTTGAGCTCCCAGCCCTGCCCCTTCCTCTCCTAGTGCTGCTGTAAAGGGGAATGCAGAAGGCTGACATCAAGTCTAATAAATGCTAAACTAGTTGCAGTGAACACATTGAATATTATAGTACTCCGGTTTTCTCCCACACTTCAAAGACATGCTGGTAGGTTAGTTGACTCCTGTCTAAATTGTCCCTAGAATGTGTGCATGATTGTAAGCTAGAGACCTTAGATCAGGCATGTCCAAAGTCTGGCTCGCGGGCCAATCGCAGCCCGCGTTCCGGTTTCGGACGGCCCGTCTGGCCATTTTGACACGTATGTCTTTTGTGGCCCCCAACGAATCCCCGAGCGCCGGGGGCCACAAAAGAAATACATGCTGGCTGCCTTGGAGGAGGTGGGACAAGCGCCGTGCATACAGGAGTATTTCCTGTTTACACGGCAACAGGAAGTCCCATCTCCTGCGCTGCCATTGGACGACTGTTCTGTCCATCACAGGAGGCGGGACTTTCGATTAAAGAGCCAGCCGATAAAACAGGAAATTCTCCTGTATGTTTGTCAGTGCTTGTTATGCCCCCTCCCTGTCTCTTCCAAGGCTGTAGATGTCCATGAATCAGGCTGCAATAGTCAGTCTGCATTCAGGGCAAGGGGGGTGCTGTATTCATGGCAAGGGGGGGGGGGTGCTGTATTCATGTCAAGAGGGTGCTGTATTTATGGCAAGGGGGGTGCTGTATTCATGGCAAGGGGGGGTGTTGTATTCATGGAGGGGGGGTGCTGTATTCATGGCAAGGGGGTGCTGTATTCATAGCAAGGGGGTGCTGTATTCATGGCAAGGGGGGTGCTGTATTCCTGACAAGGGGGGTGTTGTATTAATGGCAAGGGGGTGCGCTGTATTCAGGGCAAGGGGGGTGCTGCATTCAGGACAAGGGGGTGCTGCATTCAGGACAAGGGGGTGCTGCATTCAGGGCAATGGGGGTGCTGCATTTATGGCACTTGTGAGACTGTATTGATGAGCAGTGACCCTTATTTTGATTCACAGTTTTTTATTTAAAATATAAGATTTTTTTTACAGTGAAGGTGCGTGTTATACGCCGATAAATACGGTATATCCAAACATCACGCCTGAGCTCATCTCTTCACCACACACAGCCACAAAGGCAAGATAATTCTTGTTGGGCCGTGTATTAGTTGCTCAAATTAACACACTTAGACCGAATTTTAATGGTTCACAGAATATCAGGCAAAATAGTCGACCCTCACGCATGTTCACTTCATCAAATCTGACCCTCTTTGAAAAAAGTTTGGACACCCCTGCCTTAGCTCATAAGCTCTTTAAAGGCAGTGGCTGATGTGAATTTACAACACATACTGTATGTAAATTGATGGTGCTATATGAATACCCGAAAAAAATATATAATCTTTTTTTTTTTTAAGAATACAGACCTGTATTAATAACTGTATTTTATATCCGCCTGAAGTTAAGCTTCCGTTCTGCATGTGTTTCTCAGATCCTTTCATAATTGTAGTAGTTGTTTAGGCATTGCAAATATACAGAACATTTATTGCAAAGTCTTTAATAAATTATCCTGATTTACAAATAATTTGTGTAATTAGTGTTCACTTGGAAGGTGGCGTAAAAGTTTTTGCCATAAAATGACAGTAAAAGGGTGCGTGGTTTGGCTACAGATGTTGATGGCTGCCTAGTTCCCCTGCCCTCCTCCCGACTGAGGCACAACAGCAATATGCAGTGCTGTTGGATTTCGGTCTTCCCTGTTGTGACAATAGGTCATTTTCCTTTATCCATATGTGCAGTATTTTTGGGGTTGGGCTTCATTTCTTTTCTTTCCCCTGCTTTTTAAAAAAAAGTAGTATGCTCTCTTTATTATTAGTATTTACTTATAGTGGATTTTTGAACTTCGTAGAAATGGATTCCAAACAATTTATCAATTGGGTCTTTTCCAACACCTCACCCCCCTTGCACATCAAACAGTGTGGGACCATGTGTGTGTGTGCACTTGACTCCCTGGTGGGTCCAATCTACCACAGTTCTCGGTATGGACACTATAGGCAGCCTCTAGGTTTGGGTCTCGCAGGTTCCAGGCTTCGCTCGAATGTGAGTATATGTGAGGATAGTTTATTACTGTCTCTTACATATTATTTTACTAAGTTTCCCTGTCTACACTTTATTATACTGGCTTATTTATATTTCTCTTTTTATTTAGATGCACCCTGGGGAAGTGTTTTTTTAGCCATTAAAAATATGTCGGGCATATCTGGATGCATCTTATGTCTTATATAGACGGTCTATTTGATTTTAGCTCAGTTGGATTTATTATTATCATACCACTCTGTTCTTAAGTCACATAAACATGGAGGATGATATTTTATGCCACATTGTGTAGGGTGCTTGTATGCTATGATCTATTTCTAAGACAATGGTCTTAATTGTAAATATTTTTTGTATGTTTATCAATTGCTGTATTCAATATGAGAGTTTTCACTGTCCAGATAATAAATACATATATATTTTTATTATTGACACATTTTCTGGCCACATTGAACATGCTTCATTTAAATTTGCTGCTTATTTACATTTCATTAGGGATGGAGACATAGGTTTTCCTGCGTCTCATTTAAAGTCCCACATTTTTCTGTTCCTCTTCTTTTTCATAATCAGTGCTGGTACCCACCACCTTTGGTTTGGAGGGCCTCGCTCCTGGGACACCCCTGGACATGTCCCGAAAGAAAACACCTGAATAAGCTTTCTACCTATCCTAAGGAGTGTACTATTATATGCAAAGACTTCAATGAGCTAGTGGACCAGTCCCTGGACTCTTCCAACCCCTAAAGGAAATGCTCCTCTGTGTTATCCTCTTTGCTCGTTATGAAGGACCTTTACAACATTTGGAGGTGTGTGCATGGTACGGAACAGGATTACACATTTTTCTCGCCCACACAAAGATTCTACTTAAGGCTTGATCTCTTTCTCACGTCTAAATCACTGCCACAAGTCACCTCAGCCTTTATTGGGCTCATTCCAAGATAAAAGCAGCAATAAATATACTCACAAATGTGAATTAAGTAAATACATGTCATAGCAAGTGACATCAACTGCCTGAAGGTCTAATCAAGTCTATCAGTACTGCCAGAAGACCAGGAGGCGTCAAAAAATGGCTGACGCTCTTCGATGGGCGAAACCTCTTCCTCAGAGCAAGGGTTTAGATTCACTACCCTAATTCTGAAGAAGAGGGTTCAATCTCGAAACACATCAGTCCTTTTTGGATGCCTCCTGGTCTTCTGGCAGTACCAATGGACTTGATTAGACCTTCAGGCAGTTGATGTCACTTGCTATGACATGCGTTTACCTTATTCACATTTGTGAGTATAATTATTGCTGTTTTTATCTTGGAATACATTTTATTGAGGCAATGTGCTAGGTCGGTGTGGCCTTTTGTTTTTTGTTGTTTTTCAGTCTGAGGATACGCATTGTTCTATAAGGGCAGCAAGACCATTGCCACTAAGAAGGGACAGTGAAGGTATGGCACCAAGCCCTTAACACTCCCCCCACCTGCTCCACATTTCTCATTGGGAAACAGTTATGAAGATTTGCCACCACTAGTATTATATCCCCTCCAAATTAGCAGTCATATATTCTTCTGTCTCCCCCAAATGTTGCAGGATCTGTGACTCAGATGGATCCCCAGTTCATATCCGATGGGCTTGTTCAACTCTTTGACCCCTGTTGAATGATGTGAATCACCTTATCTGCTTGAATACGAGTGTCAATGCCCATTTAGTTTGGCAGATGGCTCTCCTGGGGATAGGGTTAACCGAATGGCCCACCTCAGTACACTCCTTAATCACACTCTTATAGCTGCAAGACTTTCTATTGCTCGCAACTGGAAGAGTCCTACACCTCCCACTATCCAACTAGTGAGTTCCCTCCTTAATGATCATTGCTTAATGGAATTCCTGTTCACCAAAGCACACCTGTTGACTCCTAGATTTTATAAACAATGGTAATTATGGCTTAAGGACACAAGGAGTAGCCATCTACTTTAAGCATATATCAATCTGCCTGCATCCCTAAACTTTTGTTTTTTCACCTTTATTCAGTACTTGCCCTATCAGCAGCTGAGCCATCTACTGCAATTTCTTTCTGCGAGATTGGATATTGTGTATTTCTTGTGTCCCTCTTCTACTTTAGTGGTTGCACCCCTCAAGTATAGTCATTGGTCCCTGCATAGGCTCCATCCCTACTTTCCTAACACACCCTGCCCATACTTATGGTCACTGGTGTTACCCAGCCCCCCCGCCCCTCCTTCCTTGCATACCTGATGCAGTAAGATAATGTCCTGCTTCTGAGGTGCTACTATACAACCACAACATCTTTTTTTACTACTAACCCTGAAGCCTCGTACACACGATCAGTCCATCCGATGAGAACGGTCTGATGGACCATTGTCATCGGTTAACCGATGAAGCTGACTGATGGTCCGTCATACGCCTACACACCATCGGTTAAAAAAACAATCGTGTCAGAACGCAGTGACATAAAACACAACGACGTTCTGAAAAAAACGAAGTTCAATGCTTCCAAGCATGCGTCGACTTGATTCTGAGCATGCGTGGATTTTTAACCGATGGTTGTGCCTACTAACGATTGTTTTTTTCCCATCGGTTAGATATCCATCGGTTAAATTTAAAGCAAGTTGGCTTTTTTTTAACCGATGGTTAAATAACCTATGGGGCCCACACATGATCGGTTTTGACCCATGAAAACGGTCCACCAGACTGTTGTCCTCTGTTTAACCTATCAGGTGTACGAGGCCTGACAGTCTGGGTCAAAAATTCATTTTTTTTGGGGGGGGGGGGGGGTTTGTATTGAACTTAAAGTTATTGGCTATTGTGCATTTTTCATACATGTGATTTGTGTGCAATTTATGTTATATTGAATATAATGTCCATTGTTTGTGTTATAACAAAATAATGACCATTGCAAAAATTGCGCGATAATTTATTCAGTCAGCATATGACTATAAACAATGAAAAAGTATACTTAAAGGCTTTACTAAAAAAATGGTAACCAAAAAGTACAAAATATACACATCAAGTAATGCTGAAATACAATACTGCACATGGAAGATACGAAAACACTCTAGGGTACAAATTACAAATTACAGAACTGTAAAATAGACATTATGAGATATAAGCACAGATATAAATAATCATTTGGCTAGGCAAGCAAACATCACATTTATCTGAGCACAGCCATCAGATTAAGGAGAAATTGGTGAAAGATCCTTCATTTAGCACAAGTTACAATTAATATAATGTTTTTGCTACACATATTTCTGTATACAAACAGGTACAAAAATTAATTTCCAAAGTGGAAGTCAACCATGTGACATAAATAGATTAAATGGCTGTGATGGAAATTAAAATACAAGAAAATGTGTTGGTGGAATATACACAGCACATGCTGTATATGCTCAATAGGTCACTGTGGGCTTTCGCTTTACATTTCATCAATCATCAATGTAAAAAAAAAAAAAAAAAACTTGAAGATTGCAAAATTACTGCTGTCCTTTTATTACAGCCAAGATTGAAGGACAAGAAAAATGTTGTTGGTTTTCAATTTGACTATTCAAATTTTGCTGTTTAATGGACAGTGTGTGGCTCTTTCACCTGCAAAGGACACATTTAATATCACCATAATATCAGATATTTTATCAAATATAGTGTCAGATATTACAACAAATATAATATCAGATATTTTGGTTGATACAGTTTGTATGTGATACCTTTGGCTTTTTTGTTGGTTTGGATATGTCCCTGGTTGTACAAATCAATGTGTTAAATGCACAAGGATGCTTTTGCCTTTTTTATCTGCATTGGTCAGAGCACTGTTAACCAAACACTGCGACTCCATCACAACAGTTGATATGTTTCCATAACCCATATAACCTATACCAATAATGGCCTAAACAGCTCTACCATAAATGTCATTTTTTTGTACCTAACTATGCTAGATTAAGAAATCTGACCACATAATCCTGCAACTGCTAATTTGTTTGAAATAAATTGCAACCCTTTATTTTTCATAATTCTATATTATATCCCAGGAGGCATTATTTTATCACCCCTTTCTGCTCTTCTCAATAGGCATCCAAAAGAACCTCCCTATTAAAACCAACCATTAGCTAGTAATATTATACCAAATGGCAGCGTAGGCATTAATCCTTGTGAACTGACATTTACAAAATGCCATAAAAGTCAAAATATTGTGAGAACTAATAAACTCAACTGATCAGTGCACCTAAACTTTTCTTAAATTTTAAACATTTAATTGTAAAAATATCAAAATTACCCATGGTAATGAAAAGAATGCAGGCATTATGCTTTAGTAAATTGACCATAATGGCCTTTAAAGTTACAGAAGCTAACTGATAACATGTTAGAGCTAATGCAGCCTTTTAAGTGCTCCTCTAAGTGAAAAAAAAAAAAAAAAGACAGCCCCGGCTGCATGTTTATTTATATTTTTTTTTTATATTTTCCCACTTCACACAGGGGAAAGGATTTCGATTTTCCAGTATGCCAGAAAATTTTGCCACAACCATTCTTTAATGCAGGGTTTGTTAACAAGAGTTCCATGGAATCCTGGGATTCTTTCAGAGCTTGTTAGTGGTTCCTTGAACAATGAACTGTTTCTATCACCCATTGTTACTAGTTATCTTTTAACTGTAAGGAGGGAAGTCTTTCCACTGGTCTCCCACTGACCATTATTATAAGGGGTCATTCTCCCACTGGCCACTAATACCTGTATATGAGACCTCTACATAAACCGCCAATACAAGAAGACACTTTCCACTGACCACTAGTGTAAAGGACAGTACAATGTTTACTTTTCTAGCCATTATTGTTATTTGTTCCATGTCATGATTGTTACTGGAACATTTTTTTTATAGAGCACGGCGTACTTACATTCTTGTATGTATTATTATAGTTAACTTACTGACTATTCAAATGTTCTGTGAACTAGAGATGTAATAACTTAGTAGAGGTTCCCCATGACATGAAAATTATTTCAAGAGTGCCTCTATGTTACAAGGTTGTGAAAGGCTACTTTAATCATTAATTTCCACCCAAATGTTTCCACTTTTAGCATGCAGACCCCCCCCCCAGAAAAAAACCACAAAAAATATTTTCTTAAAGCAAAGGACCTATGCAGGTTTGCCCAATGCAAAACAGCTTGGGGAGCTGGAGTTCACCACTCTCTTTTCTGAAATGCCCAGCAGCCTATGGAGGTGCCAGCAGCCCTAGGATTTTGTGTGTGAGGGGGTGCTAATTTTAACCACTTGCCGACCAGTCGCTGCAGTTATACTGCGGCAGGGCGGCTCTATTACACAAATCACCGTACCGGTATGGAACTTTGTGTAATAGATACAGTGGAGCCAATACATGTGGCTGGCGTTTGCGATGTCTGCCGGCCACCTGCGATAACTCCACAGAGAGGCAGAATGGGGATCTGCCTTTGTAAACAAAGCAGATCCCCGCTCTGTCAGGGAGCACAGTGTGATTGTCTTTTCTTAGTGAGTGGGGTGAATCCTTCTGGGGGTTAAGTGGTTTAACACATCATTTTTACTTTTTTTTTAAACCACATGTGCCTATTTGTACAACAATGATTACAAGTTTAAATAGATAGATTTTAAACCTATGTCTGGCAAACAATTGTAATAAAATGGGACAGCGTGATTAAGCAATAACTTCATGTTTTTTCTTTGCATATAATAAACTCAAACAAAATAATAAAACATTGTAAAAATCACAATCGGACATTTGACAGTTATTGAATAATATATCCTATATTGACCTTTAAACATGAACCTTACAAAATAAGTAGAGAGTAAAGTAATAACAAAATGCCCTCGTTGCACTATACAATACATTAAAAAAGGAGAGTATTATACAAGTGCATTAAATAAATTACAGTTCTTTTCGCCATCTAATAAAAAAAAATGCATAACATTCTTGTGCAGACTAAAGAATTATTTCCACAAGTAATAACTCTCGCTGCTAAATGTAAAGGAAATATTGCAATCATATATTCCATTCCCTTAAATGCCACTGGATTGTTATTAAAGTAACACATATAACATTTTGCTAGATGACACAAGAGCATGAACTGCATAAGGAAAATGCCCAAACTGTTTGTTATGTAAATCCAATGTATAAAGAATGTACTCTCATCCTTTTTTCGCAGCTGTGAAACAAATCATACTCTGATCAATTTACTACAAACATTAAAGTGGAGGTTCACCCAAATAACATCTATATCAGACCAACTTCTTTATACTTCTAACATGTACAGTCTGCATTTTTTTTTTTACGCTGTACATACCGTATAATCTATATTTGCAATCTGGCTTCCGGGTACTTCTCCCCGCGGGAGTAGGCGTTTCTATGCTGAGGAGGAATGTCCTCTGGGAGGTCGCCCAGATGATTGACGTCCTTTCAGAAAAAGTTCCCCCCCGGCGGATAAGGCCTCGCCCCCCGTATTGCGTAGGCGCATCACGAGTCACGGCGTTTCCGAAAGAAGCCGAAAGAGAAGAAGCTCTATACGGCGCCTGCGCAGTGAGCTCTACACGGCTCCTAGTCGGTGCGCAGGTGCCGTATAGAGCCGACTCGCAGCTCTGCATGTTTGGTTTCTTTTGGAAACGCTGTGACTCGTGACGCGCCTACGCAATACAGGGGGCGGGCCTTATCCGCCGGGGGGAAGTTTTTCTGAAAGGACATCAATCATCTGGGCGACCTCCCAGAGGACATTCCTCCTCAGCATAGAAACGCCTACTCCCGCGGGGAGAAGTACCCGGAAGCCAGATTGCAAATATAGATTATACAGTATGTACAGCGTAAAAAAATAAAAAATGGACTGTACATGTTAGAAGTATAAAGAAGTTGGTCTGATATAGATTTTATTTGGGTGAACCTCCGCTTTAACAAATGGGCCTAAAAATTAAGTAATCCACTTAGTATAACAAAATTAAAGCATCTACCTAGTCTTTCTTGTGGCAGTAGTCTTTGTAGTAAAGCATGACAACTGACTTTACATGGTTTTACTATTTATGATTTATACGCAAATTCAACATATTATGTGACCAGAGAGCTTAGTTTCACTGTAGTGAATTTTATTTAGCAGAAACATAAGATACCCAGCATGGGATGCCTACATCGCTAAAGCAGCCTTCTATATTTTTGTACAAAATCTCAAAAATCACTACTAAATTTCCCAAATTAATTTCCTGCAGCTTCAGAAAAAGCTGATAAAAACTGATAAAAGATCTAAAAATTACTGTTAACTGTTGATCCCATACTATTATCCCACTGCAGTTATTAGCTTTAAGGGACCCTGTTTCCATGAGAATACAGGAGAATTCTAGACCTGAAAGCAAAGGCAGTAGTAGTAATGAACAAGTGAAGAACAACTTCATTTTTTAGTTAGTGGGGTTGAATAAACGTTTGTTTTCGGTCAAAACTAGTCAAGATGCTTTTCGTTACCTACAATCCCTCTGTGATATTCCCCCCTTGGGGACCATTATACTGGTGATATTCATGGTTTGTCACCATGCTTTTAAATTGTACATGATTATGTGTTGTGTCTTATCGATTTTGTATTAATAAAAACTCTATATATATTTTTCTATATATGTGTTCTATTTTTTCAACCTGTACCGAGATAGTCCAAGTGCCCCCGCTCTCTTTTGGGAGTTTTGTTTTGGGGACCAAACTTCAGATTTCTACATTTCTAAACTTCTTGGATGATGGTATTATTATTTACACTATCTGTATCCTGAGTATTTTTTTTTCGAGGCCATATTAAAATCTTCAATGTATCACAAAGTACATGATAATCACAAAAAACTTGCCCAAGTGTGAATGCGGCCACATTAAAGAATCTCGTTTAGCAAGAAACTGATCTAACTTGACACACTCACTGGACAGATTTCTATTTAAGAATCAGCTTACTAAAATTATTTTTAATTCTCCCATTTAGCCGCAGTGTTGCTCTACGTTATTCTTTCAATAATTTTACAAAGTTGTTTTAGAATTCTACAAATTCTAAAACAACTCCAGTTCTACAGATTGTTTATATGAAAGATCTTTTGTAGATAAAGCAATCTACCCCTGAACAGTTTGAACTGGCCTCACACAGTTAAATGTTTTTTTCGAATGTTAATATGAAAATTCTGCTGATTAGAACATTCTTTCTGCCTTCATTAAGTCAACAAATTTTGTTTGAAAGCCCTTAAAATTTTATCTAGACCTGCTATTTGAATGGAATCCAAGAAGTATCAAACAAATTTCATTAAAATATGTACGATTTTTCTTGAGCTAAAGATCACATTCACAGGTAGAATTTTGTTTGTTAAAATAAAACATTTAATTTCGCCCCTTTAAATTTTCTTCTCACTACAATGGAAAACAAACATCAATTTAACCCCACTAACCATTGTGAAATTGAACAAACGTTCCAAAAACAGAGATCCTGGAAATAAATTTTACTGGTGTATGGCCACCTTTAGATGGATGAACGTTTGCCTCAAAATGTTCTTTTTCATCTAAAGCCTCGTACACATCGTTTTCCTCATGGAGTTCCTTGTCAGGCTGTCGAGCAACTCGACAAGGCAAGTTTCTCCATTACTGTCGAGGAAATAGAGAACTTGCTTTTTTTTTGGCTCGTCAAGTTTTTCGACAGTTTCCTCGACGAAAATGTACACACGACCGGTTTCCTCGGCAAAAAAATATCTCCCAGCAAGTTTCTTGCTGTTTTTTGCTGAGAAACTCGGTCGTGTGTACAAGGCCTTATATGTATTTGGTGTGCTTGAAAATGTGGCACAGGAACTATGAATTGTGAGCTTTATCATTTGCATGATTGCACATATCAAAAAATAGTCGGGTTGGTAAAACTGTTTACAGATATTTCAGTTGTATTTCTAGGTGTTTTGCTGCAGTTCTACTTTAAAGTGATCCTGTCATCTGGTAAACATTGCAGGTATCTAGAGACGCCTAGACATATCTGCATTAGGTTTCAGTGTCCTGACTCTGCCGTTCTGACAAGGTAAATCGCCAATACTTTTCCCTTTCCTCCTTTAGCCCTATTACTATGATGGAATGCCTCAATGATCAATAGGAATAGGGCAGGCAAGCTATAACATTATCAGACAATGCCAAATCTTTAAAAAAAAAAAAAATACAAATAAGTTGTGCTTTCACTTTGACAATCACAAAAACACATATGAGATAACATTTAAAATGTTAATAAATCAATAATCAAATACAACAAATTCCATATGTTCCATAAAATGTGTAAAAATCCGTGATGAAACTCTTCAACGTGAATCATGTGAACTTCAGAGCTCCACAGTATTTCCCAACATTCTTTCAGTCAAGGCACCCTTTAAAATTAAGGACAAACTCGAGGCACCCTCCAAAATTATGGACAGTCTTGAGACGCCCCATTCTAAAATGTAAAAACAATTCTAATAGTTTTACATAATGCAGCAACATCAATACACTTAGGACACCCAACATTAGAGGTGATTTATTCTTCCAAAGCAAATATTTTTTTGCATACTTTTGTACTGGCTAGTATTCCAATGTTTCTCTTCTCCCTCAGTTTTTCTCCATCACTTAGCGACCCCAAAGCTGATGGAGAGAGGCAGGGGAGGGTCAAACAACAATGATATGCAGGCAACTGACATCCTCCTTATCAACTGATGTCATTGGTCGTTAGGAGGTTGGCAGCTGGAAGGCTGTAATGGTGTACAATGAAAACCTGTGGCTTTGTTTATCTAAAAGGCAGATTTCATCCACCCACCAGCTTGTATAGAATTTTGGGGCAATTTTAGGCACCCCTGAAGAAACTTCAAAGCACCCCAGGGTGCCTGGGCACCCTGGTTGAAAAAGGCTGCTATAGCACACCACCTCCTTACCAGATTGTATGACCTCCAGAGAAGGAGGTCAAAAGAGTCCAGGAATGCCTAAATAACCATTCAAACAGTCAGCAATCCTCTCAGAGACCCCAGCAGCAGCAGTAGACAACAATTTTTACAGCTTTTCACAGCTGATGCCACCAGCACTCTGTGCCAATCCCAGCAACATAAATACCTCAGGTATCATGCAGGTGAGAAGAAAAACTATAGTGCATTTTCCTAATAAATTTCCACTTTATTTAAAAAAAATATGCTCACAAGCATATTGTAGTAAAAAGGTAATTGTCTACAATTCTACAATTGTCCTTTTGTTGTGTTGGCAGCCTAAATTTTTGTACTTTTTAGTTTTGCGCATTTTTTTTATATACATAGTAGTAAAAGCATTAAACAAAAACGCATACTGCTCGACCAAGCTAGATGACGTCACTACCAAGCCCCACCAACCTGTTTCTTCACAGCAGATCTCTTCAGGGGGCATTTCTTTAACATATTTTTATTCATAAGCGCTTTTGACCTCACTCTTTGGAGGTCATACCATCCGGTAAGAAGGTGTGTTCTATAGAGGTGGTGGAGCACTGAAGTTCACATGGTTCACTTTGAAGAGTTTCATCACTGATGTTAACATGTTATATGGACTATTTTTTTTGTATTTGATTATTGATTTACTCACAGAAAGTCACTTTACATTTTACATGTTATCTCATATGCGTTCACACAGTTTTTGTGATTGTTGAAGGGATAGTGAAACTTATTTGTATTAATGCCACAGCTTTGTATGATCAGAACAGTTTGATATTTGGGCAGAACAAAGACACTGAAAGCTGCTGCGGGTTTATGTAGGCACATTTAAGTGCCTGTTCTTTATACCTGCCGCTAACATCTTTGTATGTTGCGGGGAATCTGTGTATAGCTGATTGCCAACTAAACATTCAGCCCTTGTTTTCAGTCTTAATTAAAAAAAAAATGATAAATCATATCCCTCTACAGTGTATACTTGCCTCAATCCCTGTCTTATGCTGTGCAGCGTGTGACATCAGTTTTTTGCACTCTGCCTTCTAAAGCTGAGAAATAGCCTTTGATCTGTGTATTTTGAACAGCCATAGAGAGGAGAGAGCTGCACATAAACAGGTATAACTTATGTAGAAGGATTTGTTTCATCTCTTTGTATCACCTGAGGCTAGTCACTTCAGTTGGGTATATTTAAGGGTTTACAACTACTTTAATAGTAAGACTTATGGTAGCCATACACATTAAGCAGGAATCATCGAAATCAGCACCACCCAGCTCTACAAAATGAATATTAAAATTGTCTGATGCAGAGTAACTGTGTCCTATCGCACGCAGTTACTGTTTGGGGGGTTGAATTTGACACTTGTTAGGTAATTAATTCTAACCTCATTTTTGCTAGGTATGTTTATTACATAAGAAACTGAACATATCAATTTAAAACAAGGCCAATGAATTTGAAATAAAAAAAGGATTAATTTCATAAGGACCAGTAATAAAAAGAAAATAAACTATAAAATGGAGACACTACACACTGCAAACGCATCTGTTGCATATCAATGTGTGTGTTTGGTAATGTATTATAAATATTTTATGTCATCATAATATTTACATATAAACATAAAAAGGCATACTGCCTGCAGCCCTGGTCTGTAAGCTAAAAATCCAAAAAAGGTAAAACACGACCACATACAAAATACACAAAAAATAACCCTCGCCAGACTGCTGAAGAGCAACTTTTTGTTCCAGATTTCACTTCAGCTGTAGGTCAGCCAAAACAAAACTGAGATTCAGAACCTCACAAGGTTGTAGTGTAGACTGAAATAAAATTTTGTCTGAAATAACTTCACCCAACAGTTACAAGATCTAAAACAGGAGGGTCTAAATTCTATTTCATAACCTACAACTAATAACAGTGACCACAATCAAATCTGTAGCTTAATTTCAAAGTACATTGTTAACCCCTTAGTGGAAAATGCTTACTTAGCACTTATGGCAGTGAAGGGGTTAAATGAAAATCAGATTTGAAATTTGGACAAGAAGAACATTAACAATGCAGGACATCCTGAAAACACTCTGGAAATGGGCGTCTATTCAGGCATTACCTGCATGAACACTACAGGGACCTCATCAATCTGGCCCCAAAGATCGATCTTCTTTCTAATCTAAACATAATAATTTCAATATAATGCAATATAAAATCATAAATCCTACTGCACTATATGTATATAAAATATCGTAATAAATATTGTGTAGCCAGTATTCAGAAGTAATAGTAATAACATTACATTAAAGTGAGTTAATGAATACAATTGCAAAGGAGAAAGTGGAATTCCTTCATACACAAAACAACAGACTGTGAAAGGCAGTGGGAGGGTTATTGAGGAATCATCTAAAGGTGTATTGGGGAGGTTTTCTGGTCTTCCTGTTTAATCCACAGATTTTCCCCAAAATAAATAACTCTCCAGTAATTGTAGGAGTTCATGTCATGTCCAAAGAATGGGTCTTTCCAATTCTTGCAGACTATTCGGTCACGCATTTGGACTTACAGGAAACTATCAGAACACCATCCTCATAGTGCACTAGATCCTTTTTCTTGGTAACCACCTATCCTTATGGATGAAAAGGGATTTTATTACAGTGACACTCTCTCATCTCAGGCAACTAAATCTCCATAGTTGAATCCATTGGTGACCGTAACTCTTTCACCAGAAGATGGACTTCATGAAGTCATCAAGTCTAGGAGACATGTTCATCTTCTTCCATATTTGTAGACCAAAATCAGATTTACTGCTTACTGCGCGGCTTCACTTTTTGGCTATTAGCCATGGAGTCTGACCCTTAAAGTACCAAACGAAGGTGCTTTTATGAGTAGGGTTTGGAAATAATAGCAGCGCTGACAATGTTTTATACCAGGGAAATCAAGACTAGATAACACTTAGGTTTTTGAAAACACTTCATATTCAGATAGCAATTGGTAGTCTCTTTAATAGCACAAGGCTAATTGCAAACATGTACATTCAAAACTTAGCTAGCGAATGTATTTGTCGCAGTTTTTTTTATACAAAGCAAAGACGTGCTTCAAAAATATATATTATTTACCTGTGTGTACAGACAAAAAAAAATTCTTTGGTTTTGGATAAAACAGGAAAGAACTAGGAACTCTATTGGGTCTTTATTGCTAAGACCACTAGATAGGTTCACCATTTCCAAATGTCCTGATGACCATGGTCACAGAGGCAGAGAGTAGGGTAAGGAGAAAATATTCAAGTGGTAACTGCAACAACAAGAGAAATCCCTTATCTTTATAGGGATTTCCTGTCACTTCCTGTTGCATCTTAACCACTTCAGCCCTGGAAGAATTTACCCTCTTCCTGACCGGGGCATTTTTTGCGATATGGCGCTGCGCCGCTTTAACTGACAATTGCGCGGTCATGCAATGCTGTACCCAAACAACATTTACATTCATTTTTTCCCACAAATAGTGCTTTCTTTTGGTGGTATTTTTTCACCTCCTGCGGTTTTTATTTTTTGTGCTATAAACAACAATATATATTTTGAAGAAAAGCAATATTTTTTACTTTTTGCTATAATAAATGTCCCCAAAAAATATATAAAAAAACAAATGTCTTCCTCAGTTTAGGCCAGTATGTATTCTTCTACACATTTTTGTTAAAGAAAAAACGCAATAAGCGTATATTGATTGGTTTGTGCAAAAGTTATAGCGTCTACAAAATAGGGAATAGATTTATGGCATTTTTACTATTGTTTTTTTATAGTAATGGCGGCGATCTGCGATTTTTATCAGGAATGCGACATTGTGGCAGACAGATCGGACACAATTTTGGAACCATTGACATTTTATACAGCAATCAGAGCTAAAAATAACCACTAATTACTGTATACATGTTATTGGCAGGGAAGGGGTTAACACTACGTGGCGATCAAGGGGTTAAATTTGTTACCTAGGGAGTGAATCTAACTGTGGAGGGATGGGGCTGCCTAGGTGAGGAGATCGATCATTGTTCCTAAGCATTAGGAACAAAAGATCACTTTTCTCACCCCTGACAGAACAGAGATCTGTCTGTTTACATTGACAGATCTCCGTTCTCTCCTTCTCAGGAGCACTCGCGAGTAGCTGGCGGCCCCGATGCATACAAGCTCCTATGTCATGCCGCGGGCGCGCCATATACTCTTTAAAGCGCCCGCCGTACAGCTATGGCGTTTTGTGCAGAAGTGCTATTCTGCTGCTGGAGGGAAATTAGACAAAAAAAACTTAATAGGGTGTTAATCTTTCCCTACTTAAAGTGGAATTAAACCCTTTTTTTGAACTTGTACCTACAGGTAAGCCTATAATAAGTACCTATAGGTACAGTGAATATCTCCTAAACCTGGTCGGTTTAGGAGATGTTCACACTACATGCAGCCGGTGACATAACCGGTGCATGCGTTCTGAAGGAATGGCATACACATGCCATCCTGTCAGAGCTCCGTGCCATGGCTTGTGAATCCTGCGCGCATGCGAGGGAGTGACCTTATCATGGCATTGCTAATCAGGCGGCCGGAGGGCGTGAAACCGGAATGAAGACCCGGTGAAAATGGAAGCGCCTTCAGTGGTGACGGCGCGCCACTGGAAGGCTCTGTTCTAAGGTAAGCATTTCATAATGTGCTAGTATACGATGCATACTAGCACATTCTGCAACTGTCTTACAGGTGTAAAAAAAAATGTGATTTACCACCGCTTAAATTTGGTTATATACATATATACACACACCATATTTAATAGTATAATAGGGATAAAGGTTTTGCCAATATCCGCAGAATAATTTTGATGCACATCCAATCTATGGTCTATGCCTCCTGAAAGCCCAGGACAACTACTATATTTTAGGTTGTAATCTTTTTATTTTCAGATGTAAGTTTTTGAGCTGTAAAAATTTAAAAATCTTGGTCTTTGTAGAGAATAAAACAAACCTGCGACTTTTAAATAAAGTAGTATTGTTTTTTTTTTTTACTTAATTATCAAAGGTTATTGATGGAAACACAATACTGTCCTTTATGATTAGCCAATGGATATTTTGTAATAGACTGTGCGTTGACGAATCAGGAACTATACACCTGGTAATAACAATGTCAGAGCTGCTTTAGGCATAAAAACAAATGGTCAGGAATCTGGAGTTCACAATTACAAGACTCAATCATGCAGAACAAGCAGAACATACAATGCATTGATAGCAAGCAGGCAATTTTTACAAACACCTCTAAGGTTTTTTAGAAAAAATATTCTGAACTTTGGTTCTCCCAGGACCTCAGAGCAATCCACATTCCATGCCGTCTTTGTGACAGATGGTTTTCATTTAATACAAAGTATTTTCAAACTATACACCATGCAGTGCTTGTTCTCTGTCAGGGTCTATCACACAACTTAAAAGGCAAGATCCTTACTCTACCCTACCCTTTCCAGAGCGCGGCAAAGAGTGAATCATGATATGTTTAACTAAACTTTAATGGCTGGCTATGGTAGGAAGTTGAATGTCTGGGTTGTCATTTTACCCTCAACCAGCCAGTAAGCCTAAATTAAAATGTGTCGGTATGAGGACAAGTGATAACTTTCCTAAATGCATATGTAAACATTCCAGGAGTTTAGAAGAACTGATATATGATCTAAAGGTCTTGTCTCGGAGTGACATTTTTTTCTGCATATAACTTTGATCAGATAAACTAAAGGCTACAGCACATGGCCTTAATATGATTTCTTTGGCATTAAATGGTGCATAACAGAACAATAGGCAGCTTTTATCACAGTGGCCAGCTTGGGTACAAAGATAAAATCGTTTATTTTAATCTGTATTTTAATGTTTGCTGTCATTTGAAGCATAAACACTCCTTTTTCTTGCCACAATTCTTTTTTTTTTTTTTGTTACTAATTTGTGTTTAGAACGATTTTGATACCTAACACTTCATATGTTTCTGGTTACAGTACATGTATTTTCTTATAGCATGGTTGTTTTAGTGTACCAGGAAAAAAAGATTGATTCACTTTAAATGCCAAAGGTGTGGAACATCATAATTTTATTAACCATCATACTCAGGTAAACGGCCATCACTTCTCTGATGTACTTTTGGCACCAAAGTATAATAACTTAAAGAGCATTATTTAATAACTGTGCACAAATATCATGCAAATACAGCAGCATTTTTCACAAATATTAGAAAAGCAAAAACAAAAAATATACAGATATTGTTCAAAAAGAAAACAAAAACTTTTTAGTATTTATGTACAAAAATGAATAAAGTTTGGTATGTCTTTCTTTTTGTTTCTACAGAACACTGTATAAAAATAAATATTCTATGTACAGACACAAAGGACAATTCCCAGGTTAGAACGATCACTGCAAAAGAAAACATAAACTTGGTTAGTTTTGGAATCCCAGTACTTGCAAGGAAACGCATTAACATATTTTGACAGGCAGAAATAAAGGTGTTTTATGGATTCCTTCCTTTTTTGATATCCAGTTATTACTTAGACAACCAATAGCACACAATAGTACACTATAGTACTTCCTGACAAGTGCAAGTGACTATACATAAATAAATCCTGCTTGAGAATGGATGTTCCAAGCAACTAAAAAAATGGCCTTCCACATATAAAACCACATTTTGTAAATAAAGTGGTTTGGTTCCTGTGCTAAACTTCAGGAGTGTGCAGCAATAAAAGGTTGGACTACATACATAAGTTGATGCCATTATGTGACCATTTTTCTCTACACAACTAATCAATGCTCCTTGTCTTCATATACTACCCACCACTGAACCACAGATCTGTTTATTAACTAATATAGCAAATGGTGTCTGTGAGATCTTTTGTAGAAGATCTGCAGCCACCATTATGATTTGATCCTGTGCTGACCAATACAACTTTAATAAAATAATTGAAATAAAATAAATCAATAAATAAAAGAACCATGGGCCAGATTCATAGAGAACTGCGGCGGCGTAACGTATCGTCTTTAAGTTACAGCGCCGCAAGTTTTCCTTGTAAGTGCTTGATTCACAAAGCACTTGAGTATAAACTTGCGGCGGAGTAACGTAAAGACGTCCGTCGCAAGCCCGCCTAATTCAAATGGGGCGTGTACCATTTAAATTAGGCGCGTTCCCGCATCCTAAGATCCGACGGTGTAAGTCAATTACACCTGTCGGATCTTAGGGCTATCTATGCGTAACTGATTCTATGAATCAGCCGCATAGATACTCTCAGGCCCCATACACACCATAGAATCTATCCGCAGATAAATCCCATCAAATGGGTTTCTGCGGATAGATCCTATGGTGTGTACACTCCGTCGGATATTTATCCGCAGAGAAATCTCCCCTGGGATGGATTTCCAGCAGATGGATATTTGCTGACATGCTCAACAAATCCATCTGCTGGAATCCATTCCAACGGATGGATCCGCTCGTCTGTACAGACTTACCGGATCCATCCGTCCAAAGGGATTCCCCGCACGCGTCGTAATGATTTGACGCATGCGTGGAATTCCTTATATGACAGCGTCGCGCCCGTCGCCGCGTCATAATAGCGGCGACGGCGCGACACGTCATCGGCAGAGGATTTCAGCGCGGATTTCAATGCGATGGTGTGTACACGCCATCGCATAGAAATCTTCTGAAATCCTCGAGAGGATTTATCCGCGGATACGGTCCGCTGGACCGTATCTGCGGATAAATCCTCTCGTGTGTATGGGGCCTCAGAGATACGACGGCGTATCAGGAGATACGCCGTCATATCTCTTTTGTGAATCTGGCCCCATGTTTGTTAATTAAAAGGACTTGCTTAACCCTGGCTGCAAGAATAGCTAAAACATTTTTTTTAGCTTTGGATAAAAAAATTCTGCACAAATCCAAGACTTATCAAAACTTCTGAGGTAGAGTTTCCACCTAGCTTCAGCTGCTTAGCATTTGGCATTTAATGTTTTAACAAAGACTGATGCCGCGTACACGTGATCATTTTTCGGCATGAAAAAAATGAAGTTTTTAAAAACGTCATTTAAAATGATCGTGTGTGGGCTGCACATCGTTTTTCATCTTCTGAATAACGACAAAAAAAAAAAAATCGAACATGCTGTATTTTTTAACGTTGTCTTAAACAATGTTGTTTTTCGGGTAGTAAAAAATGATCGTGTGTGGGCTAAAACGACGTTTAAAACCCGTGCATGCTAAGAAGCAAGTTATGAGACGGGAGCGCTCGTTCTGGTAAAACTACCATTCATAATGGAGTAAGCATATTCATCACGCTGTAACAGACAAAAAAGCGTGAATCGTCTTTTACTAACAAGGAATCAGCTAAAGCAGCCCAAAGGCGAATGGAACTTCCCCTTTAGAGTGCCGTCGTACGTGTGTGGGCAACATCGTTTTTAATGATGAAGTTGGGAAAACTTTGTTTTTTGGACATGCTGAAAACAACGTTTTTTTTCATGCCGAAAAATGATCGTGTGTACGCGGCATGAGAATGTGGATATGCAGTACACCTTGCATTATGAGCATAATTCGTTCCAGAAGAATGCTTGTAATCCAAAGCACTCGTATGCCAAAACGAGTTTCCCCATAGGAAAATATGGAAACTCAGATAATCCATTCCACAGCTACTGCTTGTCTATGTAGTACCGCATTTGGCCAGAGGTGCAAGGGCGAACGGAGTGTTTCTGAGTGTCTTTGAGCGTCTCCGGGTGTCTCAGAGTGTTTCTGAGCATCACAGGCGCCAACGCACCTCTTGCCATATGCGGTACTGCACACCCCGGCGGATTGAATTATGCTCGTCTTGCGGGACAACGCTCAAAAAGCAAGTAAAAAAAAAATAGCTCATATAGCAAAAAGCTCAAAAACCATGTTACTCGCAATCCAAGTTTCCACTGTATTTGATTCTGTGCTGTACTTTTAGTGTTTCATTAGGAAATCAATTGTTCCTTCTGCTATTTTTTTTTATAAACAATGGGTACTATGTATCACTATCCTATGTCACCTTTCAAGTCCAAGACTTGCTATGAACAGGTCAGATACCAGTGCCATGAAAATAAAAAGGCTGCTTCCCAAGCACACAGTAAATTGCACCCTGATCAATGATCAATGATGGGTACTTTGCCTTTAAACATCTACATGTAGGTTTCATATTAATTTATACCTCAGCACCCTTTTTAAGCTGCACTTTGGTATATCACTAGCAATGAGCTGATTCAGTGCTACTGAATGGCCTGCGTTGACATATGCATGACAGTTTTGGAAAGCTTAACTTTGATTGATATTGATATTACAGAAAACTACAATACTGCAAATAAAACAGCAGATCCACCAGTATTCAAAGTATAGGCTTTTTTCTTGTGAAAAAAAAAAAAGTATAGGCTTTGATTGCAGTTTTCTGTAGTATTAAATTATACACACAGGAATAACCGAGGCAATTATTGTATACATAGCTCTAATTATTTTAATTATCCTAGTACAATCAGTCTCCAAGGGGAGCCTTAGTTGGTTAGGTCCACAGGTGGTTCATATCAATATTTTTTTTTGGATCTTCAGGCTAGTGGCTTTTCAGGGAACCAGAGACACTCTGAACCAAGGTGGTAAGCCTATGGGAATGTAGGGGATACATGTTTGTAAGAGAGATCAGTGTTTCTCAACTCCAGTCCCCAAGGCTCCCCAACAGGTCATGTTTTCAGGATTTTCCTCAGATCAAACGACTGTGGTAATTACGAAGGCAGTGAAACTGATCGAATCACCTGTGCAAAATAATGGAAGGCCTGAAAACATGACCTGTTGGGACACCTTGAGGATTGGAGTTGAGAAACGCTGCGTTAGATTGTAAGCAATGTGTAAGCTTGTATGTTACTGGAGAGATTCTCAAAAGCTACGGAATGTAGAATCCTAATCGGAAAAAAAGGTGTGTGTGTGTGTAGGAAGCTACACACACACATCTTAAATTGTTCCTTAAAGAAGAATGTCACCCTAAAAGGGTTCTGTTTTAACATTTCCTTCCTCTCTCCTCCTAGTTTTAGCAAGTATCCACTCCCACTTCTGCTCTGACCACTTAAGATATCTGAGCAGAAAGTTCTCCCTTTCTACCCTGACCACAATGTTCTGTGAACCTTTACAGGTCCGAAGATCCTGGGGGACCATTCAAGTGCAGCATGGCTCATACATGCAAAGTGGGAAGTCAATTGTGAAACTTCAAAGAGTCACAGCTGGCTTCTCTTAGTAAACATGCTGGCACGGGGACCCAAAGACTGGCGAAGAACCGGGGGAGGACGGCGCTGGATCCTTGGACAGGTAAATGTCCTTTTTTTAAAAGTCAGCAGATACAGTATTTGCAACTGCTGAATTTTATTTTTTATTAAGACTGAAGATCCTCATAAGCCTTGTACACACGATCAGTCCATCCGATGAGAACGGACCGATGGACTGTTTTCATCGCTTAACCGATGAAGCTGACTGATGGTCCGTCACGCCTACACACCATCGGTTAAAAAAACAATCGTGTCAGAACGCGGTGACGTAAAACACAACGACGTGCTGAAAAAAACGAAGTTCAATGCTTCAATGCTTCCAAGCATGCGTCGACTTTGATTGCGTCGATTCTGAGCATGCGTGGATTTTTAACCGATGGTTGTGCCTACTAATGATTGTTTTTTTCCCATCAGTTAGAAATCCATTGGTTAAATTTAAAGCAAGTTGGCTTTTTTTTAACCGATGGTTAAATAACCTATGGGGCCCACACACGATCAGTTTAGACCGATTAAAAACGGTCCATGAGACCGTTGTCCTCTGTTTAACCTATCGTGTGTACGAGGCCTTAAAGGTTGGGACTTGAAAAAGGTATTGGAACCCTATCTAGGAATAAAAGGATATGTCCAGAAACTAACTTATAGAAGCTGGACTGAAAATTAGCACAGCCTACTGTATGCATAATCATAGTATGGGAAAAAATAAATATGTCAGTCTGAAAAAGATTAAAGGAGTTTAGAAGAAATACAAGTAAATAATTTTACTTTTACAGAAAATAGGATGAAAAGGAGAGGAAATAAGGAGGCTGGGAAATATACAATATAGCCATATGACGCTCACAAACAAAAATTTAGGAAAAATGTTATGGGGCATGAAAATTAAAAACTATTAGTTAACAACTTAAGTCCTTTCAATAAAAAAGCGAGAGGACAAACAAATAATTATACAACAGTTATTAACATCCAACAACAGAAGCAGATATAAAGAGTCAAGATGACCTAGTCGTAAGAGTGGAAAAGAGAAAGAATCCTGAATATTTTTCAATGGGCGCTAAAAGGCAGAAAAAGAGGCAAGCACTGAAGAAGAGGTGGTTAAAGCTAAACTGCAGGATAATCAAATATTGTCTAAATACAATAAGCATGTGTATTTTTGCTTGAATCTTGATGTATTTTGAGTATGCCTTCCACAGTTATAGAGTACTCCAGTGTGAAACTTTGCATTTCTCCAGGAGTCTTTTGTAATAAAGGCTGGTTACTGCTCTTTCTTTGTGCAGGATGACTGGTCTTGTATCCACCCACCTCCAGTAGTTTTCTACAGGCAGCCTGTAGCGGGTGGAACTTTAGGATCCCTCCCACCGTTCTGCTTTCTGTGCAGCCCAGTGATGATGCCATATTAAAATTAAATTTGGTGGACAAAGGTGGATTTATATCTTTTGTTGCTAATGAAGAATATATTTAAATGAAACTGTGTCCCCAGAGTTTAATTTTGAATATGTAGGATGTTTCAGGGAGTGACTCACAAGACAGAGGCTGAAGATAATGGATAGTATAAAATAAGTTATAACTTTTCAGGGCATCTTAAGGATTATAGTGCCATACTCCCTGTAGAGTGCAATCAATGAATATGTGTAAAATAAATACACATATGAATATTGGAGGTACAAACAAGTTTTGGTTAAATGTATCCTTTATGTAAATCAACAGTGGAAAAAAAATTGGTCACTGACTAGATGAGGCGCAGAACATTTCTGTGGCTCGTACTTGTCAGCACAAAAGTTCCTTCCTCATTATGCTACTGTAGAATTAACATCTTGGTATATAAATAAACATTGCTAGCACTGGGGATTTCCTCTTATTTTCTATGACAAATGCAGGTATTTCAGCCAACAGAGGCAACAAGGGCAGCTCAAAAAATCTAGCAGGTCTCCCCCACTCCTTCCCGATTTAATAACTAGGGTAGTTCATGCACAGTGAGTCCATAGCTTAATCACTTGTCATTCCTGCAAATCCACAGGCATCCAAAGAAACAGGTTAAACGTTTTAGGTAATAAGTTAAGTAATATTCCATGCTGAGACATGTACTACACGTGTATATATTGTTTTTTTTGCCAAGCTCATAACAGAGAGGAACATGCTGGAACTAACAGCAGGCTGATTTATGCATTTATCATTTTCCTCTGTAACAAAAACTCACATAAACAAGGTGTGCAAGTCACAATCCAAAAATCAAGACACAGTTTACAGATACAGACAAGTACAAGTGTTACCTTATTCCAGCAGCCTTGTACAGGTAAACCATCTTCTCCCTATGGGAACAGAACAGTACTTTTATATGCTTTTGTACAGCGGCACACTAAAATAATACACACATTATGCATTGTTTTGCCTACATTTCCCTATTTATCATTTCAAGCTGTGAACATAATAGCAAATTTAATGTTGGCTTACAAATGTTTTGTTGTAATTAAAAGCTTGGTAACATTACAAGACACTTTATGTAAAAATCCAGAAAATCATTGCCAAATGCGTATGCCCACACTCATACAGGAAATTAGGAAAATGTCTGATGTTAACAAAGATTTTAGGCTAAATAGACATAGCTGTTGAAGCTGGTATTATTCAGGAGATTACTTGACAGAATGTCAGTTGTATGTAGAAAAATATCACACACCAGAAATATCTTAAGTTCTAGTAATCTCCTCTGTTCAATTATTTGAATTTTATGAAAAAAATGTTCCTTGTGGATGGAAACAATACTTTGGTTAGTGTGCTTTTATTATTCTTAAAATGAAAACTCCAAACAAAACAGCTTTATTAATGTCACTGGTTCCCATCAACCTGATAAAACCACAACTTTTTAGAGAACATTAATTTAATGTATCCATCTGACACACTAGAATAGTGTTGGCATTTATTAATTCAATTTGGAGCTCCTGTACACAGAAGTAGGATTGCCTAACTATGAAAACACCAGAGAGAATCCTGGAGTAGTAGCATAGAAAACACACATCCTTTAAAGTACATTGTAGCCCTCAATTCATAATTCATTCATAACATGCCACAGCATCGGTGCATATTTTTTCACATCTAAAGATACTTGCCAACATTCCTAAAAGCTTGACAGAACAATCCATGTTCTTAGTATTTTTAAATGTAAGCCAGGACTGATGAAACACACAAACCCACTAATAATATTTTCAGTGTTTACTTGTCCGTACTATTATGCAAGCAAAAACACTGGCCATAAGAGGTCAGTTGGCAAGTATATATCTATAGTATACTAAGGCTGGCAGTACCTTTCTGTTTGCATGCCTGTGCCATTTGCCTGTATTATTAATTCTCTCCTTTCAACTCAAATACAATAAAGACAATGTCAATACCATGCACAGAACAATAACTAGTGACAAAAAAATTCAAAAGAATTAAAAAAAAAAACAATGTATTTTAGTCAGCACAATTTCATAAAAGACCAGCAATACGGGAAATCTTATAAGTAAAGACTTACTTTTGAAACTTGCTAATTTCTGACATTTGTCAGCTATATGTGAGTTGCAGTGGCTTTTTCTTTTTTTTTACAGTCTGCACACTCACCAATACACTTAAAATACATTCTGATCCAATGCACCATTGCATTTTTATCAACTTGTTATGGTAAAGAAAGGTCTTCTTAGCAAATGGAAATTTGGAGATTGTTAGGTTGGTCAGCAGTAGGTAATGTAAAAAGTACTTGTTAGGGTTACTGAGTTAGGAAAAGTGTATCTTTGACTCCCATTTCCATTTGGTTAAGGTGAATATAATATACAAGGTTTTGAATTATGTGCTAGCAGAAGGGGGCATATCATGAAGAGCTGTGTGAGTTATAGGTTAAGGATGCAACTTTCTCTAAAGGCACATTGGTGTCTCATTGCCTCCTATCTTAATATTTCCTTCCATTACTGTATTACTCTAATTTCCTGATGTTCATTTTCAAACATAGGGGCAGCCTCTACTCATTCTACAACTAGCCTCAGTTCGTGAGAATTTTGACTCACACTAACATACATACATGACTGTACAGTCATACAGAAGGAGGTAATTTGGGTATTTGTAAACGATACTGTCTTTGACAGGAAACACATGGGCACGGTTGTTCTGGATGTACTTGTTGGGTGTTTGTGAGACAACAATGATAGGTGTGTGGGCATGAGGGGTTAACAGCCAATCTAAGTGATGCCTGGTCTTGGCACTAGGTACAGGATGTACCTGATTTTACCTATTGGGCCAAATTATATTGTTTGATCACTAGCATTCAGTCACCTTTTTCAAATAGTTTTGCTTAGTAACCCCGCCATTCATGGATTGGGAGAAGAAACAATAGGAATGCAAATGTTCATGCTAATAAACTACTAAATGCAGTGTATCTGCTAATTTTATTAAAAGCCTAATAGAACAGCTAATCAATACTTTCAGCATGTTGCTATTAATTTTAAATTATTGGGAACATATTGGTAAGAGAAACATTTTTGTGTTAGGATACGATAGAAAGGAGGATGTCAGTTTCCAATTTAATGTCAGAAGCATGGTTAAATAGACAGACAGATAGACAAAGATTTGGATGATGCAGGTTAACACATAGTCACATTCATGCCAGGTACAAAGATTTAAGTACTTTGTCAAGCATGCAGGAAAAAGGGTTGTTAAAGCCATACCAATGGGCAAGGGGCATCCAGCCCATCCAGCCCTGGTATCCCTGGATCACCATTTTCTCCTTTTATACCTCGTTGTCCCTGTTTACAAAATCAACTACTTTTATTATTCCATGAGGTGCCTCATGTTTCTGTTTTTATGGCATATAACTCCAGTTAAGGCAAAGCTGCCGGACATATTTTTAGGACAGTCAGATTTTTTTTCTTCACTGTGAATGGCTGAGTAAAAAATATTAAATAGAATGTCTCATATATTTCACAGCGGTAATTATTTTTCAGAAAATAAACCAATGTGGAAGGGGACAGTGTTTGACAAAAAAACAAACATTCAAAATAATCTGTAAATTTTATTGTATGTGTCCAGCAACTTTGCCAGTTCACGTCTAAAAAAACACCTGGCAATTGTAGTCTTGAGGAAGGGAAGACATTTACCAACAGTTAAAGCAAACCTCTGTCTTCTGGGAACCTGCAATAAATATGTTTATTCATCCCTACTTTTAGGCAAAACCATGAGTGAACACTAAATGTTTTCAGATTCGAAACTTATCAAATACAGAATTTAACTCAAAACTCTTCTTTTGCTCTTCCCATCCTCAAGTCCTATATAGAATAAAAATCAAAAATCAAACATACCAACGGGCAGGGTGCATCTAATCCAGGCGCTCCTTGGTCTCCCTTATCCCCTTTAGGCCCCCTAGAGCCTTTCTTCCCCCTTTCCCCCTGTAAAAATTAATTAAGTTCAACAAAAGATATAGTAACTTTCAGGATCATCCAGTTCAAAGTTGTTTTAAACGTATGGAGTTAAACATTATCTAAAGATAAATAGAGCTATATATAACATGGAAAACTATCTACACTCTCCTAAATGCATAGCAAGTCTTACATCTGAGTAATATTCATAGAATATGATGTTTATATATTTTAAAAGGACAGCAAGGTTGTATTTCTGTTGCTTGTATCTGGAAAAGTGAGTGAAGGAATGTGGATAATAATGTTGTCTGTTTTTAGTTTTTTGGACTATGATTATACCTTTACTGTTCTTACTTAATTTTAGAGACAGTGACAGTTTCAGTTATTCTTTGTTGAGAATGTTCAAAAGGTTATTAATGTCTATGTAATAAAAAGATGTACAGGTTACTACCAAACTTAAGTATGCACATAGTAAATGCTCATGAGGAATATGAAAATAAGGACATCAGCATCAAATAAAGTAAGGTGATGTAAGCTTTTCTAATTATTGCCTAAAAGTACTAAGAAATGATGGATGGTTGCTTTCATAAACTACTGACGAAGTCTGAACGAATAACTGTAGTCAACTGAGAGAAAATATGCTAGAAAGATAATAAAATGGCCTGTCCACAAAACAATCTGATACGTAGTCTGATCACCAACTCTACCTGTCCACTTTTGTCTTTGCCCCCTAACTATTGGTTAACTATTGGTTAGGGAGGTTACTGTACCTCTCACAGTAATGATTCAAAAGCATGGCACAGTTGAGGAATGGGGGGGAGAAAACTGGTAGAGGCTAGAGCCACAACTTTGGAAGCTGGAAGCTATTTGTTTGTCAGAGTTCCTGGGTATTTGTATTTGTAATTGCTCTAAAACAAATTCAACCCACCATGCAGACATCTAGAGGTGACTGTTATACACTGTGAATCAAAGTTTAACTTCTTACTTCTGGCCATAGTTCACCTTACAATTAAAATACTGTAATTCTCTTTAAAGAGGAGCTCCAGTCTCCCAAAACATTTTTTAAGCCAGCAGTTACAAATACTGTAGCTGTTGGCTTTTAATATAAGGACATTTACCTGGCGAGGAATACAGTGATGTCGGAACATGAGCCGATTCTTCAATCGGCTTTGGGTACAGGCGAGGGTTTTATAAGTAAGGTATACGGGCAGTGAAGCCTTTCGGTTTCGGTTGCTCTGCACTTTGTGAATGGTTCTGCAGTTTTCTGGAAACTGTGTGTGTCCCACAAGGCTGAAGGGGGAAGGAGGAGGGGCTGAACATACTCGTAGATCGCCACAGCGATCTGAGCCGGAAGTGGGAGCGGGTACCTGTCAAAACCAGGTACCCTCCCCCCCAAAAAAGTGACAAATGTGGCAGTGGAGGGTGCAAACAAGCAGAGCTCCCTATTTTGGGTGGAGCTCCGCTTTAAGCATTGTTTTGAATGAAAATCACAATATTTCATTACTAAGCACATGATAATATAAGCCCTGTACACATGTCATGAGACATCGGCCAGTAAAAAAGAAAAAAGCAGACATTTAGCTTGTGTGTAGTTTGGTCTGTCTCACAGAAGCCGGTCGGTCGGACGAGCATGCTGGAAAACCAGCAGCAGACCGACTCCCGATCAGCGCTCTCAGCAAATGGCAGAGAGCGCTGATCAGAGTGTTCTGGCGGGGGGGGGGGGGGGGGGCAGACTTGATGGATCACATGGTCTTTTTACTGTCATCACTTCTCTATGTTTCTATAAAAAGGGGAGATTTCACCCCAGATTGTCTTTGGCAGTGGTTAATACATCCTTGCTTAAAACAAAAATATTTTGTTTGTGGTCAAAGGTCAATGACTTATGAATGCCCATGCTAAGCTGACAAAGTAGTTAAATGGATTATAAAGATGCATTTTAAATTTCAAATGTTCATTCAAAAGAAAACACTAAAGTGAAACCAATGGTCTATCTTTCTAACAATATTTTCCATCTTCATAATTTATTTGAAAAGATTACCAGCTAAATTAACTTCTAGTTGAAGCATAAATGGAGTGGCATCCCTTTTATAGTTGTTGCAAGGACTTTTAATATGGCATATTTAAGAGATCTGGTATGCTGTACATGTATGACTATAATATTTTACATTACCATGTCCTTTATTTTAGTAGTATCCTGTACAATTATTTTTAGTACAAACAAAACAGATCATTTGATGTCTGATTCACGTATTCTATAATGAGATACAGTCTTTCCCCATTGAAGCTCATCTTGGGTACATGATTCATTTCTTTTGCACATATACTGTATATTAAGGATACCCACAAATCCTACAAGAATCAATCTTATGTCTATAAAGTTTGTAAATAAACCCAGTGTTTATGGTGGATTTCCAAAGTTTTTCCCCGATTGCTTTTAAAAAAAGATTCTGAGACTGCACAGCTGGAGAATTCTTGATGCATGAATTCTGTTTCATAGATGCAAGCAATTTGAATGTTTATTTATGTATCTACCATTACCCTAACCTGGAATAACAGAACAACTAATGTTCCTGGTATACCAGGAGAAACGTCATCAAGTGTCTTTTAAACACACTTGTTTCCTAAATGTATGTAGAAATCTATAGATCACTAGGTAGATGTGAAACAAGCCTTTGTTACTAGCAGATATTTAGGTATACAAGAGGAGACAGCATATTTCAGCTTTTCTCAGAGGCTTTAAGTCAGGGGTGCCCAACCAGTGGTCCGGGGGCCACATGTGGCCTGCGGAGCCCTTTAATGGGCCCGCGACCTCCTGCTCTAGGATTGAGTAGAATAGAATACTGTCATTAAAGGTCAGTTTATTACTAAAATCAGTGTATATATGGGCATATCTGTTCTGCAGTGGTTACTGGGCTGCTTTCAAACGAATCCACAGATGCAGAGCAGCTCACCTGCGGGTTACCTGCACTGAGCCATAGACTTCTGTTATTACCTGCAAGTTTGGTGAGCTTTCTAAAAGTGCACCAAACCTGCAGAATATAATAGAAGTCTATTGCAAAGTGCAGAAAAGCCAAAAGGTACAGGTATTTTCTCCATGTGTTATTGGCATACACTGTCAGCTGAAGATCTCAGCTGGCATGGGCATTCTTCCACAAGGTTAGTGACATGGGTCCTACTGCACTCCTGCTTTACCCCTAAGTAGGGAAGGCCCTGACTAAGGTGGACCCCCTTGCAAAAACCATAAGGATCAATTATGTAGCTCAGTTCAATTATGGTGTCAATATAATAGTTCAGAATCAGACAACAAAGGATGTATTAAGCTGGTGATGGTAAAACGTGATATATGTAAAGCATTGCTTGAATATTCTTTTTACTAGTGCTGTTATAGGGAGTTTTTCATATATGACTGAGGAAGCTTTTTTTATGTGTGTTTGAGGAAGATTAGAAAATCTAGGGTAAGATTAAGCAATTATGAAGCACAAATTGTGGGTTTGCTAAAATGAATGTAGTGGAAGGATGTAAGAAGCAGAGGAATAAAAAACAAGGGGTAGGCATTTCAACAAAGAAAGGATAATCCGGGAAAAAAATGGAACAGACTACAGAGGAGGTTGGAGGAAAGACCCAGGTAAAAAGGCACAAGTTAAGGAAAAAGGATAAAGGGGACAAAGGTGAACCTGTGAAAAGCAAAGAAAATACACACGCAATAAAAGTGAAGAAAGGAAATGGAGCAAGGCATATTGCACAAGTGAGAAGAGAGCTCTTTTCAGTTGGTGTTCTCTAGGATATTATCATGTGGCTGCACAGAGCCACAATAACCGCTAAGCGGCTCTTCCAAGAATGTGGCATTCAGCCCTTTATACAGACATGGCAACCTTAAAGCATTTTTTTCCTGATACAATCTTATATTTTGTATTGCTTACCATTGTGAAAACTGTTGTCATTAAAAATCCAGATGTACTAAAAGTTTACTTAAATGGATTTAAATAGTAAATACATTGGTTGATGGTTTCCAACTAGTTGTAGGTACAATAGGAATATATTTATCTATATTTTTGGATAGTATCATATTGGAAAATTTACTGGTCTACTGATATTGTTTTTCAATAAATATTAACTTTTTTGGTGTTTTTAGCAGTGAACAGAGAAACCAAATGAAAAGTGTCTATGTGGTTTTATTGTTCTTAATCAATTCAGAGCTGTAAATATAAGCATAACATTTAGTAACATTATAAGTGAGCTGCCATGATACTGCAATACTGAGAGAGTTTATTCAAATGCAATATTTTGTACATAATATCTACAGTGGCTTGAAAAAGTATTTATACCCCTTGTGTCATGTTACAACCAAAAACACAATGTATTTTATTGTGATTTTGTGTGATAGACCAACACAGTGGCACATAATTATTCAGTGGAAGGAAAATGATAAATAGGTATCCATTCTTTACAAATAAATATGAGAAACGTGAGGAGTGCATTTGTATTCAGCCCTCCCGAGTCAATACGTTGTAGAACCACCATTGGATGCAATTACAGCTGCAAGTCTTTTTGGGGTCTCTACAATTTTGCACATCTAGAGAGTGAACATTTTGGCCATTTTTCTTTGCAAAATAGCCCAAGCTCTGTCAGATTAGACGAAGAGCGTCTGTGAGCAGCAATTTTTAAATCTTACCACTGATTCTCAATTTTTTTAAAAAAAAGTCTTAATTGGATTTAGGTCTAGACTTTGACTGGGTCTTTCTAACACATGAATATGCTTTGATCTTAACCATTACATTGTAGCTCTGGCTGCATGTTTAGGGCCATTGTCCTGCTGGTAGGTGAACTTCCCCCCGGTCTTAAGTCTTTTGCAAACTCTAATGCCGCGTACACACGATCGGTTAAACCGATGAGAATGGTCTGATGGACCGTTTTCATCGGTCAAAATCGATCGTGTGTGGGCGTCATTGGTTATTTAACCATTGGTTAAAGAAAAGCCAACTTGTTTTAAATTTAACCGATGGATTCCTAACCGATAGAACAAAACCGATCGTTAGTAGGCACGACCATCGGTTAAAAATCCATGCATGCTCAGAATCAAGTCGACGCATGCTTGGAAGCATTGAACTTCGTTTTTTTTCAGCACGACGTGTTTTACTTCACCGCGTTCTGACACGATCGTTTTTTAACCGATGGTGTGTAGGCGCGACGGACCATCAGTCAGCTTCATCGGTTAACCGATAAAAACGGTCCATCGGTCCGTTCTCATCGGATGGACTGATCGTGTGTACGCGGCATTAGGTTTTCTTCTAAGATTGCCCTGTATTTGACTTCATCCATCTTCCTATCAACTCTGACCAGCTTCCTTGTTCCTGCTGAAGAAAAACATCCCCACAACATGATGCTGCCACCACCATGTTTCACAGTGGGGATGGTGTGTGCAGGGTGATGTGCAGTGTTAGTTTTCTACCACATATAGCGTTTTGCTTTTAGGCCAAAAAGTAAAATTTTGGTCTCATCTGACCAGAGCACCTTTTTCCGCATGTTTGCTGTGTCCCCCACATGCCTTTTTGCAAACTGCAAACGGGAATTCTTATGGCTTTCTTTCAACAATGGCTTTCTTCTTGCCACACTTCCATAAAGGCCAGATTTGTGGAGTGCACGACTAATAGTTGTCCGGTGGACAGATTCTCCCACCGGAGCTGTGGATCTCCTCCAGAGTTACCATGGGCCTCTTGACTGCTTCTCTGATTAATGCCCTCCTTGCCCGGCCTGTCAATTTAGGTGGACAGCCATGTCTTGGTAGGTTTGCAGTTGTGCCATACTTTCCATTTTTGGATGATGGATTGAACAGTGCTCCGTGAGATGTTTAAAGCTTGGGATATTTCTTAATAACCTATCAGTGAATCAGAAAGTCTAGTGAGAGAGACTAAGAGCTCAGTGGGCTGAGAATCTACAAGAAGGGATTGTATAAAAGTAAAGGAGTTTGTTACAACCTGTGTTACTGTTGCCATAGGAGAAAGCAATCCAACACATGCTTGATGCCTTTCCCTGCATGGCTGTCTATCTGTAGAAGTCTCTGAGTTTGCCAATTGACATTGCAACTGTCCAAGGGTGTTCTGGCCCTAAACCCTCTCTTCCACCAATCTCTTTGCATTCAAGAAGTGTCTGGTGCCCATGAATCTACCTTACATTTCACTCACTATGCCTTGCAACCCACTCTATACAGAAGGATGACAGCTGTCCCTGGCCCTGGGGGTTCTCATTAGAGTAAAGGAGGCCTAGGACCTTGTTACATACAGTACATGTTGCAGAGAATGTGTTTCTAGCACGACAGCATCGCTCTGATTCTCGGCGACATGGTGCCGACATCTCGCACTCGCTGGAATGGACAAAGCACATCATAGAAGCGACGGGGGATCCGACTTGGATTCCCGCCAATTCTAGCTGCGGCATTTGGTATGCATCCTGAGAGGGAGAACTCCATGCCAAATTTTAAATAAAAACCTGACATGGGTTCCCCCCCAGGAGCATACCAGCCCCTTAGGTCTGGTATGGGTTGTAAGGAGACCCCCCTATGCCGAAAAACCGACGTAGGGGGTCCCCCTACAATCCATACCAGACCCGTATCCAAAGCACGCTACTCGGCCGGTCAGGAAAGGAGTGGGGACAAGCGAGCGCCCCCCCTCCTGAGCCGTACCAGGCCGCATGCCCTCAACATGCGGGGGGTTGGGTGCTCTGGGGCAGGGGGGCACACTGCGGGGCCCCCCTACCCCAGAGCACCCTGTCCCCATGTTGATAAGGACAGGGCCTCTTCCCGACAACCCTGGACATTGGTTGTCGGGGTCTGCGGGCGGGGGGCTTATCGGAATCTGGGAGCCCCCTCAAATAAGGGGGCCCCCAGATACCGGCCCCCCACCCTAAGTGAATGAATATGGGGTACATCGTACCCCTACCCATGCACCTGGAGGCAAAGTGTAAAAGTAAATAAACACACGACACAGGGTTTTTAAAATAATTTATTAGTCTGCTCCGGGGGCCCCCCTGTCTTCTTTAGCTCTTTTACCAGGGAGGGCTTCTTCTTCACCGCCCTCTGGTTCTCTTCCGCTCTCCGGGGGGTCTTCTCCGCTCTCGGGGGTCTTCTCCGCTCTCTGGGGGTCTTCTCCGCTCTCCGGGGGTCTTCTTCTATCTCCTCCGCTCTCCGGTTCTTCTCCCGCTCGCTCTCCGGTGCCTTCTTCTTCAGGGCTGGCCGCCGCTATCTTCGTGTGTTAGCTCAATTACTAGCGGCGGCCAGCCGCTCTTCTGTGACGTCTTCTTCTTCTCTTCTCTTCTTCTGCCTTTTTCCGATGTTGACACGACGCCTCTTCTCGCTGCAATGACGGGTGCACGGCTTGCATCTGATTTATATAGGCCTCTCTTATGATGTCACAGTCCCATCATGCTCCGGTAACTACCCACGTGGTAGTTATCATAAGAGAGGCCTATATAAATCGGATGCAAGCCGCGCACCTCGCTCGTCCCCACTCCTTTCCTGACCGGCCGGGTAGCGTGCTTTGGATACGGGTCTGGTATGGATTGTAGGGGGACCCCCTACGTCGGTTTTTCGGTGTAGGGGGGTCTCCTTACAACCCATACCAGACCTAAGAGCCTGGTATGCTCCTGGGGGGGGACCCATGTCAGGTTTTTATTTAAAATTTGGCATGGAGTTCTCCCTCTCAGGATGCATACCAAATGCCGCAGCTAGAATTGGCGGGAATCCAAGTCGGATCTCCCGTCGCTTCTATGAAGGCTTTGTCTCCATCGCGGCAAGCCAGCTCGGCACCGGCTCCCGCGATGGGGCTCGTAGGTGGTCAATCTCGCCGAGAAAGGGAGCGAGATTGACACAATATCGCGGTCACCTACTGTAATTGACTTCTGAAGGCAATTGGTTCCAATACATTTTAGTTAGGGGTATCAGAGTAAAGGGGGCTGAATACAAATGCACGCCATACTTTTCAGATATTTATTTGTAAAAAAGATATAAAGTAATTTATAATTTTCCTTCCACTTCACATTTATGGCCACCTTGTGTTGGTCTATCACATAAAATCACCAATAAATCCATTTACATTTTTGGTTGTAACATGACAAAATGTGGAACATTTCAAGGGGTATGAATACTTTTTCAAGTCACCATAGAAACTTATTTTAACACATGATAAGCAAAAATCTAGTCAAGCCTATACATTGAAAACACAATAACTTGTTTGTTAAAACATATAATTAGATGAATTGTATGTAAAATTTAATTTAGCATCATTGTCATTGCGCTATTTGAATATTTTCTTAAAAATCTATGGATACTAGAATCATAGATTATGACTCGTTAAAACAAATAAAATGTGCCTATAACGTTAATGACTTCGGAGACTGGGAACAATACCAACTTTTGTATTGCCCCTGAAGTCAACAGATGGGCATTTGTTTTTAAAGTTCCTATTAAAGCTAAAACTAAAAAAAATAAAAATTGGGGGGATAGAACACAAAATAGTTAACATCACTGTCAGATTTATTTTGTATTGTCTGTTTCCTGTCAGGAAAGATTTCCTTTATCTACTTGTCTCAAAGATACAAAATTAAGTAAAGCCTCGTACACACGATAGGTTAACGAGAAGACAACGGTCTAAAGGACCATTGTCTTAGGTTAACCGATGAAGCTGACTGATGGTCTGTCACGCCTACACACCATAGGTTGAATAACCGATCGTGTCAAAACGCGGTGACGTAAAACACAACGACATGCTGAAAAAAACGAAGTTCAATGCTTCCAAGCATGCGTCGACTTGATTCTGAGCATGCATGGATTTTTAACCGATGGTTTTGCATACTAACGATCGGTTTTGACCTATCGGTTAGGCGTCCATCGGTTAAATTTTAAAGCAAGTTCCTATTATTTTAACCGAAGGTTAAATAACCTATGGGGCCCACACACGATCGGTTTTGACCATTCAGACCATTGTCCTCTGGCTATCCTATCGTGTGTACGAGGCCTAAGAGGTAATCTCTCCAAAGTTGGGGAAAATTCCTCAAAAACAGTTGTCACCAGAACATGTGTTCCCACTTGAAAATTTCCCCTCCCCTTCTGTCCCTAGGACACCACTAAAATTTGGGATTCCCATCACTGTTGTATTGCTGACACTGAACACCAGGACAAAAAGAGAGGGTGCATCCCCCCCAGAGTTAACGCAGGTTACAAAGACCAGACAGGAGGATTTTATACTTGCTCTCTCTATCCAGTATCATATTACAAAAGGAAAAAGGAATCAACATTACACTGTACTAGTTGTGAATAAGTATAATAAAATCCTGTGGGCACAGATGGCCTCATATCTAGACCCTCACTTAGCATTTACTGTACGTTTTATATTTGTTGCTCTAGTTTTTTTTTACCTTGTACCCTAATCTAATCTTATTTGCTTCCTCTTTCCCTATATTATTTACTGTTCTCTCAACTTTGTTACTTATTAATCTCTTAGCTGTCTCTCCTGCCATTCATATACCGTGTACTGTATATACATACACACACTGCATTCTCCCGAACCTATACATGTTTAATTTAGAGCACTGTTTTAAGATATCATAGGCTGAAGAGAAAATAAAAAACAATATATATGCATTATTTTTTATTTTAATACTTTTATTGTATCAGACAAGTATAGTATTAAACATAGGCACACTACCATTTAAAGCCTCCAGTGACCTCTCTAATTTGAAACTATTTGTTTTCTGAAAAAGTCCATCAGCCTTCATATACAGTAATTACCATTATAGGTGAACTAGTCAGAAACTCTCAAGGAATCAGCATTTTTGCATTGACAGAATCAATTAGTCATAGATAAAAAGATACATTTAAGTAAATACGTATCATGACAGCTTCCCTTTAAGCTATTTTAGGTGGAATGATCATAGTATACTGTGTTCTTACAATTTACAGTATATGCTGCAGTGTGATAGAACATGCTTAGATGTAGTCAACATACTACTGGGCCTCCTGAATAAAAACTGCAGGACAGAACAGTGAAAGCTTTACCCAGTAGGATTCCAGCTGTCCTTTTCCCACACATATTAAAAAATGGAATCAGTTGCTATGGACGACTGTTGCACATTTACTTTTTCTCGGGCTTTATACATGCAGGACAAATATTTCTAAACATCCCACAGCACAATCATGCAGAATATGAAGCTAAGGATAGCAGCAAACTTACAACCAAAAACACACTGCTTCTTTACCTAAAATGGTAAAGTACATTATATAGTAGCAAACTATTGATCATGAGGGGGAAAAGATTATTGTATTTCCATTATAATAAATCCAATAAAAGTACAAGCAGTTTACTTTGTACTAGTATACTGTATTTAAGCTTTGATGTCAGCTAATCATTCCACCTTATTATGTAGAGATTAGTCACATGCTAAAACAAATCATGAGCAGGTCTGCATTCTTACCCGGCTTCCCTTCTCACCAGTAGGACCCTGGAAATATAAATGATAAAAAATCATACAATTACACACATACTGAAATTCTCAGTTGTGCCTCTTAGTACCTAAAATCTCAGTTGTGGTCTTTATAACAAACTAACCATGCCACTTTTTAGCAGTTTGCCCCAAAATTATCATCTTGTACTTCACCTAAGGTCCTTCTCCTAGGAACTGCGAGGAAGGCCATGGGAACATAGAGCAAACTTCCATGTAGCAGTAAAGGGTAATGAACTGAATTGTTTATAAAGTATACAGTATGGCCTAGATTCACAGAGAGAGGGCACACATTACACCGCCGTAGCGCAAACATGGAATTCACCAAGCCAGTGCTGGGTTTCGAAGGCGTATGCCGGCGTAGGTGGAAGTGGGCGTAAGCCATGCAAATGAGGCATGACCCCATGCAAATGATGGACTGAGCGCCAGACAGATACGTTTCACGAACTGCGCATGTGCTGAGACGTAGACGCATCCCCCTGCGCATGCTCACAACCACTTTTCGGAACAGCTGCCTAAACTATGCCGGATCACTGCGTACGGCGTGAACGTAACCTACGCCCAGTCAGACACGTCCAACGTAAAATACGCCGGCTTGTGTTCCCTGGTGCAGACCTTTGCATGTCTGCTGCTGGGTTACACCTCCTTTATGGGGAATAACTTTACGCCGGACGTACAACTTACGCGCACTGCGTCGGGCGCACGTATGATCGTGAATCGCCGTATTTCACTCATTTGCATATTTGAATGGCTAATCAATGGGAGCGCCACCATGCGTCCAGCCTAAATGTGCGCCCACCCTACGCCGGCGTAGGCAAGTTACGTTGGCAGGGTGAAGCCTGTTTTTAGGCGCATCTTAGTTTGTGGGTCCGGCGCACAGATACGACGACGCACATTTGCACTTACGTCGGCGTATCTTGTTATACTTCGGCATAAGTGCTTTGTGAATCTGGGCCAATGTTTTTAAATTTAGTCAGTGGTCAACATGACCAGTACACTATTACTAGGGAGAAATTATTTAAAGTTAAATTAAGAAAAAAGACCACTTTAGGTCCAGTGAAGGATGAATGGTCTCTTATGATGGTAACTTAACCACTATTACTTTCTACTTTTTACTGATGCAAGTGATGGTGATGGTCTCATCATCTTTTTTAATTTTCAATCTGTTTATTGAAAGTTTTCATAGAAGAAGAAATTAAAATTAACATTGTACAATCAGGTATCAAACAGTACAAAAGTCATGGTTCCTACTCCATTATAGAACACATACAGTTAAAGTAAGGAAAAAAAAAATAAAAACAGGCTGCATTCCCCAACAAACTTCATGAAAATGGCTAGCTTCATTTTCCATGGAAATTGCACATTCCAAGGGCGTATAACCATACACGCATTGGTGGCCATCTAGCACCCTTCAAACTAAAATCAATATTTTATCAGGGCACTAAATGGTAAGGTAAGGCCAGTATTCAATTCTATCTCAGTATCAAATGAATTGTCAGCTTAGGCTTTAAAATATACCCTTCATTGACTTAATCTCAGTCCACCTCCACCAGGGGGAGGAAAGCCATTCAATCCTGGCGTTGCGCCGTCATAAGCCCTTTCAGAATCTGGGCCCTGATTTTTAAATGCTGCAGTTAGGCCACACTGTAGCAGAATACCCATTTACTACCATGCTCAGATGCAGGCACAGGGCCCTTTAACCTCTTTTCCCACAATACCCTGGGTTTCAGTACCTGATCAGAGAAGATACGTTTCTCTGCTTACCTCGCTCAGCAGTTTAGAGAGGCTACACCTGATAAGATAGAGGAAGCTGGTAGTGATCTACAGCCAGCTGGGAGGACCTCCACTGTCAGAACCACAGTCAGCTGAGAGGCCCTCCACTGTCAGAAGCAGTGTGCGAGTGGCTGGGCCAGAGCCTAATAGCATGAAATTCTCTAAAAGACCCAGCTTCTGTGGGAAGCAACTCCCCAAATGCTACACACGTCTTCTAGTTCCAGTTGTGCAGCTCCCCTCCTCAGGATTTGGATTCCTTCAGCTATTCGCATTTTACTACAGGGTCTAAACAGATTATGCTATGCAGCCATTTCCTGTGCCATGTAAACATCTTAATTTTAGCTTAATTCCAGCCTATTTTTTCTTATTTATCTTGATTTGCATGTACCTAACTCCATTCACTGTTCAATTTAGCATGGGAAAGCAACTAACTTTGCTGTCATTGCTCCTGTTCCATTAGGTCCAAGGTTTACTAGAAAAGTTCTGTGCCTGAAAACTAGTTTCTAGTAGACATGGCTTCATTCCCTACCCTAGGGGCCTGGCTCACAAAAATCTATGAGAAAAACTGCAACACCCCATGGCAGAGAGAACTGACCTACAGAATGGGCCCTTCAAGTATAGAAACAATATACTTACCTCATCCAGTATAAGTAGAATTCAATTTTTTTTAAATAATGCATTAGGGCCAATTCATACCTTGGCATTCTGGTATATTGCAACAGGAAATCTGAAAATTTGCAGTTATCACAGTAGGCAAGTGGAAATCCTACCATATGGACACTTGTTCTGGTAGGACTTCCCCTTGCTTATTCTTGTGTCACTTATGGCCTGTACACACGATCAGAAAATCGTATGAAAAATACCGCTTTTGAAGCGATCGTACGATAATCTGATTGTTAGTACACAGCTTTCGAGAGGCAATCGCAACAAGTTGTGTAAAATTATCCGATGGGACAAGTATCAAAAAATTTCTTGTACGATATCAGATAATAAGATTTTTGTTTAATCAGCACAGTTGTTGTTCGAAAATACAACTCAAAATACACTACAACACATCACATCACTTCCGAATTTTTATTCTGTCATACGAGAATTTTCGAAACTTTAGTAAACGCTTAATTTTCTCTTTATATCATGCCAAAAAAAAAAAAAAAACGGACGATCAGTCATCCAATAATCTCATTGTGTGTACCAGGCGTCAGACAGGAAGTGAAGGAAAAATATCCCAGAAACACAGACAGCTAAACGAAACACTGCTTTATCATTCAACACTCTATCCAAAACTGAAATGTTCAGCTTCAGATAAAATTAAAGAAAAAAAAAAAAACAAGCAAATTTCCGGCACTACACTGAATTAATCTGCTTACTATTTCAATATACTTACAGGTGGCCCTGCTGGTCCCGTTGGTCCCGGTACACCAGGATCTCCTTTATTGCCCTTTAATAAAAATAATACAACTTTAACACTTCAGCAAAAAAATTTAACAATTTGTAAAATAATATGACCTTTACTTACTCTTTCCCCTTTTGGTCCTGCTGGTCCTGGAACTCCAATTGGCCCAGGTATCCCCTAATATATAAACAAACAAAGGGTCTTTTTATTAGAAAAGTTGCATTGGTTTATGCATTTGGCAGTCAGGAAATAAGCAAGTAAAGAGGAGACCATTTTTGCAGGCAGTAAAGATATCTTTGGCTTGTTACAGTTTTCAGCTTTGAGTCTAACCAGATCTTCAGAAGACTGTATGGATGTATGGATAACTAACATGAATGAGTAAGACATTAAGCATGTATTTTAAAGCTGAAGTCAATGCATTCAATAAGTGGTCTTTAACTCAGGACTGAAAAAGGTAACTTTATGAAGACATATTGGTTTAGTCACATATTTAAGCACTGTAACTATTACAAGTACATTGGATTAAAAGGGAAAGGGACTTGCATCATTTCAAGAAAGTAGCTTAGCATGCAATTTGTAAATCACCATGCTGCAGAAATGGATGCATTCATAGAGATCAAAAGGCCAGGCCATATATTCAATAATCACCTTAGAGTAGAAACATTAGCAGTGCGCAAGAACAGTACAGTAGTTATGCTTCTTAGTTTTATACCAGCGGTTGTAGGACAACGTTTTATATAGGATCTTCAATCCTGAATTAATCATGTGTCTACACTGTTGGCTTGCACAAGCAGCTAATTGAATATGCTTACAACTCCAAACTGTGGTACAAGGTTATAGGATGGGAAGTACAATAGTTATGCTTCTTAGTTTTATACCGGCAGTTGTGGGACATTTTATATGGCACCTCCAAACCTGCATTCATTATGTGTCTACACTTATGGCTTGAACAAGAAATGTATTGAATGTGCTTACAACTCTGAACTTTGGTAAAGGGTTATGGGATGGTGAATATTGGATGAAAATGCATGCATCTACTGTTACCAATCCTCTTAAAAGATTACCTCCAATTGATCTCTCACATCTCACATCCTTACTGTACCAATTGGTTTTTAGGGTTATAACATAATACCTCTTTGGGTGTTTTATGTCCTGTTGACTTCCAATATGGACTTTCTTAGCCTTTATAAAGTGACACATTTTAACAGGACTCTGTCTCAGCACAAAGGTTCTTAAGCATATGCTGTACTGTTGGATGCATAAATGCTTTGTAATAAATAAAAGCATTGCATGTGTTTCTGGTCAAGAAGCCTCTATGTTCTTTTTATTTAGATAGGAGTTTGTAAAAATAGTTAAAATAGTTCCTCAAGATATACAGTAAAACCTTGGTTTGAGAGCGTTTTGCAAGACAAGCAAAATGTTTTAATACATTTTGCCTTGACCTTGATATACAAGCGACGTCTTGATATAAGAGTAGCGTCATGTCACAACTGAGTATAAAAGAGAAGAGAGGAGCCTCTAAGTGTAGCAATATGGTTACATTTAATGAAGGTACAACATTTAGCAACTTATTGCTACACTTAGAGGTGCCTCTCTTCTCTTTTATACCCTGTAAAAAAATGCTTTGATATACAAGTGCTTTGGATTACAAGCATGTTACTGAAACGAATTATGCTTGCAAACCAAGGTTTTTTCTGGGCAGTCCATCCATTAAGGGTGCACGGGTGCTGCCCTGTCCATCGCCTCCCCCCCATCCATGCATCCGGCCCCTTTCAGGACACCGAAGCATGGATTCCAATGCAGGGGGGGCTGTTTTTATGAAGCACTGACTAGAGCCAAAGGCTCTAATAGGCTTCAATTTAGAATGGACTTGGGTTGCAGAGTGTGTACTCCGATCCCACCCTAGTGTGTTACAACAGTGAATGAATTTGTAACAGCGAATGTAACACTGATCCTCCTCTCGACCAATCAGGAAGTCGGTTTTGACACCGGTCACCCAATTGTATGAAAGGACAGGCGATTCTTTTTGGACACCTAGGAGGAGGAGGGGGGAGCTGGAAGCCGACATGGAGGAAAGGACACGGAGCTGCTGCACCATGCTGCCTGCCCCCTGCCACCTCCGATGGGGTAAGTGCTGGACCAACCGAGGTGGAAGTCGCTTACCTATTATACAATGGGCTCATGTTGATACTACTCTTCTCTAACCTATGATCCCCACACTCCTTTTGATTAAGGAACCCGGACAATGCTCAATATGCCAGCAAACTGGAGTAGCAAGGTTTGCCCATCCTTATACTACGTCCAAACAGATAAGGTTCTATAATCTTTAAAATGTTATAAAATGCCATTGCTTTACCAACTCTATAGCTTTATATTGCTTGATTTGTGTGTGCACAAGGATGTGCAAGGCCAGTCACAGCCTATCCTTGGTAAGAGAGCAATCCTGCTTGTGACTGAAAGCCAGCGGGCATGAAGGGAATTTCTCCTGCAGCCCACATAATAACTGACTGCAGCATAAGCATTGCAAAGGGATCAGGAATCATCCTGAATTGGTTGCAGAGATTTTCCACCATGTTAGTGAACCTCTGCCAGTGATACCAAACATGTCAGATGCTGGTTGTCACTTGTTAACCTGTTCAGGCAAGTCACATCTCTGGCTGACCTAAATCTATTGATCTGCACAAAATGAAGGTTACCAAAACTCCAACATAGAAAATATGAAAGGGCAATTTATAAGATTTGGCAGGGTTTCTAGAGATATTTAATTTTATGTAAAATCCTCTTGCTGTGCTCTTTAGTACAAATCCAGGGAATCCGGTTATTGCAAATTTTCTTACAGTGCACAGTCATGATAAAAAGTCAGCATTTCTGTGCATATATGTACCATGGCAGTCACAAATTACATCATAAAACTCTAATATGATTGCAAAACAGAACTACAACCCTTAAATGTATCCATACAGTTCTACTGCAAGTGCATGACAGTTCTGTATGCTGTATGTATGTTTCATTGCTTAAAGAGTCATTCTACAAATTAAAAAAGGCTATCAACAAACTGTCATAGGAATTTAGTGTGAATTTGCTTTAGGTATAATGCTGATAAGGGAGTAATTTAGTAGCAGACAGGTTGCAGTTAGGAGCAGAGGGGGCAAGGCAAGGTAATAGGAAACATGTAGGTTAGTGTAATGGCGTTAAGACTCACCGGTGGACCAATTCTGCCGTCTAAACCTGAAGCACCCTGAACAGCAGGGCAGAGTGTCAATAAACATGGAGGGGGCAGGAAAATGTAAGGGGAAAACAATGAGGGAGGGGAGAGGTGAGTGAAGCAGCAACTGAATACATACATACACTTTAATTCCCTTATGTTTAGCATCAGCACTGACAACACATGAGAAACGGTACAAGGGAAGGTGTTATGGCACATTGACTTAGTAACTTGATGACATGTTACAGTCTAATATTGCCACTGCTGTAAGAAAACACCGCTGCCTCGTCATTTTAAGTTTAGCTCACATATTAATACATTAGTAACAAATATGTCTGGTAATTTACAAATCAACTCCACAAGTGGAAGATCATAGAGATTTAAAACTTTCTATGAAGTTCATCTTAATGACCTTAAGCACGTTATGAACAGTAGATAATAGTTTCTACTGTTTCTGCTTAAATGTAATACAAATGTTGGTGATTATGAGTCTTGTGAACTTGATTCATATTATAGATGAACTCCAGCTGCTGTGATTTTCTAAAACTGTCAAAAAATTCAATTCAATATGGCAACCCGGACGGCTTTCTGTACACAGTTGGTTTACAGAATCCCCCCTGGAAAAGCGATATCCTTTTTATGTAATTGGCGCAATGATTTTCTCAGAATTCTTCATAGTCAGATGCACTAATAAACAAATAAAACATTTTTTTTTCATTTTTCATGAGATACTCCCTAAGGGTTAATTACTTCTAAGGGGATGCATACATTTCTTATAAGCACACTAAAAGTACACTAGGTGCAGACCGTCCCATTCAGCAAATTAATCTTGCAAGAACATAGTAGAACAAACAGCTTTTCCTTCAGAACAGAAAAAGTAGGCTAAAAATGTTTGTTAAAATCCTTGCAATGTACATAGCATTGAACTGTCCAACCCAACACCCTAAATCCCTCCCCTGTCACCATAAGAGTATTCCCAACCTGTGAACGGGGAGCCCCAGCCACATGTTGGATTATTATTATCATTGCCATTACCATTACCATTAGCATTATCATTATTTTTGGTATTGTTTACAATACAAAAATAATGATAATGCAAATGGTAATGGCAATAATAATAATAATCAAAAATGATGGTATAGTGGAAATGCTATATGTAGTCAGTGGTGGTAGCTAATATGAACTGCTGCGCCAAATCCAACATGGGGCGGGGGCTCTCTGTTCACAGGTTGGCAATACTCTTATGGTGACAGGGGAGGGATTTAGGGTGTTGGATAGTAGTATATACTTTTGATCGACCCACATAGTGGGTGGCGTCCTAGATGAAGGCCGGAGCACAATCTGGTGGGTTTCTGCTTGGACTTGGATGTGTGGACATATATAGAGGTTACTGGAGGAGGGTCCTCCTTCGTAACACGTAAGCCGGTTACAATGCCATCTGGTCTCCCTCAATATCTGGTCCAGGTTGCAGGTGTCTAGGGGCACGGTCCCACTTACTGATGTACTGACAAGCCTTTTTATCACATTTGTTTGGGAGTATGACTACTGCTGTTATAGCTTTTGAATACATTTTATCTTTGGTAATGCTCAAGGTCGGTGCGCCCTCCTTTTCTCGTTATATTTTTAATTTGTAAGGATACCCATTGTTCTGAGGAGGGCAACAAGACCATTGACATTCCACTTTTTAGCCAAAGGGTTGGCTGCACCATCCACCTACAGATTAAGCCCTTAAGCGCAGGAGATCATTATCATAGGGTTGATCCTAGACCAAGCACTACTGTAGAGTTAAAGTACAACTTTCAGAGAAGTCTCAGGAGGTGCAAGAACTAGCTATGGTGTCTAGTATGGTTGCTTTGACCACAAGACTGCCTAAAACAGAATTACAATTTCTTTGGTACGTCAGACAGTTTAAATGTGGATTCATCTCTCTTCCTAAAGTTCAGATTTTATAAGGGACTCAGATTATAGAATCATATGTGATTCCAAAGATGCTATGGCCAGAAGAGTGGGAGCTCATGACAGTAGCCCATTCCAGGCCCCTGATATTTTTCACAATTGTAGAAAAAAAAGATGTATTTGTAATGTGTAAGGGACCGGTAAAAAATATGCATCACACTTTTATTCAATAATATATAAATGTACAAAAACTACATTTTTTATTTGCTTTTCAGGTAATAAAAGTTTGTATCTAACTTTACTGATGAACTATTGATGGAAGAAGCCAGAAAAGATTTGGCTTCTATAGTTTCTATAGCAATTAACACCGATATGTAGTAGTGGCTGTGTTCAGTGCTAAAATTCCCATGCAGCGTCTGACATTAAATGATAGTGTGTGTATACCGTGAGTTGGGCAAACTCAGAGTCTCAGTAAAGCTAAACATACGTACAATGAAACTGAACTGAAAAAGTAAAGATTTTTTAGGGAACATCCCAAAATGTAATTTGTGCCTAAACAATTTTACTTTTCCAAATACTCATGAAAAATAGCAGTGCACCTCCTGAAAAGTGAGGATTCCTAAGCATTCCTGTGCCGAAAGCCTCATAGCTCTCTATCTGCAATATGAGGAACTTCTGCCTGCTATTGGGAGATTTGTAGTAAAATGTGATGATGACACTACAATGCTTTTAAATATTCTGTTTGCTGGAGGCTCTGATATGAGGAAGGAAAGCTCTTCCTCTACCAAGATGGCCACCACCACATGGTAACACAGTGAAAAGCAAGGTATAAAAAAATCAGTAATGATACAAGTTCAGCTGCAACTAGACCACTGGTACTTCTGGTGAGTGGTGACTAGTCCTTTGCCTACTTGTATCTGGTCTACTTGTGCCAAATGTCATTTGACAGCTATTTACACATATTTAGAGTGCATGAAGTTCAAAATATACAGAATCATACCTATATGATTCATTCCATAGAACAGCTAGCTATATATTGTCATATGGTTTTAATATTCATATCAAATTATTGCTGGATGTACTAAAAAATCGCATACAAAGAGTTGAAAAAGGAATTTAAAGCTAAAAATAATTATCAAGTACAATCACTGAAGCACTTAAATTATATAAATATTGGAGACCTGAAATAATAACCAACAAAACCCCCAAGAAACAACCTTCAATATTTGAAGGCCTGATTGTTGTTGGAAGTTAAAATTGTATACATCAAGGGAAAACACCAATAAATCGATTTTTAATTACTAATCAAACAAAAACATGTGCACACAGCATACCATTCAATCTTAATTTCATTTAGAGTTTAACCACAGCACTATATCAAACATGCTTATTATTAGTGGGCTGTATTCACACAAAATCAAATCAAAATTAGTTAACATAGTTAATATGTTCTGTTTGATCCTGAAATAGCTAATTGGATCTCATTGTCACAATAATATGTATCTTTAATTGGAAGGATAGCATAAATAAATATACTTTTTTTTGGTCCCAGGCTGCAGTCAGCTGAGCAAAAATATTTGGGCTTAAAAAGTAAAAAAGAAAAACCTTTGCCCTCTTTTCATGTGTTCAAGAAGTGATGATGTGCAGTAAAAGGTATCTCCTCTAGGTGCTTCAGGCTCACTGTTTGTGCTCATATTAGCATGGGTCTAAACCTAAAAATTAAAATGTAATATAATGCAGCTTACCAGTCCCTAGATGTGGTGGCTGATATTTATTTTCAGGCATTTTCCCCTATATTTTTACCTGGTATTCCAGCCAATTACATACTTCCTGTCCAAGGGTGACAACGTTCACTGACTGCACTGTATCTATGTAAGAGCAGCATTGTCACCCCAGGTTGCTCTCCTGATTTGGAATACGAACAAATCTTCCTCTCCCCATTCCGAATACATAGAGGGGTGTTGCTTTGATAACATTGTTTTGGATTTCAGTTCAGTCCCCAGGAAGTTAAAAGGATACAAGATTTCTGACAGATACAATATGTAATTTTCTGTACTTGTACCAAGAAAGGAAAATGTGGATTAACGGTGCTCAATATCTCAGGAATGAAACAAATTAGAAGTTTTTTTTCCATTACATTAAAAACGATCTTTTATTAATTTACAAAAAGTAAAGAGGCTTTTCATTAACGCTCACATTTGTTAAAAATATTACAACATACTGTATAGCTATTGCTAGACATAAATCTGCCTCCAACCCCCTTCACATAATAATACCAAGAAATTATATATAACATCATAAAAATGATTACAGATCTATATCGAGACTGGTGGGTTAAGGCAATTGCAGTATCTCTACGTGTTTCGCTGTATAGCTTCATCGAGAGAATCGTTGTGCTAGTAACAAAAATATTGCAAGAAAATTACATGACATAAATACATAAACAAAAACTATATACGAATAAACACAAATAAATTTGAGGTTTCTTAGCACTTACTCTATACATATACCAGTGTATTCATATATGAGAGTTTTCCACACTGGTATATGTATAGAGTAAGTGCTAAGCTATATATATATATATATATATATATATATACACCTAGTTTATTTTTGTTTTTTTGTCTATAGTTTTTGTTTATGAATTTATGTCATGAAATTTACTTGCAATATCTTTGTTACCAACACAATGATTCTCCCGATGAAGCTGTAACAGTGAAATGTGTAGAGATACCGCAATTATCGTAACACACCAGTCTTAATATGGATCTGTATTCATTTTTATGATGTTGTATATCATTTTGTGGTATTGTTATGTGAAGGGGATTGGAGACAGATTTGTGTCTGGCATTAGCTATATGTTGTATTGTTTTTAATTGATGTGTGCATTAATGAAATGCATATTTATCTTTTGTAAACTAATAAAATATATTTTTTGATGTAAAGAAAAATATTTTTTTTTGTCTAATTCCTGAGATATTGAGCACTGTAAAGCCCCATTTTTCTTTCTTGGTATACTGCATATTCTTTCGGAATATGGGGCTTGTTTCACTTGCTAAAGCCTGATTTCTACATTTTTCTGTACTTGAAGAAAATGTACTTAGCCTTAAAAAAGAAAATTGGTGCTGCCTAAACATCTAAAGACAGTTAAGATTCACTAGATTTCGATTCTTGCACTTGGGCTTGCAATTTCTTGTGGAACAAGACAAGAGAAGGCAGGAAGTGATGCAGGAATTCAGTCTAGACCTGCACAAATGTTGTAGTAGTCAAGGAAGCAAATGTGAGTAAGAAAGGGACTTGTACTTGTTTAAAGGACTAGATAAAGGGCAATTCCTCACCTTGTTTTAAATATAAGTGGCAGCTAGTGGGGTAACCTGGCTCCTAGTTTCATATATACCTTGCATTCTTCAATAGTGAGTGCTCATAACTTTCAACTCTGGTCCTTTATCTTAGAGTTCTAAATGTTCCTACCCACCATTCTGTACATCTCATTGCATTCTCAATAATACAAATAAAGAAGGGAGAGTGGGAACCCCTCCTAATGGCATCAGAAATTGTGCAGAACCAGGAATTCAAGTGAAGAAATGTCAAAAATAGTGTCCTTGGAGGTCATAAACAAAAATCCAGCTGGTTTAACCATACCGTATCTACCAAAAAATTGAGAAAGTTGGTGGAAAGTACAAAGCTTGTGTAGTTACACAATCAGAGTGCATTTGCTGGTAAAACCTTGAAGAACACTATCTGAAGCCTCGTACACACGACCGAGTTTCTCGGCAAAAACCAGCAAGAAACTTGCTGTTTTTTTTTTTTGCAGAGGAAACCGGTCGTGTGTACATTTTTCGACGAGGAAACTGTCGAGGATCCCGTCGAGCCAAAAAGAGAGCAAGTTCTCTATTTCCTCGACAGGAATGGAGAAACTTGCCTTGTCGAGTTCCTCGACAGCCTAACAAGGAACTCGACGAGAAAAACTATGTGTTTTGCCCGTCGAGTTCCTCGGTCGTGTGTACGAGTTTTGAGACTGCAGCCATATCCTAACACCTTGACAGAATGGCTGGTTTCAATAAAATAGGTGCCACATCTACTTACTGGTAAGCCCAAAGGACCTTTATCTCCTTTTTCTCCCTGACTTCCCTTTTCCCCATTTGCACCAGTCTCTCCTACTTCACCCTGTTGAAAACAGATAAATTGAATTGGGATAAGATAAAGACAGAAATGTGCCATATAGTCACTCTAAAATAACATCCAAATTCTTAAAAATGCTTTAGAATACTTAGATAATTAATATTTAACATATCATAATAAACACATCTGAATTGTGGCAAAGTTGTTTAAACTCAAATTATAATAAGCAGTTTATCCATTCCAGATGTCCCGACAAAATGCTTTACTGTTATGCCCCGTACACGCGATCGGGCCAAACTCACATCGGAATTCCGACGGAATTCCATCGGAGTAAAAGAGAACATGTTCTCTATCTAAACTCCGACGGAATTCCTCGGAATATCCAATGGAAAAACTTCAATGGGGCATACACACGGTCGGAATTTCCGATGGAAAAAGTCTGTCTGACTTTTTCCATCGGAAATTCCGATCGTGTGTACGGGGCATTACCTTGTAGTTTATGTCAAGTCAGAGAAGTAGATAACTTAAAAGCAAAATATTCAAGGCTGTCCACTTTTTGGACTCTCTGATGTTTCCAGGCTGCAGCCTCTAGAGACCGTATTAATTTAGGGTAAATTCACACTATACTGCTCTATTGCACTACAAGTGTTTAACATGCAGTATTTTGTGCATTACCTTGTTGAGTTTAGGCAGCCCATTCATTTAGATAGGGCTTCCAGCACACGGTAATAGATGAAAAACACCCCAGCAACATTTTATTCACGTAGACCATAGGTGTCAAACACAAGGCCCGCGGGCCGAATTCGGCCCTCCAGGCCATTTTATGTGGCCCTCGCCCTCCTCTGGTCCTCCTCAAGACCCTTACATTCTGCTTTTAAGCAATGCATCCAGCTTCTTCCCAGCAGCAGCATAAGGAAAGGGGGGTGCACTGTGATGTAAGGAAGAGTGGGAGACTCAACTTCTGATGGTGGGGTGGCTCTTAACATGTAATGTAAGGGGAGGGGATGCACTGGACATCTAATCTTACAGATACAACTGGCCCTTTTGAGGGCAATCATCATGCTGATGCGGCCCTTGATGAAATTGAGTTTGACACCCCTGACGTAGACCATCACAATGCATGTCATGCATTGACACCTACACTGGTTGTGCAGTGGGTGCTATTCTAAATGAATGTTACCTTAACTCATCACCCAAAATGCAGTGTGTTGGAGTAACAAGAGATGAGACATGCTTTTTCCCACATTTTACCAGAACATAGGTGTGAAACCAGCCCTAATGAAGCAGTGTTTCATCAAGCTATTAGGTATACTTTCTTGATTCTACCAGACTGTTCTATTGTTTCAAATATTCCATATTCCTGAATCATAAACTGCCTTTGTGATATATAGCTAATACATGCTATTTTTTAAATCAGGATATACACTATATTGGCAAAAGTATTGAGACGCCTGCCTTTACTCGCACATAAACTGGCATCCTAGTCTTAGTCCGTAGGGTTCAATATTGGATTGGTCTACCCTATGCAGCTATAACAGCTTTAACTCTTCTGGGAAGGCTGTCCACAAGGTTAAGGAATGGGTCTATGGGAATGTTTGACCATTAGTGAATTTGTGAGGTCAGGCACTGATGTTGGATGAGAAGATCTGGCTCGCAGTCTTTGCTCTAATTCATCCCAATGGTGATCTTTTGGGTTGAGTCCAGGACTCTGCAGAACAGTCAAGTTCCTCCACCCCAAACTCGCTCATCCACACTATATTGCCAAAGGTATTGGGCCAGCCCTCCAAATCATTTGGTGGAGGGGGGTTATGGTGTGGGGCTGTTTTTCGGGGGTTGGGCTTGGCCTCTTAGTTTCAGTAAAGGGAACACTTAAGGCATCAGCATACCGAGACATTATGGACAATTTCATGCTCCCAGCTCTAATTCATCCCAAAGGTGTTCTATTGGGTTAAGGTCAGGACTTTGTGCAGACCAGTCAAGTTCCTCCACTCCAAACTCACTCATCCATGTCTTTATGGACCTTGCTTTGTACACTGGTCCAAATTATTTGGTGTGGGGTTATTTATCTGGGGTTGGGCTTGGCCCTTAGTTCCAGTGAAGGGAACTCTTAAGGCGTCAGCATACCGAGACATTTTGAACAATTTCATTCAGGGATGACCCCTTCCTGTTCCAACATGACTGCGCACCAGTGCACAAAGCGAGGTCCATAAAGACATGGATGATCGAGTTTAGAGTGGAGGAACCTGACTAGCCAGCACAGAGTCCTGACCTTAACTCAAAAGAACACCTTCAGGGTGAATTAGAGCAGAGACTGCAAGCCAGGCCTTCTTGTCCAACATCAGTGCTTGACCTCACAAATGCGCTTCTGGAACAATGGCCAAACATTCCCATAGACACACTCCTAAACCTTGTGGACAGCCTTCAAAGAAGAGTTGAAACTGTTATAGCGGCAAAGGGTGGGCCAACTTAATATTGAATCCTACAAACTAAGACTGGAATGCCATTAAACTTCATGTGCGTGTAAAGGCAGGTGTCCTAATACTTTTGACAATATAGGGCCAGATTCTCAAGAGAGATACGACGGCGTATCTCCAGATACGTTGTCGTATCTCTGAGTCTGGGCGGTCGTATCTATGCGCCTGATTCTTAGAATCAGTTACGCATAGATTTCTATTAGATCCGACCGGCGTAAGTATGTTACGATGTCGGATCTTAACTGCATATTTACGCTGGCCGCTAGGGGCGTGTACGCTGATTTACGCAGAGAAATATGTAAATCAGCTAGATACGCGAATTCACAAACGTACGCCCGGCCGACGCAGTACAGATACGCCGTTTACGTTAGGCTTTTCCCGGCGTAAAGTTACCCCTGCTATATGGTGGCGTACATGTGGCGTACCAATGTTAAGTATGGACGTCGTCCGTGAATGGGTCTGAACGTCATTTACGTTCACGTCAAAACCAATACGTCCTTGCGGCGTACTTGGGAGCAATGCACACTGGGATATTCCACACTGGGTCACAAGTTATTTACATAAAACACGCCCCCCTGTTCCAAATTTGAATTAGGCGGGCTTACGCCGGCCTATTTACGCTACGCCGCCGCAACTTACAGAGCAAGTGCTTTGAGAATACAGCACTTGCCCGTCTAAGTTGCGGAGGCGTAACGTAAATCGGATACGTTACGCCCGCGCAAAGATACGCCGATCTACGAGAATCTGGCCCTCAGTGCATATTTTAGGCTGCTTTGAGGTTGGTTACTGGGACTTTTACATTTTATAGAGTATTTGGAAGAAGACTTTAAGGGGTTGATTTACTAAAACTGGAGAGTGCAAAATCTAGTGCTCTGCATAGAAACCAATCAGCTTACAGATTTTTTGGTGCAAAGCTTAATTAAACAAGCTGAAGTTAGACGCTGATTGGTTTCTATTCACATCTGCACCAGATTTTGAACTCTCCATTTTTAGGAAATCAACCCAAAAGTGTCTGTAGATCGCAGATTGCCATTGCCTGACATCTGTACTGCACGTTAACACCTGAAGACTGCACGTTAACACATTCATGAGACACAACACACCTCTACAGCAGCAAATATATTTTAATTCAACAAATAAAAATTTAAAATGTTAATTTAAGCTATTGCATGCATGGGTTAACTACTATACCATATTAAGCACATTTGAACGTTTGAGGCGGTTACCTTTTGGCCAGAAAGCCCAGGTGGGCCCTTTGAGGAAAAAAAACAGATAGTCGTTACATAAATTCATTTGAATTATATAGTTGATGGCCATAAAGAGCATATGCAGCTGAAATGCCATACTAAAATTTTTACAATATATGACCACAAGCAGGAGACTGGTTCCTCATAGACAACCAATCTGAATGCACATCCCAATTGAAAATGTATTCTTTATATACAAAGTAGCAATAAACCATTGTTCATCTACCTAAACTAACTAAAAAAAATATAAAAAAAAATGCAAAGCTGAATAAAGCATAATGACTAAGGAAATCAGATGAAAAATTAAAGAAAATTAGAATTCTTTGGCAATAGCAGTGATATTCCAGCAGGGGGTAGCAGAGGCTGAAGAATTGCATTATTCAAAAATTAGGTATATAGCAGATCTTTGCGGGTAATGTTGGAGGGCAGTAATCTTACTTATACATTTAATTATTATTTAATATGATCCTATTGACTTTGTTTCTGAAGTCTAGTCTACACAATGCAGCTGTGATCACCTATTTTGGTCTATGTTTCTTAGTTTACCATTTATGTTCATTCATTCTTGTATATGTTAACAATCTGTACTGTTAACTAAACTTCCAAGGTGTAAAGAAAAAAAAAAACAGGCTGTTAAGTACCCGTGGTATCATATCCTATTGCGAATGTAATAAGGAAGAATCCTTTCAGAAGTAGATTACCTTTCAAAGGTTACACCCAACACTTATTCACCTTAATAAAAACAAATTAAAGTAAAAGAAAAATTGAAAGTACTTTGATGGAAACTTTTTTTTTTCTAATTGTTGTGGATCAAGTAGGGGAGAGCAAGAATCTTTGCCAGGTTTTTATTGCTGTGCCATGTATTGCATGGGGAGAATTCTTGCCACTTCCTGTCACTGTGAGACAGGAAGTGATACTGTAGTAATTAGTATTACTGTCAGTGCCCTCACAACCCAGTGACTTTATTTTATTATCTTGGGAACGAAATAAAGGAGAAATCTCCTAAATGAGATCACAAACAACAATGAAATCTCAATACATCTTCTTACCCTTCCTCACTGTATCTGGAACAAACAAAATAACTCAAATGTTTTGGCTGGAGTTTGTACAGACGAGCGTACATGTCCGATGAAAACGGTCCGCGGACCGTTTTCATCGGACATGTCCGCTCGGAGATTTCGGTTTGATGGTTGTACACACCATCAAACCGAAATCCCCGCGGACAGACAGCGCGGTGACGTGACGTTGACGCCGCCACGTCTGCAAACCCGGAAGTTCAATGCTTCCACGCATGCGTCGAATTACTTCTCGGGCCAGCGGACATGTCCGATGAGTCGTACTGACCATCGGACATGTCCGACAGACAGGCTTCCAGCGGACAAGTTTCTTAGCATGCTAAGAAACTTTTGTCCGCTGTAAACCTGTCCGCTAGGCCGGGAAACTGTCCGGTCGGCCGTACACACTACCGAACATGTCCGCGGAAACTGGTCCGACGGACCAGTTTCAGCGGACATGTTCGGTCGTGTGTACGAGGCCTAAAAGTAATACTGTACTAAAGTCTTGTTGTTTTCTTGTTAAAAATAACAAACATGTTATACTTACCTGCTCTATGCTGTGGTTTTGCACAGAGCAGCCCAGATCCTCCTTTTCTCGGGTCCCTCTTCAGCTCTCCTGGCCCCTCCCTCCTGTTGAGTGGTTCAAGATGAAATAAGATCGTACCTGGATTTCTTTTTGAAAAGGGAATACATATCCCGCTTACACACAATCGGATTTTCATCAGAAATGCCAATCGTGTGTGGGCCCCATCAGACTTTTTTCCATCGGAGTAAAAAAATAGAACATGTTTTAAATTCTTCCGATGGAAAAAAATCCGATGGGAAATTCCGGTCGTCTGTGTGGAATTCCGTCTGAGAAAAATCTACGCATGCTCAGAATCAAGTCGACACATGCTCGGAAGCATTGAACTTAATTTTTCTCAGCTCGTCGTAGCGTTTTACGTCACCGTGTTTTGGACGGTCGGAATTTAGTCTGACAGTGTGTAGGCAAGACTGATGGAAGTCAGCTTCATCGGAATTCCAACAGAAAATTCCATCGGAATTTCCCATCGTGTGTACGCGGCAATAGTGGTTTTGCAAATATTTTCTTTCCTTCTTTTGGTCATTTTTGAGGAAAGAAATAATACATTTTGAACGTATTTTCTCCGGCTGTACTCACACATATGGCCTCTGGGTGGGTGGGATTTAATACAGAGCAGACGTGTTTAAAGGGAACAGTTTATTGTGTTGAATGCACACTCCTAGCACAGTAACTAAAACATCCTGATGTAAAGCTCTGCACAAACTGTTGGCGCTATATAAATCCTGTATAATAATAATAATAATAATAATCATGGGAAGCTCCTGGTGATTTTCCGATCAAATGGCTGGTGTGGCGGCAATTACTGTGATCACATGATCAGAATGCCCGCCTCTGCTTCCCGACATTTATATTCTCTTAAAGAGCCAGGGGGAGTCATCAGAAAGGGATCAAATAAAAAAAAACATTTTTTTTTTATTAGCCAGGTAATTATAAAATACTACATATTAATATATATATATATATATATATATATATATATATATATATATATATATATATATATATATATATATATTCATCCAGTAGGTGGAACTCTAGTCTGCTTTTCACATGTTTAGCTGTGTTTCCTTAACAGCTTTTCTAAAAATAGCCTATTACTAACAGAGCTCAATAGCTTAAAAAAACCTTAAGGTGCTTTTTAATAAATATAAAACATCAGTTCAAAAACATATACACTAGTTTAGACAAAATAAAATTTACCCCAAACCATTTTATTTTTCTCTTCAAAAATACATTTAATATTAACTTGCAATATGTCAAGGTCCCTTACAACAAAGGCATGCACAACTTACCACAGGTCCAGGAACACCTGGAGGTCCTGGTGGCCCAGAGACCTATAATAGAATAAACAAATTTATTTTACATATACAGTGAAACCTTGGTTTGAGAGTAACTTGGTTTGAGAAAGTTTTGCAAGACAAGCAAAAATTTGTTATAAATTTTGACTTGATATACAAGCGATATCTTGATATAAGAGTAGAGTCATGTCACAATTGAGTATAAAAGAGTAGAGAGGCGTCTCTAAGTGTAGCAATATGGTTACATTTAATGAAGGTACAACATTTAGAAACTCACATGGTTGATCATTAAAACAGGCACATCCAAGTATGCAGGTATCCAGGGCAAAGCTGTCCACATAGACCTTCCTCCACACCACCATTGATGCCATCCCTTCCACGAGCGGTTCAAGCCTCGCTTTCAGATCGCTCTACTGCAGGGTAGTCTTCCCGGTCACGATTTCAGACTGACAGCAGTGAGAGCCGGCGGTGAGGAGGACGGTCTATGTGGATCTATACAAAATAGGAAGATACTGCGCAGGTCTATGAGTGAATTAGTGATGACACTATAAACATATGTGAGAAAAATAATAAATATAAAAAAAAAATAAAAAAAGCTGCTGCAACTTATATGCAAGATACACACACAAAATACAATATAAAAAGAAAAGCTGCGCTGCAAATTGAATTAACATAAATGTTCAATTATGTATTAAAGTGCACAAATTCCCAGTGCAAAACTGAAAGGTAAATTAGTGCAAAAAGTCCATATATGAAGTATCACAGAGGAATGCAGGAAGTGACAGGAAGTTCTCCGAATAAGTGAAGCTAAATATCCAGGCACAAATCTTGTGAATCAGATGACAAATCCACGACCACTTATGTATCAGCTGCTTACCAGAGCAAGAATAAATTCAAGCATGTACAACATGGGTCAATATGGATCCTGGATAGACTGCCACTCTCTCTCCTGTATCACCAATCCTCTATGTCAGACCAACTTTCTCCATAGATGTTACCCAAAGGAGAAAAACACTTACATGGTGTGATATCGTTTTAAAATGGTTTAATATAAAAAGATATTGCACTCACATGAAAAACGGTTAAAAAGTGCGATCGATAATCGTATAGCCGGCCGGCTCTGCTGTCTGCTCGTCCTTCCGGGTAGACAGCGTGGATCGTGGTGACGTCAGCACGTCGCTCCTCCCTACGTGACGAAACGGCGTAGGGAGGAGCGACGTGCTGACGTCACCACGATCCACGCTGTCTACCCGGAAGGACGAGCAGACAGCAGAGCCGGCCGGCTATACGATTATCGATCGCACTTTTTAACTGTTTTTCATGTGAGTGCAATATCTTTTTATATTAAACCATTTTAAAACGATATCACACCATGTGAGTGTTTTTCTCCTTTGGGTAACATCTATGGAGAAAGTTGGTCTGACATAGAGGATTGGTGATACAGGAGAGAGAGTGGCAGTCTATCCAGGATCCATATTGACCCATGTTGTACATGCTTGAATTTATTCTTGCTCTGGTAAGCAGCTGATACATAAGTGGTGGTGGATTTGTCATCTGATTCACAAGATTTGTGCCTGGATATTTAGCTTCACTTATTCGGAGAACTTCCTGTCACTTCCTGCATTCCTCTGTGATACTTCATATATGGACTTTTTGCACTAATTTACCTTTCAGTTTTGCACTGGGAATTTGTGCACTTTAATACATAATTGAACATTTATGTTAATTCAATTTGCAGCGCAGCTTTTCTTTTTATATGGTCTATGTGGATCGCTTTACCTCGGATCCCTGCATACTTAGATGTGCCCTTTTTTTTAATCATCAACCATGTAAATTGCTAAATGTTGTACCTTCATTAAATGTAACCATATTGCCACACTTAGAGGCGCCTCTCTTCTCTTTTATACCCTGTATCTCCTGCTGCCATTTGTGGATGGACATTTTATGGTTACACAACTTATCACATTGCTATAATCATTTTATATGGACTATAAACTGAAGGACCTATGAATAAATGGTTGTGGAACGAATCATTTGAGTTTCCATTATTTCTTATGAGAAAATTTGCTTTGATATACAAGTGCTTTGGATTACAAGCATGCTTCCGGAACAAATTATGCTCGCAATCCAAGGTTTTACTGTAATTAGAAATGCTGTAAGTTCATTGGTGAAACAATAAGTGACATTTATTAAAAAATACAAAATAAAAACGTTTTTTTCTGCCAATAATTTCCTACACAGCTACATAAGCCGTGATGTGACAGTCAGCCATGGGTGTGTTAATGTGACCAGTATTAGCGAGATTGCCATGAATTGTAAAACTGAATAGAGAAGGGGCATTGCAAAATGTTGAAATTATTAAGCATTAGGTGCATGAGGAATGGTCCTCATTTTGATCTATTCAGAGGCATGCAAAGGGAATTGTGTCACCTTTTCATCATGAAGAATTTGTAAAACATACCTGCAGTGTCAAGAGAATAGGCGTTATACCTCTTAGCAGGTACCAAGGAGGTATGAATACTGCACTATTATTATCTTTATTATACAGTTTACAGCACTATAACGTATATTAAAACACTAACTAAATGACACGATGCTTACTAAGCCACTACATATTCAAAATAATTTCCATTTCTTTAAATAAAATATTTGTTTTTACATTTTTTATTCTTTTGTTGCTAAGTGCAGGCTTCCTGATGATAACTACAGTTGATCATGTCTGCATAATATGTGTTAAAATGGCAATTTTGGAGATTGCATCATAAGCCTGTGTGACAGAATGACAATGTAGGAACAAAATTGGGAGACATGGATAGGGAGTTGCCACCTAATAACAAAAACAAGCACCTTCATGGCAGGGTCATCAGGCTATGTTTTAATGAAAGCTGAAGACTATACCGCTCTGAAAAGGAGATTACATTAACACTAATATATGTATGGGGGCAGTGATGGGTAGGGGTATGGGCAGGGGCTGCCTGTGGGTCAGTGGTGTCACTATCACCAGGCATGTGCCCCACATTTCATGTTTGGTGTCCTGGGTCCTGAGATGACAAACTGCTCAGGCCTGCACTGAGGCCATCCCCTCAACACACACACACACATTTGTCGTATTGGTTGCAGGCAATTGCCAAGGCAGGCATGGGTTCTTGGAAGGGCAGCCAGGAAGAATTAGGTACTCTGCAGATGGATACCTCCACCGGCTTCAATATTAAAATAAGGGACTTGTCAACCAGGAGCTCGCTGTCTATCAGCCTGCCTTCCTGCTTACACTCCACTTACTCACCTGCATGAGGATGCTGCTTGCAGCTATGGTAAGAACCTGAGCACAACCACCAATTTAAGGCGACACACTGACCACTAACATAAGGGGACACACTGACTACCAATATAAGGGGGCACATTGAGCTCTGACCACTAGGGTAATAGGGACACACTGAGCACTGACCATCAATGCAAGAAGTACACTCAACATTGACCACTAATGTAAAAGAATACACTGAGCACCAACCACCAATTTCAGGCACACTGAACATTGACCACCAATGTAAGTTGACACATTGAGCACTGACTACCAACGTAAGGGGGCATGTTGAGCACTGACCACCAGTGTAAGGGGACACACTAGCCAGCAACGTAAGGGGGCACATTGAGACCTAACCACTAGTGTAAGGGGGCACACCAAACTCTGACCACCAATGCAAAAAAACACAATGAACACAGGCTATTATTGTAAGAGAACACATTGAGCACAAGCCATCAATGCAAGGAGGTACACTGAACACTGACCACTAATGTAATGGTGCATGCTGAGCACTAATCAAAAATGTAAAAGGATGGACTAAGCACTGACCACCAGTATAAAGGAGCATGCTAACCACCAACACAAAAGGGATATTTGCTCCTGACCACTGCACTGTGCAAGCTGTGCTGTGCTATTGTATAGTCCAGAACCTAGCATTGTATGCACTATGTTGTACATTACAAAGTCATGACTGCTGCACTGTATACTCACACTATACTCTAAACACATGAATGGGGTGGGCAACTACATAGCAAATGAGGTTTAATGTAGAACATTTTTAAATAATGCATTTGGGTGGCAAAAATATGAATGCAATCTACTCACTAGGGGGAGAACCTCTGGGGGAATCTAGCATGGAAAAGGACCTGGGGATCCTAGTAGATGATAGGCTCAGCAATGGCATGCAATGCCAAGCTGCTACAAGCAAAGCAAACTGAATATTGGCATGCATTAAAAAGGGGATCAACTCCAGAGATAGAATGATAATTCTCTAATTCTCCCACTCTACAAGACTATGGTCCAGCCGCACCTGGAGTATGCTGTCCAGTTCTGGGCACCAGTCCTCAGGAAGGATGTGCTGCAACTGGAGCATAGAAACTAATAAAAGGACTGGAGGACATTAGTTATAAGGAAAGGTTACGAGCACTGCACTTATTCTCTCTGGAGAAGAGACACTTGAGTGGGGAAATGATTTCAAAGTACAAATACCGTACTGGTGACCCCACAATAGGGATATAACTTTTCCACAAGAGGGAATTTAATAAGACACATGGCCATTCACTAAAATTAGAAGAAAAGTGGTTTAACCTTAAACTGCATAGAGGATTCTTTACTGTAAGAGCAGTAAGGATGTAGACTTGATGGACTTTTTTCAACCTTGCCTACTATGTAACTATATGTAACTATGTGTTTATTGTTTTAATAGTTACTGGTTGCAAAGTAGTTTCCAATTATTTTATTTAAAAAGCTCTTCTCTAAGGATCAAACAACGTATTACCTTTCTCTGTATATTTTGTGTGCAGAAAAGCATATGTAATGGAAATGTAAATTTTCTTAAGATGGTCCTCTGTGCCAAGGTTTATGTGTGTCTTTGAGACTTTTACATGTGGCACATGTGTGCAAATTTTCAGTGTATACATCAAGTAGGCTTAGACTCTGTTTATCATATTTCACTTAAACCATACCCACTGGCAGACAGGATCCTACATTACCCACTGTTCACCTTTTCTCAGGTTACAATTCTAGCAATGCCATTGGAAGGGGGAAGGGGCTGTGAGGTAGCCTGTATGGGGCCCTATGATTTCTAATGGTGGCCCTGCTTATGTGACTTTAGAGACCATATATCAGAAACTGACTCCATAGAACTTTTATTTGTAAGTGTATGTAACATTTATGTGCAAATATGTTACTTTTAAAGTGACCCTGTCTCAAGCCATTTATTTCAACAACAAATCTTTACATACGATTCTATGTGCATCTAATGTATTTTAGGCATGCTGTTTATTTGAAAAATATTTCCTTGTGTAGACATGCAAAAGAACTGAGACTGGTCAGGCACGGCCTTCTTATATGTGATGTCATCAAACCAACTAGACTCAGATGTCATTCAAGTGACACTTTATAATTCTCCAATTCAATCCTCCCCTTGCAACTACATAAAAGGCTTTAGGGAGGTAAGAGAGGGGTGGAGCAGATGGGCCATCACAGACAGCAATTAGACGCTCTAATTAGAGGAGATGGCAATGATGTCTAAGGAAAGTTGTGCTAGAAACCAACATTTTTTGGATTGCTAATTCCTGAGCAAGTTCAGAGGCACATTGCACGTCAATAAAAAAAGGAAAATTGCTGCAACTTAACATCTAAAACACTTGACTTTCCTCGTCTTTTACCAGCAAATTAAGGCAAACATTTATAAATTAAAAAAAAAAACACTTACGGAGTTTCCAGATTCTCCTTTGTCTCCAGAATCACCCTTCTCTCCCTAGTGATAATACATTAGCATAATGTCAATTGATATTTTATGATGTAAAGGCAAATATTAACTTAACACCCACAAATATATGCCTATTGTAAAAACAAAAAAAAGTAAAACTTGTTACAGGTTCGCTTTAAGAAAAGGCAATTATCCAAGTATATTTCTACATAGATCATTTCTCACCATAACCTGTATGATTTTACAGTCCCTACTCTAAAGAAGCCATGGTTTGTATACACTGCACTGATGATGGCTAAATAGCTATAACAGCTGTATGCAGTTGGCATAAATTGCCCTATAATATTAAGCTATATTTGCACTACACACCAGCAGTTCTGGATGTGCATCTAGCCAATGAATGAGACGCATGAATATTTTCTGTTTTTAGAAGGCTCTACTTTGCAACAAACGTATTACAATTTTCACATTCTTACTGTAAGCCCTGGAAGTCCAATTGGGCCAGGAAGACCTGGAGATCCTGGAACTCCTTGGTCGCCATCGTCTCCCTTTTCTCCAGTGGGGCCATCAAGACCCTAACAGAATAGAAATAATGTCACTGGTATTTACTCACAATTTCAAATGCAGGTATGTACAGTAGTATGCCTTAAGTTGTCCATAGATGATTCAGCAGACTGAATAAATAATAGATTCTTCCGTCCACACAACCAAGTTGGATGGAGGATTCCCCTTCCGCCAGCACATTGTTTTCTGACAGTGAGCTTCTTTGCTGCAGCCCCTGATCAAAAAAAGTGTTCCAATGTTCCCATTCCACAGAAGTTGATCTAAATATTGACTTTGTTCAAACTGGAATGACTATACATGGATCATATTGTGGCCAGTCCCTGCCGAATTTAAACCCACCAATGGCCAGCATAAAGATTAGGGTATCTCATGTCCAGGTACAAATGATCAATTGCTGCCATATATACTGTGTACATATACATATACAGTCATTTTATATTATATATATATATATATATATATATATATATATATATATATATATATATATATATATATATATATATATATATATATATATTTTCTACTTTTGATTTGATTTTCACTGTTTCTGGTAGGTCAGGCATTTATCTTACTGTTTGTATTTCGTAGTTCGTATTTTCTATGCTAATAAAATGAATAATATTAGATTGTATTAAATGTAATTTCAACAGATAAAATATGATCCTCTCATAACTGTCTTATAACTGTCACAAGATCTCCCCAAAAGCATCCTTGAAAGACCCTAGTTAGGAATTAGACTCAACATTTACCAAAAACTGAAATATCACTTGTGGGTTAACTGGCCTTTTTCATATTTTATATGGTCTTGCTTCCATTTCAAAAATGTTTACCATTTAATGCATGCCTGATGTTATACTAAAATACAAAGTTTCTATTAATTGAACACATACAAAAGTTGTTACTTACAGGTGATCCTGATTGTCCTACATCTCCCTTATCTCCTTTTGGCCCATGCATTCCCCTAGGGCCTGTATCTCCCTTTGGTCCTTGAAGTCCATCCTGTCCTGGAGGTCCTACTGGACCTGAAGGTCCAACCTCACCAGGTTTCCCTCGAGGGCCCTAAAACCATATTACATATATTACACTCAAGTCTTTCCTCTAATATATAAAATTATGACCCCACAATAAATTAATAATGGAAATGGTAGATCAAACTTTAGATTAAACTATGTGACATGGTTACCTACCTGTTATCTTCTTTGAGACATCAAAATGGAAGCAGTAAAAGATTTATAAAGAACAAAAAAATGTAACATAATTCCAGTCTAAGACCTATGGGCTCCTTGTAGATTGTATATATAAAAAGTGGTGCTTTTGTAATACAAAAGAAAAAAACAGATAAAAGTACATTAATGTGGAAAAAATTGAAAAAAAAAAAACAGGGTAATTGGCTAATTTTTGTGTTTTCTGTGTTTTTCCAATATGATGCAAACCACATCCTGTTGGTTAATAAATTATTTAACATTTGTATTTTTATTTATTTTTTGGCTATTATTATGTTGAACATACTAACAAATACTGAAAGATTAAGCAGTAACTTGTCTGTCCTACCTTGTCCCCGTCATGGCCAGGAGTGCCAGGCAATCCGATTTCACCCTGCCAATGTAGAAAGGAACACACACTCGTTATATATTTAGTTGCTGAATGTATTAATTTGCTCAGCATGTAAAAAAAATGAAAACATTTGAGATTTAGGCCATGTCCACACAGGGCGGATCTGTTAAGGCGGAGTCCACCAGCTCAACAGGAGATCGCTCCGTTGATCTCTGCTGAGCCGGCGAATGACAGGTTCATCTCTGCTCAATGAGCAGGGCGGGACCTGTCAGCGGGACCTGACAGCCGATTCCTATGGGGAGAATGGATGAAAATGAACAGCATGTCCGTTTTCATCAGATCTCACCCGATCCGATCCACCAGACGGATGACTGAATGTATCACCATACATCTGTTTTTAGCGGATCAGATGGCAGGCGGGTGTCAGCGGACACATTTCTGCTGACATCCGCCTGCCCATAGAAGTCAATGGATGGCCCGCTTGTATCTGAAAAAAGGACAGGCAGATCCGAGCTGGCATGTCGTGTGAAAGTGGCCTTAACGCATGTATTGTAGATACAGCATGTCCTTATTTCCCAGTATATTGCATCCTTTGAGAATACAATATCACTTGTGTTGGTATAGCGATCTGTCAGTATCGGATCTGTCAACCGTCTGTGTTGAACAAAAAAAGAAAACTGGCTTTTTAGTATACTGGGGCTCCACTGGTGTATAGACCACCCATGCTCATCAGAACAATATAAAGAAAAGTGTGGACCGGAAAGAAATAGCAAAGAAAAATAATCACGAATAGCAACATATCAGGAACAAATGAACAAACTAGACATAAATTAGATAGTTAAGAATGTGGTGCAGATATGTCATAAAGGTGAACTTTCAATTTAGGAGACATGTTCCTTCCCACTTAGGTCATACCTTTGTAAAAGTATTTATACATTCTCAAAAATAGTCTACATTTAGCTACTAAATACACGTCTACTTGCCAAAACATTTTCTCTATTGTGCACCAGAAAGAACAGTTCCTAAAATATCTGACAGGCTTTGACACCAATAATTTTCACTGGCCCAGTCAATAAATGACATTGCAGCCATTGTGGCAATTTTATAAGCTCAATCAACCAGTTAGATTTTGTGTGCACTTACCTTCTGTCCTGGTACACCTGGAACACCTGGTGGCCCAGGAGGACCCTGAAAATAGAATAATTTGACAAAAATATAAATTTCCCATTATTTTCACAGAAGGAAAGATTCTAAGAAAGATCCCATGCTATGTAGACAAATGTCTACATAGCATGGATAACATTTGAGTGTTGAACTGGGGTGTTCAGTGATGACTGATCACTAAGAAATTCTGTTACATGCCCAAATAATAAGGTTAAAAATAATACATATAATAATGCAATATTCTCAGGTCTAGATATGGCCTTGGCTCGGAGCTACAACATGTCAGGGGACCCACTCTTTTAATTAACTAAAAAAAAAAAAAAAAGATTGTCACGTGAGCCTAAATAACATAAAACAAAAGTCTATATTTTTCAAATATTTTCAAATGGGCTCATTAAAAAATGTTTATATTGGTCATATTGCAGAAACCTAGTCAGGACCTCCTAGAAGATTTGCATTCAATGGCCACTCCAATAGAGCCACTTTTAATGAACTCTAATATGAGTTATAATTAACTTATAATAATGACTAGTTCAGTGAATGATAGTTGAAATATTAAAAACACCTTGCAATATATGAAATATAAAACATCAAAATATTGAGCATAATCAGTCCAATAAATAGTGACAATAAGCTTTGATAGTTGAAATCAGTCAAACTTTCACAAATAACACAACAACGAACGTGTACACCTCCATCACAAAGAATGTGTGCTTACCATAGGGCAAGCGTAAGTGCCCCTGAACGACGTCAGATTGTGACGAAACGTACGTCGAGAGAGTAGTGACGTGCTGACGTCATCGCATAGCGGTCCTTGTGAGGACGGGTGTTCGTGAGCCAGCCGGGTAAGTGTTTTTAATATTTCACTTATATATACAGTATATATATATTAGCGCAGCTCCTTTTTTATAAATTGCTATTTGTGGTGTGTATTCTACCTAGAGCTTGCAGCTTATTATTCACTATTTATTAGCGCGTTTTTTCTATATATAAATATATGAGACCATGCCTCATGGTTTTTGGTTTAATTCTGCACTGCAGATAAATCTGCTATAACCAACTGTTTAAGGGACAGATATGACAAGCTATTTTGAAAGAATCAATTTTTAAATATGATTTGCCATGATTTACACCAGGCAAACCTCCACAGACCCAGTTTATACTGCTTCCTAGCTGACTTTGTAGAAATCTAACAAACTAAAAGCTCAGTTTACCTAAATAAGCTTTTACGAGGGGAAAAAAGGTAATCACTGCCACCAAGTGCAAACAAACCTGTAACCAAGAGATTGATGCAGATCATAATGTTCACAATATTGTTACAATTTACCGACAAAGCGCATCTTAGGATAACATGAACAATTCAAAATGTTGCCCTTTCCCTGCAGGGGATGCTAAGCACCATGAAATCAGTTCAGGCTAACAATGAGCTGTCAGTTCTGATCACTACAGCACTGAAAGTCAATTAGTCTGAAATCAGTTGGTTAACAAAATGTATTTCTAAAAGTGCTCTTTCTCTCTATGCCTTGCAGCAATCTATAGACAAGGCAAAACCAGATGATGTCACGTATACAGTAGATGTGTGTTTTAAATAAGGCCTTTTGCCTACTCACAGTCTGGATTATATTAAAGCAACCCATGTGGCAAATGTTTATCCGATAAGTAGTTACTAGTCTCCAGAATACAATCTGCAGCAATAGAAAACAGTATCCGAATCACCTGTGTTATACCCATCTAAGAGATTTGGAGTTAAAATTTGTTCTGAGCAGTTTGTAAGGCCGTCAACGTTTGTGAGGTTTTATAGTCGACAAGCAATGGACATAGCTTGCGGGCCAAGAGGCTGTTATCTGCTGTCAGCCTATAAGTTTCCATGCATTCAGAGCAGCCAGCTGATCAATATCTCCTAAATTAGATTGTATTGAGTCTGTGTGTGGCTCTGTTTGAGTAAGCATGTGGGAGAGAGATGGCCGACAGTAAGATATTAAGGCCAGGGAGGATAGAATTTCCACTGCAGGCAACAGGGAAGGCAAACCTTCTTCTAATTGCATTTCAAGCAATCTGAAATTCCTGTGCATCTACTGGCTGAACCATGACGCTGAATGCTAAATGTACATTCACTCCCTCTGCTCACATTGGTGCCTGCTGTGCAGCTCCAAGGTTCACATTGCTGGTCAATTAATAGCAAGAAGAAGAAATAATTGCTTTAAAACCTGGATTACTAGTCTTTACTGTCGTTTTTACACAGTGTTATAGAATTCTAATCCAGATAACTGCCAGTTAATTTATTTCCAAATGGTAACATTTTGTAAAATATCCATTGCTTTTATTTCCAACACTTTATTATGAACAGTGTGACAACCATCTGAATGTACTAAATCCATTGGGAATTAATTAGATTTTTTCTGAGGTTTAGTTTGTAAACCCTGAAAAATGTTTCTTTAGCCTCAAAGAAAAGAGAAAATGAAAGGTACATATGAAAACCAAAACATGCTACATTATATGTCTAACATATTAGGGCCAACTTTTACAAATGTACCTGTAGACTAAGGCCTAGTACACATGATAGGTTAAACAGAGGACAACGGTCTGATGGACCGTTTTCATCAGTCAAAACCGATCGTGTGTGGGCCCCATAGGTTATTTAACCATCGGTTAAAAAAAAGCAAACTTGCTTTAAATTTAACCGATGGATTCCTAACCGATAGGTCAAAACCGATCGTTAGTAGGCACAACCATCGGTTAAAAATCCACGCATGCTCAGAATCAAGTCGACGCATGCTTGGAAGCATTGAACTTCGTTTTTTTTCAGCACATCGTTGTGTTTTACGTCACCGCGTTCTGACACGATTGGTTTTTCAACCGATGGTGTGTAGGCGCCACGGACCATCAGTCAGCTTCATCGGTTAACCGATGAAAACGGTCCATCGGTCCGTTCTCATCGGATGGACTGATCGTGTGTGCGCGGCTTTAAAGTGGTTGCAACCCTAAAAAAAAAAAAATCTCTTTAAGGCACAATATATAAAACAGTGCTTTTGCAGTGTCATTTGTCACTTTCCATGTTATACAATACCTGGTTGATCCTGCCTGTTCCTGTGTTCCCCTCTGTAATCTGATTACATTTATCATGACTGCTGATCCATGATGATTACGTGATAAGTTTACGTGCTTGTTTCAAACTGCTGTGTCTTCAACATCTCTCCCTCTCTTCCTGTCATTTCCATAGTCTGTAGTCTGTGTGAAGCAGATCCCCTCCCTGCCCCTCCATTCCTGCTTTTATTAAGTATTCTGCTGCAGCTGCTCCTCCCCTTTAGTAAAGTAAATACCTTCTTTGCCCAGGTCTCTTGTGTGGTAACATTTTCTCCCTTTGCTAGACTTGCATACATCAGAGGGAATCTCAGACCCTCCAACTGAACTCCTTAGATCGAGAAGAAGAGCAGAGGGAGGATACCTGACCACACAGCAGAGCTGGGCAAAGAAGGTATTTAGCATTTTAATAAAAAATTGCAATGGTAATTACGTGTATACGTATACGTGTTAAAAACAAAACATTTATTGTTTAAAAAATAAAATTAACTACGGTATATTTTACCAGTGCAAAACAGTCACATAGTACTGTTTGTAATACATAAAAATAATAATAAAAAGGATACAGTACATAAATACAGCTTTATTTTATTACCTGTAATGCCTCGCTTAGGTTGCTATTATATTCCACAATGTTGAATTTTCCTGGATCCCCTTTAGGACCCTAAAAGGAAACATATAACTATTACTATGGTGTTGATACACTGACCAACATTTTCAAAAAAGACAACACGATGAAAAGAAAACATCTGATTGCACAATACATATGAACCCATAAGGGTCCGATCACATGGGCATATGCACATTTTTTGCATAAATGCAGGTTCTTGCTGGCAGAAGATCCTGCAGAAAATACACCTCTAAATTACTCACATTTACGTGCACACAGTGTTTAGACATGAACAATTCTCCTTTCATTAAAATTAATGGATGTGCATTTAAGTACGTACGTGTTTAGACGTGTTTATGTGTGCTCACATGTAAAATCTGCATACTTGGATCCAAAGGGGTCCTACTTTTTTGCACAGCTAAACGCAGCGCACATTTCCACAGAGTGGCGTAGCTGTGTGTATGGGTTCATTGATTACTCTAGTGCTAGTGCTGTCTTTAGATGCACACAAAACTATGCACAGTGTGTATCTAAAGGCAGCAATTTTTCTGCCCATGCGAATGAGCCCTATTAAGCCTCGTACACACGATAGGTTAACCAGAGGACAACGATCTGAAGGACCGTTGTCATAGGTTAACCGATGAAGCTGACTGATGGTCTGTCATGCCTACATACCATAGGTTAAATAACCGATCGTGTCAGAACGCGGTGAGGTAAAACACAACGACGTGCTGAAAAAAATCGAAGTTCAATGCTTCCAAGCATGCGTCGACTTGATTCTGCGCATGCGTGGATTTTTAACCGATGGTCGTGCCTACTAACGATCGGTTTTGACCTATTGGTTAGGAATCCATAGGTTAATTTTAAAGCAAGTTGGCTTTTTTTTTAACCTATGGTTAAATAACCTATGGGGCCTACAAACGATCGGTTTTGACCGATGAAAACGGTCCTTCAGAACGTTGTTCTCTGGTTAACCTATCGTGTGTACAAGGCTTAAGTCAACTTTAATTACACACATGACATTTCTGAATATTTTTGTATTGGCTCTTAATTTTGGAATTATACTTTTTTTGCATAAAGCAGGGACTTAGAATATGTTAATAAGAAAACGGGACTGCCATTGATGATACCTGCCGTGAGGCTGTCATCCTCAATTGCTTAGTTAATCTAGCCATATACTATTAGATTTTCAGCCACCGTGCTGAAAGAAAAAAAGTAACAGATTCCTCCATCCACACGGACAGCACAGATGTATGAATCCTCTGCTGGTAATTGAATGCAGCCGCTGCTTAGCCAACAATTTTCCGCATGGTTCCTTTGATATTCCTGTCAAAGAATGTTGGGTGGGAGGGGGCGGACAGGGAATATCATACAGTGTATGGTGGCGAGCCTTAGTGCCCAGCCTGGAACCAGTACGTGCAAAATAGGTGCCCCAACACTTCAATGGTTGCATACTTGTTCAAGGTCAGAAACATACTAATTAGTGAAAAAATAAGTCAGCAGGTGCAAGTGCTGTATTTCAAAGTATATCTAAAGCTAAAGCTTTTTTAAATCTTTAGACACAGTAGGCAAGAATTAAGCCTGGTATACACTATCAGATTTTTTTTGTTCAATCCAGTGGGCTGAACGGAAAAAAATGGAAGAACTCAGGAGGAGATCCTGTGCTAACGATCCGATAATAGTACAGCGATCTCCTCCACTGAGCTATTGTGCTCTGACAGGGGGGCAGCCCCCTCACCAGAACACACCGGTCAGTGCTCTCAGCCATTCATCTTTTTCAACCATGCCCCTTTCAACAGAAATCCGATGTTCAGCCGGTTTACATCTGACTGGCTGCCATATACACGGGCCGAATGTTGGCTAGTTTCTATTGAACCGGCCGATACCACCCTATATACAGGGCTTTAGACCCCACCCCCCCCCCATCAGGTTTTATATTGCTGTCTATGTGACCAATTTAAACATTTCCCCTCACTGTTTGTTCTGGTAGCCATTGTCACTGGGAAAGGAAGTGGTGGGAAATCCAAAAAGTGACAGTTGTCATCAGAACGTTTCCTATTCCATCCAAAGTTAAAAAAAAAATAAAGTTTTTGCTATCAATAAAAGTACCTAAAAATTATAATAGATATAAATGAAAATTTACTATTCAAAACGTAATGATTTTAATTTTTTTTATTGATTTTAGCTAGACCTATTTTCATCTGGCTGCAATGTTACATCAAAAGAAATCACTTCTTATGTTCCTCGAACATAATAACAATTTTTTTTGTTGATAGTGGTAACATGGATTATTTTTTTATGACAGTGCATGTTTTTTTTAGTGAAACAATAAAATAAAATACAGCATTGCATACATGTACACACCTACATGGAGATTGCCTTCATATTTTTTAATCTATACAGTACAGGAACTATTTGTTAAATGTGAATTTATCTAAACGAATGTGTTAAACACAGAGCAGATAAAAGTAAAGGGGGTGGGCAAATAAACAGTTTAGGTTTCTAGCGCTTATGACCAAAAGCATATTAATGTGTTATTTCTGGTATGGGCTAAATGATTGTGTTTTTGCTTTTTGCATTAGTCTAGAAACTATCCCACAGAAGGAACTAATTCAACTCACTCTTGGTCCAGAATGGCCTTGATCTCCCTTTGCTCCTGCAGCACCCTGTGAACAAATTAAGAATCAGTGGAACTGAAGAAGTTGCTAAAAAAAAATCGAAATTCTATATCAGGGGTATTGAATTAAAATTCACGGAGGTCCGATCCGTAATTTTATTTTCTAGCCAAGGTCTGTATGAATCCCCTGTTGATGACTCAGATCATTCACATCACAACCCCCTCCTCTAAAATCACAATCTCATTTTTTTCCATTAGTTTCCTCAGTCCTCCTTTACATCGCAGTTTTCCCTTGACAGTGGTGTCCTCTGCCCCCATCACATCACCCACCCCCTCACAGTAGTGTCCCCTACCCTCCCGTCACACTGACCCCCCAGTGGTGTCCTCTGCCCCACCTTCACATCCCCCCACAGCAATGTCCTCTGCCCCTTATTCACATTACAGACCCCCTCAGCTCTGCCCCTCATTCACATTACAGCCCTTCTCAGCTCTGCTTCCCCCATTCACATTGCAGCCCCCCTCATCTCTGCCCCCCAAGCACCCAGGCTTTCACACTGGGGAGGCATGAGAGACAGTTTTCAGGTGCCTGAAAACTGCCTCAGTGTGAATGTGGTCTTAGTCATAAGGGTTGATTTACTAAAACTAGAGGGTGTAAACTTGGTGCAACTGTGAATAGAAAACAATCAGCTTCCAATTTTTTTTGGTCAAAACTTAATTGAACAAACTGAAGTTAGAAGCTGATTGACTACTTTGCACAGCTGCACCAGATTTTACACTCTCCAGTTTTGGTAAATCAACCCCCATAATGTACTAGCATGCACTGCATACTATCACATTATGACAGACTTACTTGTCATAATGTGCCCTCTTTAGCGTTGCGCTGTCACAGCTTCCACTGGTCCTGGGCACTTCTATCCTGGTCTCCCTGATGGATCCCATCTCTACAGTTGCTTGAATGACCAGGCCATGATGAGGTCACTCCTAAACATTCACACTTAGTAAAATAACCTCCTTTTGTCTAGGACATCCAATGTGTACAGTATATCTTAGAGATTTGTTTATAAAAGTCTTATGGGCAATTGAGTATGGGCAAGAGGAATATGTCTGATCTTATATCGATTTTTAGGAATACTTTGAACCAATAATTACTCCACTGGATATCATAATGACCTACCTTATCACCCTCTTGACCTGGAATTCCAGGTTGGCCAACAGCACCGGTGTCTCCCTAAGCAAACATAGAAAAGAGGTAGAAAATTGGAGACAATGCACATTATACATCAACAGGGTGGCAAGAACAGAAAATATGCATCTGTTCACATTCTAATCATTCTGGTTGTTTCTTTCATTTATATGCTATGGGAATTCACACCAAGACCTTCAGCATAAGCAACGAGGGCAACACTTATCCTTGTGGGCACAGAATTACAAGCATAGTTCAAATGTTTAACAGAGTCTATCTCGATAAAAAGATATATGTACTTTTAGTTGCTTTTGTTCTTTGACCTTTCCTCATCTTTGGCGATATGAAAGAAATAATGATGATATAAAAGGAGTTGCCTTTTTTATGCTCAGTTTGTCATATTTCAGCCTTCAAACAGAAGGTAACATCTTTTAACCTGTCTATCACAAACGTCTTATGCTTTGTGTTAACTCAAACAAGATCACCCAAACTGATATCAAAGGTGTTTTATCACTATAGGCTGAATTTTAATCGGGTCTTTTGAATCACTTTCTCCGTGATCCAAAGTAAAATGTGACTGATATATCAATTATGAAATGACAGCCACAGCTACTTTTAACAGACGGATTACATAGGCACTGCCCCTGCACTGGAGAAATCTTGCACAGCTTGTAAATCTTGCTAGAGGACTAACTAGCAGAAATGTGCCCATCCCTTGAATGAATCACATAGCCCATTAGAGTTTGTTGTGTCACAGGTGGCTGATTCATAGGCTTCTGGCAGTCTGGTGGGAGTAAGTGTGTATCATAGTATATACAGGGCATGCTGTGTCATGTAGTCCCTCCAGTTCTAAAACACAAAAGGCACGTAAGCCATGCTGCTTAGGTTTCCCACAAATGTCCCATGCTTGCTATATCTCAAGTAGTAACATACAGACCTTTGGTCCTGGAGGTCCTGGTAGGCCCGGAGTACCAGGTTCTCCTTTAACTCCACCAAGTGCATTGCCAGTGTCACCCTTTTCACCCTGTAAAGAAAACAGGCATGTGGTAATTTTCACAGGTTTTGGATACATACTTCGAAATAGAAGTATACATAAGACATCTAGCAGTAATCAATAGTAACAGAAATAAGGCCACCCATACAAAAGGCTTTCTCTAGCAAGTTGCTATATACGTGTATTGGAGTATACACTCAAACGTACGCAGTTGACTCTCCTTGCTGGCTTAAAGGAACACTAAAGGCAGATTTTTTTTTTTCTAAATAACAAACATGTTATACTTACCTCCACTGTGCAGCTCGTTTTGCACAGAGTGTCCCCGAATCCGGTCTTCTGGGGTCCCTCTGCGGCTGTCTCAGCTCCTCCTCGCAAAAGCTTTCCACCTTCATGCGATCGAGCTTGCATGGTGGAAAGCTTTTGCGAGCGCGCTCCCGTGATACAGCAGCGGGCATAGCCGCCGACTGTATCACTCGGCCCCGCCCCCGGCGTGCCGCATCATCCGCTGTGATTGACAGCAGCGCCAGCCAATGGCTGCGCTGCTATCAATCTGTCCAGCCTAGCCAATCAATGGCCAGGCTGGGAACCGAAGAGGATCACGTGGACGCGCGTGGGACTTTCGAGGGGTCAGGTAAGTAAAAAGGGGGTTCCGGGGGGGGGGGGGGGGCGGTATCGTAGGATGCATTAAGGTGAAAAAACATTTACCTTTACAACCCCTTTAACCTGGGTCTCTTATCCACACCATTCCCATCTGCATATCTCCAGTTTTAGGTGGCAAACAAGTTAGGAAAGTTTTTGGATGTGGACAAAAATGGCTCCCAGTCAAGTTCTGAAGTTAGTGTACTTTCCTCTCCTGTGCTGCACTCAAAGACAGCAGATACCAGAAACGTTTTTGAGTTCAAATCCCTCCAGTGGTGGACTTTATATCAAAGATCTTTTGTATCCAGTGGTGTATTTAGGTTTCATGCTGCCCTAGGCCTGACTAAACTCATGCACCCCCTAATTTAAATATGAGCCACCCCTTCCTGTCAAGGCCACACCCCTTTCTGTTTAAGACCCGTCCTGAGATTTTTGAGTGGGAACACTAGTTCTTAGGGCCTGGAGGGGGGGTGAATGGATTCCCTTAATTTGCATAGATTTCCTCTCACTTCTTGTTTGGCTATGGGGCAGGAAATGAAGGGAAATCTCTGCAATGGGACGGAGATGGTAAAAAATAAACTGACAGGGACTATAACCCTCCCTTACTCTATCCAAAATGAAAAAAAAAAAGTGTTGCCTATAGTTATACTTTAAGCACAAATTTCTGATAATTTTATGGAGAGGACTAAGAAGATATAGCCATGCCAATGGTGCAGCAGAAAACATATAGAACAGTGAGGAAGGTTTGTGATCCAGGACAGTCAAAATTAGAAGCAGCTTGTGTTACACTAACAGTGTAGAGCAGGGATCCTCAAACTACGGCCCTCCAGCTGTTGTAGAACTACACATCCCATGAGGCATTGTAACACACTCACATTCACAGACATGACTAGGCATGATAGGAATTGTAGTTCCTGAACAACTGGAGGGCCGTAGTTTGAAGACCCATAGTGTAGAGCAAGGCGGTAGGGACTTTTTCCGTGCTGCCCCCCTGCAAAGTGCTGCCCTAGGCCTGGGCCTTGTTGGCCTAGGCCAGGATACAGCGTTGTTTGTATCCTCTAGAAACCAGATCTAGGGAATGGGTTATGGCAGGGGTCTCCGAATGTTCTAATCAAAGGGCCAGTTTATTGTCCTTCAAACTGCAAGAGGGCTGGAAATTCTCCTGGGATCAGTGGGAGTAAACATCACCACATTTGGTATAAGGTGGAGGAATAGTACCCTATCAATGTTGTCAATGGGAGGATGTCAATAACAGATGTTAATAACAGAAATGGTGGCCCATTATGAATGGCACTTGTCAGAACAGTGTCCTGTATTAGTGAAAGAATAGTGCCCCAAGGGCCAGATAAAGGCAAGCAAAGGGCCACATCCGCCCCCCGGGACGCAGTTTGGAGACCACTGGGTTATGGCATAGCTATTTCCATTGTGTTGAGCTATTTAAGGTGGCAACCCTACAACCTTATTGAAAATTCCCTTACTGCTAGGTTTTAGGGAGCCCTTCTAAGAATGATTTTTTTTTATGTTAAGCAGGCACACCACATTGTAGAACAACCTGATCCACTAAACAAAACCCCCATCATGTGCATTGCTAAGTTTCAAGTGTATGGTGACAATACTCACTCACTATTCTGTGTCTATAGAGGAGCAGCATTATCACCCTGCTCACTTCTGATTTGGGCTACTAAAAACCTCCCCATTTCCTCATTTACATAACATAAAGAGAAGGTGTTCTGCTGTCCATAATAGGCAGGGGTGATAACGCTGTTTGAAATTTAAGTGCAGCAGAGGCAGATTGCACAGGAAGTTAGGACATTTCATGTAGGATCAATATGTTTTTTTTTTCTGTCTTGCAGCAGACAAAACAAGGAGAAAGCATGCATGTATTCAAGAGAATACTTATTAATAATAATAATAATAATAATAATAATAATAATAAAAAATTAATGATTTATCTTATTCATTTATTTGTTGCCCTAATTACATATTGAAAAAGGAATTATGGGGTTACATAGTTGGTAAGGTTGAATAAAGACACCAGTCCATCCTGTTGATTTAATAGGCTGTTTACTTTCCAAGGTAATTTGCAATTCGTAAGGGATTTGCAACAGATTTGGAACAGTCTAATTGGTGTTAGCAAATAAAGCCCTCTATCTGTTATCTTATCAGAGAAGAGGAAAATATCACCTTAAAAAACATCTCAGCATCTGTAGACTCAAACTCCCCAGAGCTAGTTCATAAGCTTACGTCCAAATGTAAAAGTTTTAAAGCTCGCTAAAACAAACTAATTCAAAATATGCCATATACCTTGCCAGACTGCCTAATGTAGTTTGTAATCTCATCTGATTATTTACCAACCCTAAGGAAACGATCCAGTGGTTTTAACAATTGGCAAACTGACATACTGCTCTTCATTCTGTTTGAATGCTAACATAATACACTCAGTTCATTGTATTGTGTGGCTCATCAAAACTAGTGTACTAAATGCTCTACCTTTTTATTTGTCAAATTGGGTACTTTCCAGTCTCGGTTCTGTGTTTGGGTATTTTAAGCCTAAGGCAGGCCATACATTATGAAATTTTCTTTCCTGCAAACATAGGTTGAAGTAAAGAACATTTGCTTGATTGCCCCATAAGCATAGTCAGTGTTGATGGGGAAATTCCTCCTGCTGTAATATTATATTCTGACAGTAGGAGGTTTCCCAGCTGTCAGAACACAGCTGCTGAGCAAGCCAAATTTCAATTCTATGGCAGGCTTTAGGCCTAGTATACACTAGCATTTTTTTTATTCAATCAACCCAGTATGGCTGAACGAAAAAACTGACAGCTCCGTAAGAGCTAACAATCCAATGTTAGTACAGCAATCTCCCCTACTGTGCTATTGTGTTCCGACAGAACACTCCGGTCAGAGCTGTGAGCCATTGGCTGAGAGTGCTAATCGGGAGCCGATCGGCAGACCTTTTTTCGATCATGCCCCTTCGACAGAAGCCAGCAGACTGGCCGGCTTCTGTTGGACCGGCTCCAGTACACATGAGCCGAATGTTGGAAAGTTTATGTTGAATATGGACCTTGCTTTGTGCACTGGTGCACAGTCATGTTGGAACAGGAAGGGGCCACCCCAAAATTCTCCCCAGAAAGTTGGGAGCATAAAATTGTCCAAAATGTCTTGATATGCTAACACCATAAGAGTTCTCTTCTCTGGAACTAGGAACCCCTGAAAAACAACCCCACACCATAATTACCCCTCCACCATATGATTTGGACCAGTGCACAAAGCAAGGTCCGTAACGACATGGATGAGTGAGTTTGGGGTGGAGGAACTTGACTGGCTTGCAACCTGATGCATAGACTGGGAGCCGGGATTTCTTGTCCACATCAGTGTCTGACCTCACACATGCACTTCTGGAAGAATGGTCAAACATTCCCATAGACACACTACTAAACCATGTGGACAGCCTTCCCAGAATAGTTGAAGATGTTATTGCGACAAAGGGTGGGCCAACACAATATTGAACCCTATGGGCTAAGACTGGGATGCCAATAAAGTTCATTTGTGTGTAAAGGCAGGAGTCCCAATACTTTTGGTAATATAGTGTAATCTGGAAAGAATTTTTAAAACGAGTACAATTTTGCTGTAATATACTTTGTTCAATACCCACAATCTTTTTCATATCATACAAAACTGCAAAATTATTGTCAACATTTCTTTAATCCTCTCTACAAATAAAAACAGTCATATAATATTTTATCATTAGTTTAAAAAATAAAATAAAATATTTGACACTTTTATCTAGCTCTAGAGCTGCTTTGGAACGGTAAAGTATAGCAGTTAGAATAGTCAATGTTAAATTATTTAACTCAGCAATGACCATCTGTATTATTATTATGTCAGCATGTATTATAGAGGATGAACTTTAAATGTGCTTCTAAGAGCCTACATCAGTTCTTGTGCTTTGCAAAGGCATTTCAAGTCTTTATACTACTCATGAAAAAGGGTATCCTTGAAATCTAAGAACAAAGAGATTTATCACACAGAGCAAATTACATAAGCCAATTCTAAAAATATCTTAGCCACCGTCCACCGTCCACATAGCAAGAATTTATTCTCTCACGGTAGATAGGATTCAGTTTAACAATGATAAGCCTTTAAGTCCAATTTTACATTAACTATAGACCTTGTAAATCACATCCTTCCCAATATTAGATTAGAGTATATTATATATTAGATTTTTCTTGTTAAATATATAAAGGTGTTAAGGTGCTTAGGGAATATATACTGAACAATATGTACCTTTGCTCCTGAGACTCCTAGTTCACCCTAAAGGAATGCATAAAACAGGCAAAAATTATTTTAATAAAATAATATAATTTATAATGATTTTAGCTATTGTACTAAACATACACACAAAGTAACATGTCTGTAGTCTGAACCAAAATTCACCCTACTATGTCCCTAGCCAGCAGAAAAAAACGATAGTAGTACTGTTTGTTTATTGTACTTATAAAGTATACTTTCATGAACACTGGCTCAACCGGCAGCAATTGACCATATACCACTGGGGAAAGGGAAAGTGGAGAGGTTGCTCATGGTAACCCGCGCTAGATGCCTTCTTTCATTTTGATTGTACATCCAGATCTTGGTCTAGATTGACCTAAATTATACACAACGTACATACTGTAGTCAACATTATTGGAGATATTCTGATGCCACGTACACATGATCAGTCCATCCGATGAGAACGGTCTGATGGACCGTTTTCATCGGTTAACCGATGAAGCTGACTGATGGTCAGTTGTGCCTACACGCCATCGGTTAAAAAAACAATCGTGTCAGAATGCGGTGACGTAAAACACAACGACGTGCTGAAAAAAAACGAAGTTCAATGCTTCCAAGCATGCGTCAACTTGATTCTGAGCATGCATGGATTTTTAACCGATGGTTGTGTCTACTAACTATCGTTTTTTTCTATCGGTTAGGAATCCATCGGTTAAATTTAAAACAAGATTGCTTTTTTTAACCTATGGATAAATAACCGATGGGGCCCACACATGATCGGTTTGGTCCGATGAAAATGGTCCATCAGACCGTTCTCATCGGTTTGACCGATCGTGTGTATGCGGCATAAGATTTTTAAGGCAATAAAGATTTTTTTAGAACACAATTATATATATTATATATAGAACACAATTATATATACCGTATATACTCGAGTATAAGCCGACCTGAGTATAAGCCAAGGTACCTAATTTTACCACAAAAAAATGGGAAAACGCATTGACTCGATTATAAGCCTAGGGTGGAAAATGCAGCAGCTACTAGTACGGTAAATTTCAAAAATAAAAATAGTTACCAATAAAATTACATTAATTAACACTGATGGGGACACACTGATAAAACACTGACGGGGACACACTGATAAAACACTGACGGGGACACTCTGATTGGACACTGATGGGGACACACTGATAAAAGACTAACGGGGAAACTCTGATAAAAGACTGATGGGGACACTCTGGAGTGTCCCCATCAGTCTTTTATCAGTGTGTCTCCATCAGTCTTTTATCGGTGTGTCCCCATCAGTGTCCAATCAGAGTGTACCCAGTGTCCAATCAGTGTCCCATCAATGTAAAATAAGAGTGTGCACATTAATGTACTGTATTGTATTTTATTTCTTGCCTCACTTCCGCTCTGTTTTATCTCCCGACTCCCGCCCGCTGCGTAAGTATCTAAGAAACATGGGGATGGGAAGCTGGGAGGAGCCACAATGATCACTGGCTGCTGGGACATGGCAGTCCCAGCAGCCAATCCTAGTGCACAGCAGCGTCATGACATGGGCGGGAGTTACGGCGGTGGCGGCTTTGTCAGCGGTAGAAATACACAGCGAGCATGAGTTAATCACAGCGGGACACAGTGGGACACAGCGGGAGTGTGATACAGATTCAGAGTGAATGCCGGAACCACACTGAAGACAAGTAAGTTAAAACATGACTCGACTATAAGCCGAGGGGGTAATTTTTACCCTAAAAAAAGGGGCAGAAAAAATTGGCTTATACTCGATTATAAACGGTATTATATATAGAACACAATTATATATATGAAAAATTTTGCAATATGATACAAAATTAAAAAACAATGCATGATGTATTGGAGAAAACTTTGAAGTGGTATTTCGCAACGAGTAGAGGGATATCCATATTCATATTCCAACATGTTGAATATTTCTATCTATTTTTTTATATATCTAATACATTTTTCATATATATATAATTTTGTTCCAAAAAATCTTTATTGCCTTAAAAATCCCAAATGAGAGTTTTTTCACAATTTTTCATTATCGTAGGGATGATGGCAATTACGTTCCCAGCCCCATGAGGCAGTTTATTTTTCAAATGTTGTTAATAACTGTAAACTTTGACGAAAAAGTCTTCACCTTGAAATATTTTATACATTGTATTGTCTGTACTGCCTTCCATTGTTAGAGCCCTTTCACACTGAAGCATTTTTACAGCGGTTTAGCGTAAAAAAATAGGGCTATTAAAACACTCATAAAACGCTCTCCATGCATCTCAATGGACCCTTTCACACTGAGTCCTGCAAGCAGCATCTTTGGAGCAGCCTTTGGGTGCTGAAAGAAACGCTCCAAAAACGCCCCTCTCCATTGAAATAAATTGAAGCGCTGTAAAAACGCCTTACCCTTTTACACTGAGGCGTTGCACTGGCGGGGAGTTGAGAAAAGTCCTGCAAGCAGCATCTTTGGAGCAGCTTTTGGGCGCAAAAAAAAACACTCCAAAAACGCCCCTCTATTGAAATGAATTGAAAGCGCTGTAAAAACACCTTACCCTTTCACACGGGGGCACTGCAAAAACGCCCTAAAACGTTAGGGTCTTAGCGGTGCTTTACCAGCACATTGGGATTGCAGATGACGCTTCACTCCAATAACGCTCGAAAAACGCTCCAGTGTGAAAGGGGTCTTATAGCTCTTACTTTGTACATCACCATGGTGAATAATGAGACTATATAAAAAAAAATATATATTTTAAATTACATTTGGGGCTCATTGGGATGGGTGTTTAAGCCTATCCTCCATGCAGAGGTGCTTGTAAATGCGTGTGCATCCACCTCGGATGCACACACAGCGGCTGCATGGACACATTCGCATGTCAAAGGTTTTCATATGGACAGGAGCAGGTGCATGGGTCTCAATGCAGAGACTCTGGCATGGATTCACATACATCGGCACATATTTATGCGGGCGTAGAGTATCTAATATACGCTACACCGACGCACAAAGGCAAGCACTGGATTCACCAAGCACCTGCTCCCACACTTGCTATTAAAGATACGCTGGGTTTCCTCGGCGTAAGCCAGCGTAGGTGGAAGTGGGCGTGAGCCATGCTAATGAGGCATGACCCCATGCAAATGATGGGGCAAGCGCCATAGAAGTACTTAAAATGAACGGCGCATGTGCCGTCCTGTGGCCGCATCCCTGTGCGCATGCTCAGAATCACGTCGGAACGACTCCCTAAGATACGACGGATCACTGCCTACGACGTGAATGTAACCTACACCCAGCCTTATTCACGTACAACGTAAACGACAAAAGATACGACGGCTTGTGTTCCCTGGTCCATACCTTTGCATGAGTTGCGCCTCCTATATGGGGAATAACTTTACGCCGAACGTACGACTTACGCAAACCGCGTATATTATGCGCCAGGCGCAAGTACGTTAGTGGATCGGCGTATCTCCCTCATTTGCATATGTGCATAGAAAATCAATGGGAGCGGCAAATGAGCCCAGCGTAAATATGCGCCCACGATACGCCGGCGTAGGAAAGTTACGTCGGTCAGATGAAGCCTATTTTCAGGTGTATCTCAGTTTATGGGCACGGCGCATAGATATGACGGCGCATACTTACACTTACGCGGCGTATCTCGAGATATGTCGGCGTAAGTGCTTTGTGAATCCGGGCCTCTGTGTTTGGGTTTGTGTACATGCTCCTGCCTACATGTCTAACTTTGACATGTGATTGTGTCCATACAGCCGCTGTGTGTGCATCCACTTCTACGGGCTGCCTGCATGTAGCTCCACAGTAAATGCACATGTATTGGCCAGTGGCTCTGGATGGAGGATGGGCTTAATCATCCATCTCAATGAGCCCTTAACCTGCACTAGTAAGCAGCTAAATACAGATAAAATACAAATATGAGAGCAGATTAAATTGCCAAAGGACTTGTATTTCTGTCCATTCAATTCTGGAATTTACACTACTGTTCCACACAGCACAGTCCTGTCTGGCAGGGCAGGAGTAGTGAAATTGTTCTGATGTAGTTTCAGTCTTCAGTTAACTCCTTGGCACTGAGCGACCACATATTTGCGTGCATTAGTGCTCCCGGCACAGTTACCGGCGCCTGGTGGAAAACTCTTGATTACTGCACGCTATCGGGAGATTTCCGATCACATGACCTAAAGCCCCGCCCCCCAGCATGTAAAACCTCCTAAGGGTCTGGCCCCCCTCCGACTTCAAGGGGTTAAAGAACTTCTACCCACCTTCACCTTGTGACTAGACAGTGAAAGAAGAAGCAGCACATTGATGAGCTCATCCCTCTGTGACTACAAATTTTATTTTTGTTTGGGTGGAAAGCAGCAAAAATGTAATGCAGCTTGAATGATTTCACAATGGGGTCCACTATACTATCCCAATATTATACTGAACTTCTAACAGTAACAAAATAAAAACAAAATCGGTTCCAGTGATTTTTTTTATTTTTGCTTCATATGCCAAGGATTAATTTTCCCGGGTAGAACAGTAAAAATCACTGTATACAGTTGGAGATATACACATGTAATTTTCGGTGTCACTATTCTAGCTGTAGTAGAATATAAAAGCTGATAATAAAATCCTTTCTTTTGTACAATACAGAATAACAGCTAGATGAACTAAAGATCGAGTAACAAAATCTGGAGAATATTGTCTCCAATTGGGTTTTAATGTTCCAGACAAAAAAATAAATAAAAAATTGATTTGCTGCTCTTTTATAAGACCATGTCCCCTAGTACCCCATTACTCATTTATTTTCCCGCACCGGCAAAATGATGGCTGTAATTGGATAGATTGGTTTCCATGGCAACATTGACACTTTCCTTTCCTCCAGTTTTTATAAATCACTCCCATTGTGCTGACAACACACTTAAATGTGTGTTCTAACTGTGCTAGCCGAGAGTAGGGCACACAAGTACATGTTAACATTTACAGCTAATCAATTACAATATATGACGTCAGCTAGTTCTGCACTGAATTTCTTCAATGTTATATTGGCCATATGTATAATATAGAATTTAATCATCATTGATGCTTATACCTTAGGAAAGCTTTAAACATCACTGATGTTTATATCTCTAAAGTAGTTATGATAAATGTACATTAAAATGTGAGCCAAAGTATTTTTCCAATATTATAAATCAATTCCAACACAAAGGTCAGCCTTTATTACCATAGTGAAATATCGGAGTTCTGTATTATCAAATGACAGTCCAAAAGGAGATTAAACAATGGCATCTGTGTACTTAAAAAACCTCTTAAATCATTGTGTACTGTATGGATTTATGTGAGTCTATGACAAATGCAGACATCCCTTGATAAGTACTGTAACATACTAGCAGTTACCAGATTTCAAATCAATCTGTACAGTGGTTACCATATAAACTGACAATTTAAAACCTGAATACAGTCATTTAAAAGATGAATGGTTTTCTCCTTTATAACTATTAGCGCTGGAGGAAGAAAATTACCTTAATCCAAGCTACATCTGTTCCTGGATAACCCTAACCAAGGAAATCAGGAACACATTTTACCCCAATTAATACATGTTTATAGTGCTGACAATAAAGCTTGAGGGCTTTTTGTTATACAGTCTTTCTGGGGCCAGGGGGGAGAATTAAGTGTACAGACATGGCAAAACTTTTTTCCTAATTTTATTTAATTTTGTTTATTGAGTGTAGAAATACAAAGTCTATGCTAATAGGCATTTAAACACATCATAATAAAAAATGTCGCTAGCCCAGTGACCTTGCTTGCCTTTTAAATATCCAGTTGGGTTGAAGGGTTTATTGTACATTATACAAATCTATTTAGGATGATACCACACAAACACTTTTATGAGCTCTTGAGCTTCAAAAACCATGATGTCCATCCGTATGTTGAACTAAACTATTTTATGGCAATAGTGTAGGGGTCACCTACTCACTGGAGGTCTGCTGAGTGCGGCTGAGCTTGCACCCTCAGTGTCACTAAGGCCGCGTACACACCATCGGTCCAAACCGATGAAAACGGACCGAAGTTCAGTTTCATCGGTCCAAACCGTCCGTGTGTACGCCCCATCGGTCTTTTGTCCTTCGGACAAAAGTTAGAGAACTTGCTTTAAAATCGAACCGATGGACCGCTGACCGATAGGTCCAAACCGATGGTTAGTACACAAAAGCATCGGTTCAAAACCCGCGCATGCTCAGAATCAAGTCGACGCATGCTTGGAAGCATTGAACTTAGTTTTTTCCAGCACGTCGTGTGTTTTACGTCACCGCGTTCTGACCCAATCGGTTTTTGGAATGATGGTGTGTACGCACATCAGACCATCAGGCCACTTCAGCGGTGAACCGATGAAAACGGTCCGTCGGACCATTCTCAACGGATGGACCGATCGTGTGTACGCGGCCTAAGTCTTGGCCACAGGGCTTGCAGTAGTTGGGTAGGGAGCTCAGTATTGCAGAGCCTTTGGTTTTACCTGCACCATAGGCATGCACACAGGGTGTGCCTGGGGTGCCCAGGCACACTCTAATCGCTCCATGCGCATTAGTGTTATCGCTCTGTGTAGCAACAGAAACATGGGAAAGATCTCCCTCTTACCGGCTCTGTCATAAGAGAAGTGTTTATGCTCTTCTCTTTCACTGTGCCGACAGGGAGATCAATATTCCGTGGTCATATATATGTAGACACATACACATGCGTGTGTGTTTGAGCTTACGTGTGCACACCCTAATGCAATAGGCTGTGCACACCTATGATCTGCACTAATGATGGAGTGTCCCATGGACACTTCAGCCTCAGTGCCAACCCCTGCAGTGTCTCTCTGAGTGCCGCCTGAGATAGCCTCTTCAAAGGACCTCATTGGAGGCACGGACCTGACTGGTGGAGGCTACAAGCCGCTGTCATCATCATACATCGCCAACTCTTGTCACTATCAAAAAGAAAATGTCTGGCCTTACACTAATTGTCTAGGGAAATTATTACTAATAAATGCAGATCTTTAGTAGGTATGACTATAAAGGAGTTTTAGAGCATTATAGCTGCTAAGCAGACTGTTTTAACCACTTCAGCCCCAGAAGGATTTACCCCCTTTCTGACCAGAGCAATCTTTACGATACGGCACTGCGTCGCTTTAACTAACAATTGCACGGTCATGCGACGTTGCACCCTAACAAAATTTACGTCCTTTTTTTCCCCCACAAATGGAGCTTTCTTTTGGTGGTATTTGATCAACCCCTGAGTTTTTTTATTTTGGGCGCTATAAATAAAAATATGCGAAAATTTGGAAAAAAAGCAATATCTTAAACTTTTTGCTATAATAAATATCCCCAAAAAATATAAAAAAAATATTTTCATTTAGTTTAGGCCGATACGTATTCTTCTAAATATTTTTGGTAAAAAAAATCACAATAACCTATATTGATTGATTTGCCCAAAAGTTTTAGCATCTACAAAATAGGGGATAGATTTATGGCATTTTTATTATATATATTTGTTTTACTAGTAATGGCGGTGATCTGCAATTTTTATCATGACTGCTACAATATGGCAGACACATCGGACACTTTTGACACTATTATGGGACCATTGCCATTTACACAGCGATCACTGCTATAAAAATGCACCGATTACTGTGTAAATGACACTAGCAGGGAATGGGTTAAACTGTGGGTGGGGGTAGGCTACCACTGACATGACAGAGATCACTGCTCCCAATGACAGGGAGCAGGAGCTCTTTGTCATGTCACTAGGCAGAACAGGGAAATGCCTTGTATGCATCTCCTTGTTCTGCCTCTCCGCATTACGATTGCTGGGCTGCCTGCGGACATCGAGTTCCGGCATGGTCACAGAGAACGCGGCGGGCGCGAGCTGTGCTGCAAATTAAAGGGGACATACAGGTACGCCCATTTGCCCACCACTGCCATTGTGCCGACATATATCGGCGTGCAGCAGTCAGCAAGTGGTTAAAGAGTCCACCCAACACTAGGACTGGATTCACAATGTTGAGTTAAGCATTACTACAACGTGGCATTACCACGTGCTCATTATCACACGTGGCAGCCCATTTGAAGGACTGCCTCCACTGCTGCTCAGCAACTGCTGTCAAGTTGTTCCTCCATGAATAGAGTTTAATACTGGTTTTAATATGGCTCTGATAAACAAGGAGTGGTATTGCCCCTGAAACATGTTGGCTCTTTTTATATGACTTTTTTTTTATCAACAATTGAAATTATCTTGGACACTTGTATCTGATTTTAGCCTGGTGCTCCTTTTTGTATTTTTGTCATTTAAATTAATGGGCTGCCCTTATATAATGCAAATTAGCCTATGTGCTAAATGCACTGCAAAGCTTAAATTTGGTTCTTAGATATTAGTTTTGGATTAACACTGACAACTTAAATTACAGGTCATCTTTCCCATATTTCTCTGGGGCTTTGGAAGGGAGATCATTCCAAATCCTTAAGAAACTGAGGTCTTAAAAATATGGCCTCAGATAGGCCAGGCAGGAGTGTCTGGCTCCATCCACTACTTTCCTTATGGGAATGAATGATAATTTGTTGTTGATTGATAATGTATGCATATTTTTCAACTAAATTAAATGGTCACGCCCAATCAACATTAATCTCAAACAAATGAATTCCTATTACAGCACAGGTTTGAATGTTGTATATCTCCTGCCAAAAACGCACATCTTGTATCTATATATAACTGTTGGCATGGTAAACAAATATTAGAAATATGAGCATCTTTTGCACATTATTACCTATTTTTTCTCATTAGTAACTGCAAAAAATATTTAACATCTAGGCCAATTTAATGTGTTGTGGCAAAATCCAATATGGATACTTTTTATGTAAGAAACAGATAAAATGACCTTACAAATTAAATACAATTAGGCAGACAAGATTTACAAAAAGGTAAAAATATCATGTACTGGCATTCTTAAATGCTAATGTTGATGGTAAAACCCAACCATCCATTTGTTTGAACTCTGCCTGCTTCAAGCTTACGTTACACCAAGTGAAACAGAAATTCTTAACAGAACCTGCAGGGTTCATAGAATGTGCATTGGTGTCAGTCAGTTGTAGCAAACAAAGTAATAATGACATTTTGTAAAATAGCTCCAACGGGGGGTTTCACGGAGATCCACTAACTTAATAGTAATGGAGAGACCTCCATCTAGATCTGTTTGAACAGACTACAAGGTTGGCGTATATTGACTTTATAAGCACCACATCAAGCATATTTCTTCAAAATATGTGTGCTGATTTTATGTAGGATTTTATATCGGTGCATAATAAAGAAATTACATGGTTTATTAAACAAACATGATGTGATGCCTATAAAGTGCATATATGCCAACCTTGTAGTCTAATTGTACCAGACAAAGTACTGGCAGAGCACAAGGGACTATTAGGTTGGGTCTAAATGCCCATTGACACAAGCTAAAACTAAAGCAATCTTAGAATAATGACTAAACTAACTGCTGGCAAAACCATTGCAAAGGTTTCAAAGCACAAATATCTATCATCTGCCAAGTTACCAGAAGGAGGGATATGCTTGTATCTCTATTTCAGGTTCTTCAGAATTTATTTACAGTTCTTTGTGGTGTCTTTTATTAAGGGTAATATAAGGGTTAGTACGGTGCTGCCACAGAATGGGCTATGGTACTTTTGTAGGTCAAAAGAAACAAAGGTAATTCTAAGCTTATATTGGGGCAACATTGTACCATATTTCAGAATACAGACGATCTTTCTATACAATCACACATTTCATTTAGATACATGTTTTATTTTATTATTTTATCAGAAAATTTTGGTTTTATGTTTTTTTTTTTTTATAATACTGTCCACACAACATTTATGGTTTTATGCAGGAAATTTATTAGGTGTGAAGTCTTACTAAAAGTTGGCCATACGTGCATCAAAATGTAACTGGTTCATCAAGGGTCAGCAAAATTTTGATCCATGTATGGTGAACAGAAATCGACTTGCTAATTCATTTCTGTCAAACCTCCTTGTTGGAAGATTTACACTCAATCAGCACTGCAGGCAATAGACTGCAGCGCTGATTAGTGTATTCTGATGGCAGGGGTGTGTCCCTGCTGTCAGAATACATAGACACAGCGGGCAAGGATGTCCCCATCCACCTTGAATGTGTGAAAAAAGAAAAAAGAGTATTCTGTGGACAGCTTAAAGTCTATAAGCTTTTATTTACCCCCTCAGGGCTAGTACTTGGTCCCATTCAAATCCATCCTGTTGTTGCTAAGCAGCATGGTTACACCATTTGCCACCCGCTGTATGATAACACTGCTAGAAAGGAGACAGATTTGTGAGTGTCTCCTGTCACAAAAACTCACAAAGCCTGCGGCGCTGTGTGATCTATTTATAGAGGCTTCTAAAAATACATAAGCTTAATCACTTAACCCTCTAGTGCTAAGTGATGTTTCACTTTTAAGAATGAATGATTAGTGCTGCGGGGCTGTGTCATATACAGTAACTTAAAATAGTATTAATTCCCCTTGACATTTTCCACATTTTGTCATGTTACAACCAAAAACGTAAATGTATTTTATTGGGATTTTATGTAATAGACCAACACAAAGTTGCACATAATTGTGAAGTGGAGGAAAAATGATAAATGATAAATAAATGATGATTAACAAATAAATATCTGAAAAGTGTGGCGTGCATTTGTATTCAGCCCCCTTTACTCTGACACCCCTAACTAAAATCTAGTGGAACCAATTGCCTTCAGAAGTCACCTAATTAGTAAACAGAGTCCACCTGTGTGTAATTTAATCTCAATATAAAAGCTGTTCTGTGAAGCCCTCAGAGGTTGGTTAGAGAATCTTAGTAAACAAACAGCATCAAGAAGGCCAATGAACACACCAGACAGGTCAGGGATAAAGTTGTGAAGTAGTTTAAAGAAGGGTTAAATTATAAAAAAAAAAGTATTCCAAGCTTTGAACATCTCACTGAGCACTGTTCAATCCATCATCAGAAAATGGAAAGAGTATGGCACATCTGAAAACCTACCAAGACATGACCGTCCACCTAAACTGACAGGCCGGGCAAGGAGAGCATTAATCAGAGAAGCAGCCAAGAGGCCCGTGGTAACTCTGGAGGAACTGCAGAGATCCACAGCTCAGGTGGGAGAATCTGTCCACAGGACAACTGGCCTTTATGGAAAAGTGACATAAGAAAGCCATAAGATATCCCGTTTATAGTTTGCGAGAAGCTATGTGGAGGACACAGCAAATGTGGAAAAAATGCTTTGGTCAGATGAGACCAAAATTCCACTTTTTGGCCTAAAAGCAAAATGCTATGTGTGGCGAAAAACTAACACTGCATATCACCCTGAACACACATTATGGTGGTAGCATAATGTTGTGGGGATGCCTTTCTTCAGCAGGGACAGGGAGACTGATTAGAGTTGATGGGAAGATGGATGGAGCCAAATACAGGGCAATCTTAGAAAGAAACCTGTTATGCCCTGTACACACAACCGTTTTTCCCGTCGGAATAAATTCTGATGTTTTTTCCAATGGAGTTCTGACGGAATTCCGCTCAAGCTGTCTTGCATACACTCACGGTCACACCAAATTCCAACCGTCAAGAAGTGGTGATGTACAACACTAGGATGAGCCAAGAAAAATGAAGTTCTCTATCTAAATCCGTCTGAATTCCCGACGGAAAAAGTCCGATGGGGCATACACACGGACGGAATATCCAAAGAAAAGCTTCCGTCTGACTTTTTTCGTTGGAAATTCCACTCGTGTGTACGCGGCATTAGAGTATGCCAAATACTTGCAACTGAGGCGAAGGTTCACCTTCCATCAGGAAAACCACCCTAAACATACAGCCAGAGCTACAATGGAATGGTTTAAATCAAAGCATATTTGTGTGTTAGAATGGCCCAGTCAATGTCCAGACCTAAATCCAATTGAGAATCTGTGGCAAGACTTGAAAATTTCTGTTCACAGACGCTCTCCATTAAATCTGACAGAGCTTGAGCTATTTGCAAAGGAGGGGCAAAAATGTCACTCTTCAGATGTGCAAAGCTGGTAGAGACATCCCCAAAAAGACTTGTAGCTGTAATTGCAGAGAAAGGTGGTTCTACAAAGTATTGACTCTGAATACAAATGCACACCACACTTTTCACATATTTATTTGTAAAAATTATTGAAAACCATTTATCATTTTCCTTCCACATCACAATTATGTACCACTTTGTGTTGGTCTATCACATAAAATCCCAATAAAATACATTTACGCTTTTGGTTGTAACATGACAAAATTTGGAAAATTTCAAGGGGTTTGAAAACTTTTTCGAGGCACTATACTGTACTGGACCCTACAGCGCTGATTAGTCATTCATAATATTAACCTCCCTGGCGGTATGATTCTTTCAGAAAAAACATGCTGAAAGCGGTACCATTATTTGCAAGGAAATTTGGCGTTTTATATTGTAGGTCTGTAATTTTTAGGAATAACTCACTTAAATCTGACCAAACAAGATTCTAATAGGCATCCCGGTTATGACATTTTTTTAAAAACAAAATTATAAATTATAATATAATAAATAATTATAAATAATTATAACAAATAATAATATAATTATAATAAAAATTATTCAATAATGTAATCAAATCAAAATCACTGAAATTTGCTCAGTTGCAGAATTGTTGCTGTCATTATTTTATTTTTTTTTATGACGGATTTCCCCACAAATCGCTATCGCACAATTCTGCAAGTGATTATAATTTATTATCGCTGTTTTTTAGCTGATCTAAAACTATTTCTGACATAAAGGGACACTTTTGGTTGCTATGGACAATCTACAGTTTGCAGGGAGAAAGAACAGTTTTTATTATATAAAATGACATGCATGACACAGGACAGACCACTAGGGACAAGGGGTGTGTGTTTTTTTTACATACAGTACTGTAATCTATAAGATTACAGTATACTGTATGTAAAGTGTTTGTTTACTTTTTTGAATTTGGCGCCGTTCTCCGTCCCCGTGCGTCGTAACGTCGCAGGGAACGGAGATCGGTGGTACAGGAGGACGCTGTGTGAATCGAGCGAGGTCCTGCTCGCTCACACAGCGCGGTGGCATCGCTGGATCCAGGGACAAGGTAAGTAAACCAAGCCTGTGGATCTAGCGAGGCAAGCCCGAGTCTGACTCGGGGTTACCGCTCGCAGCAGGAAAATCTAACCCCGAGTCAGACTCGGGAATACCGCCAGGCAGGTTAAAAGATTACTCAACTATGTTGGGTTGCATAGACCATCTGCTTAGAAGGAAGGGGGGTAAGTTAAAAAGAAGCTGCAGATAGATTTTACACAGCGCTGACTGATCTTTTAATATAATAAAAGAGCAGCACTGTTTATTCATAACAGTAAAAAAACAATCAGCTTAGAGAGGGAGCAGGAGTTCAGTGTTGGCTGTACCATGCCCAACAGGAATGTCCATAGTTTGGGCTTCAAACTGTGGTGGAAAATAAATAAAGCTTTTATTCTGCAAAGAGGCTGCAAACAGAACGGTAACAAGTGACATAAGCACTTGGTTCCTTGGGGAATAAATACAAGTTTACAAACAATTGTCAGAGTTATTCTTTAAATAGTTCCCCTGCCTTCCGTGCATGTGCTGTTTTTTTCCTAAAGTGGATGTAAACCTGATTCATGAAATTTGACCTAGGCACATATAGCTGCAGTTTTTTCTTACCTCTCGCCAAAGCCCTAAGTCTGGTGTCTTTCTGCTGCTCCGTTCTTCTGTTATCAGCATGATAACTTCTAACAAGTGCTCAGACAACAGAGATAACACCAGCCTGAAATTTGTGTCGGGTGGGTGCTATAAATAGATTAGCATAGAGCTGGTCTATTCACATTTCTTCCTTCTTCTGCCTATGTGGAGTGGGGGCGTGTGCCTTTCCTCCAATCAGCTGTTACACAGTGTATGCCTAGACTTCACTACCACTGCTGAACAGGAAGAGAACATTTCTAACATGAATATAACAAGAATATAGCAAGCTGAACACAGCGGATATACATGTAAAACGTATTTAGGGAGATTTGTTTCATCTCTGTGTATCATCTGATGCTGTTCACTTCACTGGGTATATGTGAGGGTTTATATCCACTTTAAGCTGCTGTGAGCTTTACTCTGCTTGGCTGACAGATAAAATCAAGGTGGGGTGATTCCAGTTGTCAACAGATAGGGACACCCATAGACCCAATCAAAACTGACAAAGAAAGAGAAGGTTAAGAAGCGTAAAAAGGGGACAAGAATCGCCTTATTTGAAGCCACATGTTCGTTTTGGTAACATGTGGCCAGTGCCAGATGTTGAGCACTTGCGCCCCAATGGTTTGCAATGATTTCCACTACAGTTAGCTGTTAAGTATTTTATCCTACTATTTTTTTTCTTTTTTTTGCAAATTAACACACAAAATGATTGCTTGTTCAAAATTGCGACTTACATGGTTCACCCCTTATATAAATGCAAAAATGTTCATTATTCCAGTATCACATGTGGGTCTATTGTATCTAATTCAGCCTTCCAGGAAGTTGGTACTGACCCACTGTCAGCATTGTAAAGCTTATGCCTATTTGTAAATCTTGTCAACTTTACAAGTACAAAAAATACAAAAACAAGTAACATTAAGTTTCCCACATATATTGGACAGTTACTAGGAATGGTTAGGGGTGAAGAAAAAGGGCAGAGGCCAGATAGAGTGGTTTAAGTGATGTATGGTTACAAAGGTGAATATGAAGGAAGGTAATGTTAAAGCAAGGGTTGGGTCATACCTCTCAACTTTCAGAAACAGAAATCGGGGGAAAGCTAAAGAAAAAGAGGACACAAGATGAAAATTAGGGTTACTGAGCCACACAGGGAGTGGAAAGTGGTCATGTGAATAGTATAACTAGTGGATGACGCCTGAGGACCAGTACACAGAGCTGGGAGGTGTGAGTAATGTAAAAAATGGGGATGCAAGGAGACAGAACAATGTTGGCAAAGAGGTACACTGGGATTCATGGGGTAACAGCTACATTTTTGCTAAAGAAGATACCTTTGTTCCATGTTTCCCTGGCATCCCGGGCATGCCTCTCTCTCCCTAAGGTTGGAAATGAGAAAAGAAAGAGAAGGGGAACGAATGAGTCCAGGCAGACTGAGTTAGTGTATGTTAAGTGTTTTGGGGAAAATAAAAGTGTTAAAAGAAGATATATGGAAAAACAGGCTGTTTAAAAACAAGGTGAAATAGCAGCCAATCAGAAATCAACTTCATAGGTTTGTCCACCTAATTATTAAAGGTTTCTGACTGGTTGGCAGTTGGCATTGGTTGGCATTGGTTACTGCACACCACTGCTGTCTTAATGTCGATTTCGATAGATTGTAGAGGGATTAGAACACTTGTGATGTTTTTTTTTTTTGCATGTCTGTGCACCTGTAAAGCCTGTACACACAATCAGATATCTGATGGAATCTAATCCGATGGATTTTTTCGTCGGATATCCGATGAAGCTGACTTTCATCAGTCTTGCCTACACACCATCAGTCAAAAATCTGACCGTGCCAAAACGCGGTGACGTAAAACACTACGACGAGCCGAAAAAAATGAAGTTCAATGCTTCCAAGAATGCGTCGACTTGATTCTGAGTATGCATGGATTTTTATTCGATGGAGTTCCACACAGACGATCAGATTTTTATATTGCTTTTTTTTCCATAGGAAAAAATTTAAACATGTTCTATTTTTTAACACCGATGGAAAAAAGGCCGATGGGGCCCACACACGATTGGTTTGTCCGATGAAAACAGTCCATCGGTCTGTTTTCATCAGACAAACCGATCGTGTGTACGCGGCTTAAGGGAGATCTACCCTCTCAATTTTTTTCCATTTACTGTTATCAATGAAAGTAGAAAACCCCAAGTTGTCACCAGAATAGGAAAGCAGCAGAAATCTTTCAATGAAGACACTAGTCCTGGTGACAACAAGGACTTTGGATGAGTTCCCTCTCACTTACTGTTTTTGCTATGGGACAGGAAGTGAGAGGAAATCTTCCTAATCTGACTAAGAGGCCAAAAAAAAAAACCCTGACATGGTTTAGAACCTCCCTTGTCTCTATCCACATGGTGTAGTGCTGCTCTATTGTCTTTTGTAGTCTTGTTATTTAGCTAGTATACCGCATTTGCATCTGATGTCACAGGACCACACAGCATGCTGAAATCTATTAACTGCTAGTTTATATGTGTCATGCGTGGTCCTAATTGTATCTATGAAACCCCATACTGGACAATCTCTGTGTACCTTACAGATAACCTGTATTGAAAAAAGGACAGGAACTGCCATTACTTTCCTCCTTTTGTTAGTAGTACTTTGGGTTCAATACTGTCAGAGTCACTGATCTAGAACATACAGGCATAACTCCAAACAGTCCCTCATTTGGAGGCACTGTCCCTCTTTGCTCCTCAGGTGTCCCTCTTTTTCGTCCCAAAAAAAATGGACTACTTAACTACTAAAAGTGTTATGCTTCGCTAAAATTTGAATTCAACTTCTAAACTGTTATTTTTTTGCATTTGTTATTTTGAAAAGCCAACATAAGGAAAAAGTAGTAGTGAAAAAAAAGTGCTTCTAGAGCATATACATTCTTCCTGACTCAAATGAACAGTGGTGTAGCAGTGGCATTTATTTGTATTTATTTAAATTTTGCCTATATAATTTTCCACTCTTACATTCTAGAACGTTAGGAGTTATGAACATGCAGTTAGTAAAATCACCTGATCTGCATATTTTATCCTACCAGTGAAAAGAGTGTTGAAGCCACTGGAGAGAAATGACACTCGAGAAACTATTTTTTTTAGAAGGTCAGCAGTGGTAACCTTCATATTCATTCCGTTTTGTGTTTTAATTCAAAGGAGTGCAATATATTCAATTTCCACAAGAGGGCAGAATGAGTCAAGAGTTTAGGGTTATCTAAAACATGGTCGCCCACAACAAGTTTTTACTGTATACGAATTGTGCATCCAAGCTTTTTAAATCTGAAATACGAAACATACTTGCAATCAGGCATCCATCAGGCATACCGAATGAATGTATAATATTACCACATTGTGAAAAACATTGTCTACCCCCTGTAGACATCTTCAGGTGTTTTCTATTTAACGGTGGCTGAGTCAGAAGTATTTTATATTCAACTCAGATTAAGTTGTTTAATTTTTGAGGTCAGCATGAAGTGTACAATAACCAAAGGCCATAACTCTAGCATTTCCGGGTAAGATCATGTGCATAAAGCATGTCATCCCCATGCAGCAGTAGCTGAAAATGTGAAGTTAGTCTAGACAATGTCAAAGAGTACATAAGTGAGTGCAGACACCACATAGTCTGAAGCGTTATAGCACTTGACAGATGTCAAATCTAAGCATGCTTTAAAAATATTGCGTTTTTAAAGGCTGACTGTATCTAAAATAGAAGCTTTATTTACAGGTGGACACTGAAGGTCTTCATCACTTATAAGCATTCAAAGTATATCTAAAATAAAAAATACTAATTTTATATATTGCAGATTTCCAGTCCTTAGAAGTGATGGCTGCAATAGTTTTCAATTTAAGAACATTAAAAGTGGAACACTACCCAAATGGGTAAGTTCCGCTTTAAATCCTTCTCCCTTCCTCATCTGCCACATTTGACATGTCATTTTGGGGGGTAGCGGGTACCTGGTTTTGAAAGGTGCCTGCTCTCACTTCCACTTAGATCGCCTAGGCAATATGAGCTGAAGTTCTCCTCTCCCCCTCCTTTCCTGCAGTTTTTAGGACACATCACAGATCCCAAAATACTGCAGGACCATTCACAAAGTGCAGCACGGCTCCCCCATGCACAGTGGGCAACCAGCTGTGAAGCTGAAAAGAGCATAGCCACCTGCCCACAGTTAGGATTCCGGAGACAGGAACCCAAAGGCTTGTGAAGAACTAGCCCAGGTGAGGACAATGCTGGATCCATGAACAGGTAAGTATCCTTTTATTAAAAGTCAGCAGCTACAGGATTTGTAGCTGCTGACTTTGATTTTTTTGTTTCCAGAGTGAACAACCGCTTTAAGAACACTTTCAGCAAGTATGAAAAATACACGTTGATCTTGACAGAGGGCTGTGACCTTGTCACTTCCTGTGAACTAAGCAATGTTTTCTTCAGTCTGTAAAAAAACTACTATCTCTCTTTTCCCATGTAATGCAGACATGTTTGAAGTACAGTCTGGGTGACAACCATGGCTCCTACAGTGGAGGAGTAAACATCTAGGGTAGGGAATGGAGGTGGCCAGTGTAGTTCCCCAAATTGGCCGCTAGATGTCACAATAATTAGACATCAGAACCCTGTAGTGAAGAATAGGCAGTGTAGGGGTTTAGGTAGATGCTAGAGGTGTCCATAGTAGGGAGTGGGGTATACCATAGATAGACAGGAAGTGCCAACCCTGTATCTGCCAGTGTGGGGCATCTTGAGTATGTGAGCTCTGTATATAGTATGTAGTCTGGCAGGAGTCCACATGGACCAAGGCATGCAAAGATGTAACTGTTGGGGTTCTAGCTTCTGGAAAGAGAAGGGCAGGATTAATGGGACTACTCCCGTCCCTGGGGAAAGGGATGTAGGACCCTGGCAAAACCCCTAAGGTATAATGGGTTGCTCCTCAATTCAGTTCTCATCTCTGCTATTTTCTGTGTGCAACTAAGCAATGTGCCATCTCCATTTCAAATGACCGCTGATAGGATGTAAATATGTAAATAAACTGTGTTCCAGTTAAAGCATTAAAAGGCTTTAATATGAACTTTTCCTTCTCCTAACCTCCAACATGGGAACATCTGCTGGAAACTAAAGAAAGTGTACCACACACAGAATGCCATAGCCATGTTGAAAGGGAATGTTGGGAGAGGGGGGCATTGTCATTAGGAGCCATTTTATTGTATGTCACCTTTTTACATAATTTTATGATAAATATGATTAATGTGATGGATGAACTGTAAAGTACTGTATGTGCTGAAAAAAAAGATGACAGCTGCTCTGTGAAAATGATATTAATTCAATTAATTAGAATACTACAAAATATACCATGCCACCATTTCAAATAATCCTTATCAATCAGTTTCCTTTAACAAATTTGCAAAATACATTTCACAGTTTTGCATTCTTCATTTAGACTTCCATTACCGCTCTCTGCATGAAATCTCAGAGCTGCAAAGGAAGTCAATGCTGGAAGGCTTCCCTCTGCCATGGACACCTGCCCAACAGACCTTACTTGTACAGGCTTGGAGAGCAGCTCATTCGCTGACTAATTCAAAGGCAACTTGAGCAGTTATTCAGGTAGCTAATATTCTCCTTATGAGACCATGCTTTATCTTGTAGCTCTAGTTTTTATTTTTAACTTCTAATATATTTTCTATTACAATAATGGGGTTGGGTGCCAGGGCCGTCTTAAAAGCATCATGGGCCCCTGGGCAAAGTAATGCCCCTACAATGATGACAGTGCAGGAAACAGACATCAAGTAGGTAGAAGGCAGACTACCTCCCCTGTGTATCTATCACTCTCAGTGCCATCATGGGGCCCCCAATTTTAGGGACAGCATGGGCTCAAGGACCAGCTGCTTTGGGGAAAGTGCAGGGGCCCCCATGCAGCTGGGTGCAGGGGCCCCATGCAGCTGGGGCCCCTGGGCAGTGCCCAGGTGTGCCCTCTCATTAAGACAGGCCTGTTGGGTGCATTCATCTTGGCATAGCTAATTAATCTCAAAGGCTACATAGTTACATAGTTGGTCATGTAGTTCATCCAATAAAATAGGAAAAGAAATCCAAAACCATACAATACACAATCCTATACCCAGAGTTGATCCAGAGGAAGACAAAAAAATAAATAAAAACCAAGCAAAGCATGATCCAATTTTCTCCAGCAGGGAAAAAAATGTCCTAATCGCCGCCCCCCCCCAGAAGCAAACAAATATTCCCTGGATTAACTTTACCTATAAATGTTAGTTAAGGTGAAAAAAACAATTAAGGTAAAAAATATAAATGTTACAGAACTACAATGTATGCAGTGCAAATAACACTAGACACATTATGAATTACCTCCTTGCCTCCCAATTCCCTGACCCTTTTCATCCCAGCTAACAAAAAAAGAATTCCTGCCATGCAGAAATACTACCCAACCTGTCCAGGGATGAAGAGTGTTTATAGGCTTGGGATTTGGCAAGCTCTCTGGTTGAGCACTTTCAAAGGGAGCAGTAGCCATATTATGGGCATAAGCCAAGTACAACCATTGTTCTTTATGTGGACACAAGTTTGCTACATAGATAGAATCTAACAAATTGCTGTGGACATAATATGCACTTTTTTTTTACTTTTGTTGTGGTTAACTATCAACTCAGATATGCTTTCTTTTTTGCAGTCTCTAGTAAACATATGGAACACCCCCTTCTAGTTTAGAGAAGGCTGCTAGGCACATTTAGTTAGCTTATCTGTAATCATAGGAGCAGGGTTTGATTGCTTTGGGCTGCTCTGGGTCTCACAGACTGCTGTTCTGCTACTTCCCCTTGTCTTCTGAATAGTTCTAGGGAGAGGGAGAGCATGACAGGCAGCCTAAATATTTATGGGTCTCCGGCCAATCTCTGGGGAGGCATTTCCCAGTAGGTGGAGGGAGAGCCAATAAATGTACTGAGCCTGGCAGCCAAGGTGCAGAGTCCCAGGATCCAAACTTCTGGGGGAGACCCCTGTGCTGGGGGCAGAGAGAGAGAGAGAGAGAGAGAGAGAGAGAGAGAGAGAGACAAAAAGGGGAAGCCTGAGGAGACACCGAGGTCCCGGGTAGGCTTTCCTGGCAGGGGAAGAAGAGAGCCTGTATCAAAGTCTGGATAGACCCAGGAGAGCATGTGTGAGAAACCTCCACTATTTTGTGACTGAATGAGTACTTGATCCTGTTACATAATAGAGAAGTGACTGATAAGTGTTTTACCTTACAACTCAATGCAGTGCAGCCAGGAGCTGTGCAAGACAGCCAGGAGTGTGCCATATTTCTTAAGTTTTCCTAGTGCAGCCAGGAGCTTTGCAATACAGTCAGGAGTTGTACATGTTCAGCCTAAGGTTGTGCAATACTGTTTATATTTTGTACAGAGCAGCCAGAAGCCTACCAGTCCTCAAGTTCTACAGTTTGGTTATCCCATGCTTCTTATCCCTATCCAAATTCATGTTCAGTAAAGCCCTATAAAGAATTCCCAAGAACATTCAGTGGAAGAATGCCAAAAATGGCATGTGCCTGGCTGTGTATGGTATGAGTGGAGGAAATAGGGACAATTATCAGTGGCTCCTGCAGGGTTAGTGCTACACATACATCATAATTGTATATGTGTTGCCATGGTGTGTACATACTCCTCAGTCCTGACCTTTACCTCCTTACCTGTCATGCATTACAATACTGTACCTTTCATAGTCCTGTGATAAAACACATGGCCATTGAGGCCCATAGTCATTTTCATTTGCAAAATTATATAAAGTCAACAGTGAAGGACTTCATAAGCAGGGAACAATGTCTTGTGGGTCTAGTGCTTTCCTAAGCTGATAGGTTCGATTCACCTCAATAAACACATACAGCCCTCAATTCCGCACAGCATGGGTAAAACGGTATATGCATTGGTGGTTAATGAATGCACAGGAGTATTTCCTTGTGAAATCCGTTGTCCATAGCTGCTCTAACTTGTGCTGTGTCTGAACAGCTCTATGTATCTTTAGTGATGAACTGGACCTGTCACTTGTTCACAAAGCCCACTGAGCTACTGAAGAAGTGCAGTGCAGTAAGGGGAGCCTGCACAGTGCAGCTCATTGCTCATCTGAAGAAACTTAATTGATTTACTGACAATTCAATTTTTACCTTCTAGGAGTGTGACATGTAAAGCATTAACTTGTCATTTTTTTGTGATGTTTGGATTGAGGCCAAGGAGAAGAACTACATTTGTGTATCATCGTACTGTCAAAGTGAACTAACTAGATTAAAGTATTTTTAAAGTCGGCATCTTCTTACAGAGATAGCTATTATAATCTTCATCTTCTAAATCCTAAATAAATCCTTCCTCATCAAATTCCAGATACTGCACTGGTGTCTAATCTTCATGATTTTTAAATAATGATGTCATCATCTGTTCAAGGTATATAGCCAAACCTCCATGGTAATTAATGATAAAATACAAAGAAAACTTCAAAAACAGCAATAGTTATATATGGATTGTAAAGGTAAAAAAACATACTCTCATCATGACTTGGATTAAGCTATTTTGGAATGTTCAAAGATATAATTTCCATGCTAGTACAAGCAGTTATAATTATCACACCTTTAAGATACCGTCTAATGTGATGTTAATAGAATTTACAAGTTTAAATGGCAGATAATAGCATATCATTTATACTTGCTGTGAGGCTATTACTCATGTCCCTGAGCAGGTATTTATCAGTTTACAGTTAGCATTTTGGTTACCTACATACAGTAAAGAAAAAACATTTTAATGATGTCTTAAGACCCCTTTCTTCATCATAGTTAGTCTAGAATGAACATTAAAGGTTTACAGTAAAACTTTGGTTTGAGAGTAACTTGGTTTGAGAGGGTTTTGCAAGACAAGCAACATTTTTTAATAACTTTTGACTTGATATACAAGCATTGTCTTGATAGAAGAGTAGAGTCATGTCACAACTGGGTATAAAAGAGAAGAGTGGCGCCTCTAAGTGTAGCAATATGGTTACATTTAAAGGGGTTGTAAAGGTACAATTTTTATTTCCTAAATAGCTTCCTTTACCTTAGTGCAGTCCTCCTTCACTTACCTCATCCTTCCATTTTGCTTTTAAAAGTCCTCATTTCTTCTGAGAAATCCTCACTTCCTGTTCTTCTGTCTGTAACTCCACACAGTAATGTGAGGCATTCTCCCTGGTGTGGAGTGTCGTGCTTGCCCCCTCCCTTGGACTACGGGAGAGTCAGGACGGCCACTAACACACAGCTCCTTTCTCTATCTGCAACGTAGAGAGCGTCCTGACTCTCCTTTACAACCCCTTTAATGAAGGTACAACATTTAGCAACATATTGCTACACTTAGAGGCACCTCTCTTCTTGCAATCACTAAACCTGTCCTTCAAAACCCTCTTCCATTCATGGAAACCCTTACCCTGCAACTACAAACAAACTTCCAGGAGACCGTCCGGATTCTACTCTGCTATAGGCCACCTGGCCCAAAATCGCAGTTTATCCCATCATTGACGGACTTTATCTCCACCTATACCCTTAACAGCAAACACCTTTTTCTGCTCAGGGACTTCAATCTCTGGGCCAACTCCCCGCAAGACCCCGTTGCCGACGCCTGCATTGATCACTTCGAAGGATTAGGGCTACAACAACTAGTATGTGGGCCCACACATGTTTCAGGTCACACACTCGATCTTATTTTCAGACAAGATCTGGAAATAAAAATCTTGGAAAATGAACCATTGCCATGGACAGATCACCATGCAATCAAATTCATTATTTCCGATTTCCCACCCTTAACTAAAACATCAAATCCAGTGATAACACACTGGACTAGATGTCAGAAGAAGCTCCACTCGGAACTCTTCAAGGCCACGTTAAGGAAAAAAATAAATACAATTCAGCCGCATCAAACGGCTGAAGAAACACTGGATTCCATAAACACAGCCCTATTACAGTCAGCCGACTTAATAGCGCTGAAACGTAAAACCCGCATCCGGAAAAATAACTCCAGCTGGTTCAACACCCAACTGGCATTACTGAAGCAAGAGCGTAGAAGGGCGGAAGCCGCCTGGAAAAGAAGCTCTTCAGATGAGAACCTCATCGTCTACAAAGCAACAACAAGAAAATACCACAAAGAAATCTTCAAAGCCAAGAAAAACTATTTTTCCGAGGCTATCAACAGCGCCCTTAATCGCCCACGCGAACTCTTCAAGTTGGTCACTCAGACCATGAATCCAGGATGTCTTGAAGCCCCCAATTCGGACTCACAAGAATTTTGCAGTGAATTGTCGGATTACTTCATTAATAAAATCGAGGGGATTCAGCAAAGTAATTCACCACAACCAGGTAAGTTCACGCTGGAACCTATCTCTATCCATGCCACAAAAAATATCATTGTTACTCTGCGTAACAGCACCGCCCTGAATGATATCATCCCCACTAAACTGCTGAAGGAATGTGCCGACATCCTGGCACCTCCTATCACGCAGCTTATCAACCAATCCTTCAGGGAAGGCATAGTGCCCTCCCAGTTGAAGGAGGGTATAATTCGACCCATCTTGAAGAAACCCAACCTGGACCCCAAGGACCCACTCCACCGTCGTCCAATAACAGGCCTAAATGTACTCTCAAAGGTAATGGAAAAAGTAGTGGTACAACAGCTGCAACATCATCTAGATACCCACAACCTACTTGATCAATTTCAATCGGGATTCCGGCCTGGACACGGGACAGAAACCGCATTGCTCAAAATATGGGACGACGCTCTCGAGGCCGCAGACGAAGGAGAATCTTGTCTTCTGGTTCTGTTGGACCTAAGCGCAGCCTTCGACACAGTAGACCACAAGCTTTTATTGACTCGGCTAGCTGAAGTAGCCAGAGTCGCAGAAGGCGATTTTTATGAATTAAAAAAAAGGGACAGTGTAAAAATAAAAAGTCAAATAAATAATAAAAAAAATGTCCTGTCGCTCCGAGCTCCAGCGCATAAGCGAATGCATACACATGTCACGCCCCCCACATACATCCTCTGTATCTCTAAACAGGTAACCTGTAACATTTTTTAAAGCGTCATCTATAGAGATTTTTAAGTACTGTATTTTGTTGCCATTCCACAAGAGTGTACAATGTTAAAGCACGACATGTTAGGTATCAATTTACTAGTAACATCATCTTTCATGTTATACAAAAAAAATTGGGCTAACTTTACTGTTTTCTTATAATTTTTATTTCCCCCGAAAAAATGCTTGTAAGACCGCTGCCCAAATTGGGTGTGACATGAAGTATTGCAATGATCTCCATGTTATTCCTTAGGGTCTTCTATAAGCACTATTTGTATTAAAATAATAGTATAACATAAACCAGTTCTGCTAACACAAATTTACCTTCTCTGAAACTGGCACCAACAAGTGTGGGCTAGAAAAATACATCAGCTTTTTGTCTGTGGCTGGCAGCTCTTAGCTGGGCCATGTAAGCTGTATGTTCAGTCAGTATGAAATGGTGGAAGGGATGGACACATTTTGTGAGGATGTTGGCTACTGGTTTTGCAACAGATATGTGTTTTAAAACAATATCTTGCTTTTCATTATGTTACATTGTATACATCTGTATGTTGTAGTCGTTCAGATGCTTATCAAAGGCCTCGTACACACGACCAGTTTCCTCGGCAGAATTCAGCTTCCGACCGAGTTTCTGGCTGAATTCTGCCGAGGAAACTGGTCGTGTGTACACTTTCGGCCGAGGAAGCCGACGAGGAGCTCGGCGAGGAAATAGAGAACATGTTCTCTATTTCCTCGTTGTTCAATGGGAGCTCTCGCCCCGCCGAGCTCCTCGGCGGCTTCAGGGCTGAACTGGCCGAGGAACTCGATGTGTTTGGCACGTCGAGTTCCTCGGCCGTGTGTACGAGGCTAAATAGTTTTTTAAAACTATCGATGCCCCCCCGCTGAAACCACCGCCTGTGGAAGGGAATTCCACATCCTTGCCACTGTTACAGTAAAGAACCCTCTACGTAGTTTAAGGTTAAACCTCTTTTCTTCTAATTTTAATGAGAGGCCATATGTCTTATTAAACTACCTTCCACGAAAAAGTTTATCCCTATCGTGGGGTCACCAGTACGGTATTTGTAAATTGAAATAATATCCCTTCTCAAGTGTCTCTTCTCCAGAGAGAATAAGTTCAGTGCTTGCAACCTTTCCTCATAACTAATATCCTCCAGACACTTTATTAGCTTTGTTGCCCTTTTTTGTACCCTCTTCATTTCCAGTACATCCTTTCCGAGGACTGTTGCCCATAACTGGACAGCATACTCCAGGTGCGACTGGAACAGAGTCTTGTGGGAGAATTATTGTTTCATCTCTGGAGTTTATCCCCTTTTTAATGCATGCCAATATTCAGTTTGCTTTGTTAACAGCAGTTTGGCATTGCATGCCATTTCTGAGCCTATCAGTCCTTTTCTATCCTAGATTCCCCAGATTCACCCCTAGTGAGTAGATTGCATTCATATTTTTGCCACCCAAATGCATTTTTTTACATTTTTCTACATTAAACCTCATTCGCCATGTAGTTGCCCACCCCATTCATTTGTTCAGATCCACATCCTGCAGAGAAGCTTATACAGAGATTGAGTTGTTTACCCTATCATCCAAGTCCTTTATGAACCAATTAAAAAGGTTCTTCTTTAACGTTATATGAATTGTAATGTATTTTAATGCCAAATTAGAAGCAGCAATGTTAACCAAGCATAAAGTGAGTTGAATTTGAAACAGATGACCAGAAGCACGAAGATATTATTGCAGGTAAGTCTGAGCCCTATTGTGTTTAAGCTAACAACCACAAGTTAAAACCCACGATGAAAACTGATCTTTTTTTTTTTTTCAAAGGCCTATATTAAATCCCAGCTGTCATAACAGATTCTTTCTTTCCCACTTTGCCTTCGGTTTACAGGATGCAGACAATAAGGGTTATTTGCCAATGTTATCTCTAAAGTTCACATCGGTAAATAACCCTTAACTGGTGTTGTTACATTTCTGAGAGTTTTCTTGTTTCCCAAAAGATGGATACAGGCATATACAACTTCATACAAAATAACAAGATCAGAAGAAGACCTACCTTCTGTCCCACCTCGCCCTGATCGCCCTGTTATGTTACAGAGAAGAAAGAAAGGAGAGAAAAACACAAAGCAGCAGACATGAAGGACAACTCGTACAGTCAGAGCAATAAGATCACGAAAGGCTGAACAGAGGTCTAGAATTCAGCATTTTTTCCTGAGCAATAGAAAAGGCTCCACATAAAAAAAAGCACTTGGCGGCATGCGATTCACTGTATTTGAACAATGTTTGCAATGAGTGCTTAGTATACAAACAGTGAAAGTAAAACATGCGTGTGGGAATGCAGGTGTATGTCGTGCCAGCAATGTGTTGGGTTAGCGCCAGAAAGCCTTTTAAAACCTAAGTTTGGAAACAAAGTCATGCATTTATTATTATAAAGCACTACTTCAAAATTAAATTTAGATCAATGTAACCTTCATATCCTTTTAAGCAATTCAGCAAATGTGCTAATGTGAAAAAAAAAATGAGATGAAGGGGAAAGTGGGGCGGTTGCCTGTAGCAACATCAGGCTCCAAGAATTAAATTCTGATATCACGTAAAAAAAATGGCTGCTAGAGTATACATGGTGGTTATGGACAACAGCCCCTATTTTCCTTTCATCCAGATTCTGTAAATCATTCGCTGAGTACATATTTGTACATTTTAGAGTATTTGAATTATAATTGCTTGTTACAAATTTCTATAATATGCATTACTGATGGTGAGCAGCCATATTGTAAAGGTAACAAGCCACAGAAGGTCTAATGGTAACTAAAGGATAATGAGATCAATGATGTACTAAGCATGCCCAGAGCATCTTACTTCAACCTGCTAATTATGAATAATTTATGAATTAGATGGGAATTAGATTGAAGTTGAAGTACATCCTATATATAGGCCTCTTATTTGTGTTATAAGTGCTATCCAAATAACATAATAACACACTATGGCATAAAAAGATCGACAACCTTGCAATATATTTCTATAAAGCACTTTGAAAATCAAATCACAATTTCTCTTTTTATCTTACAGAAATACTATGAAATATACTTATGTTCACAATGAAGCACCCTCAAGCAGCCAGAAGGTGCTTTGCTTTACTATACTATTTTATACTTCTACAGAGGTGTAATATTAGGTTACACTGTGGCACTATCGGGGTTCTAAAGAATGGGCCGATGCTCTGCTTCCCGCTTTGTATTACTACAAAAAGAGGGTTCATTTACTGAAGGCAAATAGTCTGTTGCAAGGAAATTTTCCCTTAGCTGAAAATTCACTTTGCAAACAATTAAGTTCAAAGAAAAAAAAAATGCATTTTTGCTGGTACATGATTGGGTGATGGAAATTAGCAGAGATTCACCTGATTTACTAAACAAAGGGAAACTGCACTTGCAAGGTGAACAGCCTATTTGCCCTAAGTAAGGCAAAGATGGTTCGAATCTCAGCTGGTTCCTGCTGAACTGGCCGAGATTCGAACCGTGTGTGGGTAGGCTGAATGTACCAAGTTGATTGATTGATCAACTTGGGTACAACCAGCCTGCCGGATTCACAAAAAACAGTTAAGACCAGCAAAGCAATCAAACAGAAACAACACACCAACAGTGCCGGGACAAGGCATCCAGCGCCCAGGGCAAAGATGCCAAACTGCACCCCCCTTCTCTTAAGCCTCGTACACACGAGCAGTCCATCCGATGAGAACGGTTTGAAGGACCATTGTCATCGGTTAACCGATGAAGCTGACTGATGGTCCGTCGCGCCTACACACCATCGGATAAAAAAACGATCGCGTCAGAACGCGGTGACGTAAAAAAAAACGAAGTTCAATGCTTCCAAGCATGCGTCGACTTGATTCTGAGCATGCGTGTATTTTTAACCAATAGTCGTGCCTACTAACGATCAGTTTTGACCTATCGGTTAGGAATCCATCGGTTAAATATAAGGCAAGTTGGCTTTTTTTTAACCGATGGTTAAATAACCGATGGGGCCCACACACGATCGGTTTTGACCGATGAAAACGGTCCATCAGACCGCTGTCCTCTGGTTAACCTATCGTGTGTACGAGGCCTAAGGGTTATGGTCTGGGCGCCCACATCCCTGCAATAAATCATTTTGCCCAGGGCAGCTTCCCCTCCTGCCCACCCCCTATCCCAGCCAGTTTAGTACTAAGACACAAAATGGTTGATTTACTAATACTGGAGAGTGCAAATTCTTATGCAGCACTGCATAGAAACCAATCAGCTTCCAATTTTTGTTTGTTAAATCTTAATTGAACAAGCTGAAGTTAGCAGCTTATGAACTACAATGCTCAGGTGCACCAGATTTTGCACTTTCTGGTTTAAGTATTTCAAACCCAGAGTATACAGTACAGCATATCTTAAAAAAACACACATAATCTACTTAAAATTCTAAATTCTTCAATTGCATGCCCAAGCAAATAGGAGCATTTTACATCTGATAGCTTTTCGAAATTGTAGAATGCAAAACACAGCAAATGCAAATTTTGGAAAAAGATAACCCCAATGTGTTAGGCTCAAAGCAGTTCCCATTTACATCCACACTGCTGATGCAAAGATAATCAGAAGAATTATCATGGTAAATCTGCAGATATGAAAAGCTCCTGTCTATTCATAACTCTAACCTGGTTATTTTTCATTTAAAAGATGCACATTGGCTATTATCAAACTGCATGCTTGCAATACACACACTCTTGAACCATAAACTCAGCAACAAGGTTATTTGTACTAATACCTTTACACCTGCCGTTCCAGGAAGCCCAAGTGCCCCTGGCAAGCCAGCTTCACCCACTTCCCCCTAACAACAGGAAATATGAGTAACAGCGGAGAAATGTACTTAGCAAGATTAAGGACTAAAAAAAAAAAATAGCAATATTACAAACTTAGAAATGAATCCATTGCAAAGTACAATTACTGCCACATAGAACAAAAATAAGTAAACTCTAGCTTTCTCTTACTTTGTTGCTCTGCATGCCATGAGAAGCACTGTTAGAGCCTGTTCACACAGGGGCGACTCGTCAGGTGACTCAGCTGCCTGATAAGTCGCACTCCACTCTGTTCAATGGAACCGTTCTAATAGGAGCGACTCAAGTTGCTCCGACTTAGAAAAAGGTTCTTGTACGACTTTGGGGGGGGGGGGGGTCTCGGGGCGACTTGCATTGACTTCAATACAGAAGTAATTTTGCAAGTCACCCCCTGAAGTCATCTTGAGATCGCCTTGCCGAGTTGCCCCCAAAGTCGTGCCGCCCCTGTGTGAACCGGGTCTAACACTAAACTGTCAGTGACTGCTAACAGCCAATCAAATATGTGTGATGTGAACTGAACTTTTCTGTATTACTAGAAACTGTCTTAAAAGCATAGTGAATACTCGTTGGAACTAAATAGGCTTTCCTATACTCTACCGTATATATCAGCATTGAGAATAACTACTTCAAAGAGAATTACAAATTTACAAATGGGTGGAGGGGGTTAAAAGGAGTGTAGCTTTATGAATGAAAGGGGAATATAGCAGACTGAATATAACAAGAGAATCTATAGACTTTTTAATGTTTACAAGTGTATACAGGTGGTTTGACTCAAGGTCAAGGTAATGTTATCATTATCAATGCATGTTCATGTTTTAATCACTTTGCCACATCGACCCTCTACACCAGGGATCTTCAAACTACGGCCCTCCAGTTGTTCAGGAACTACAATTCCCATCATGCTCAGTCATGTCTGTGAATGTCAAGAGGTTTACAATGCCTCATGGGATGTGTAGTTCCGCAACAGCTGGAGGGCCGTAGTTTGAGGATCCCTGCTCTACACAAATCTACCATTCCAACGTACACAGGCACTTTTTCATACAACCATATCCAAATCTTAAGACCACCTTGGATCTCATGTAGTCATCTCACACTTAAAAGGTACAACCACTTTAAGGAGGAGTTCCAGCTTGTTAAAAAAATAAAATAAAAGTCAGCAGCTACGAAAACTGTAGCTGCTGACTTTTAGAATAAGGATACTTACCTGTCAATGGAGCCCCCCGATGTCGGCAACAGAAGCCGACCCGTCCATAGGTTTTGAGTACAGGCACTGGCATCCTTACTAAGGGAAAAAGGAAGTGAAGCCTTGTGGCTTCGCAGCCTATTTCCTACTGTGCATGTATAAGTTGCGCTGCACTTTCTGAATCTGGCCCTGTCTTCCACTTTTGGGTGGAACTCTGTTTTAATCTGCCATTTAACACTGCAATTAATTTTACTCTAACCCTGTAAATTAGCCTACCATATCACATAGTTACAACCATGGCACTACCTGCCTGGAGTTGGCATGTTCTCCCTGTGCTTGTGTGGGTTTCCTCTGGGAACTCCGGTTTCCTCCCACACTCCAAAGACATGCAGGTAGGTTAATTGGCTCATGTCTAAATTGGCCCTAGTATGTGTACATATGAATGCAAGGTAAGTCACCATACATTGCCGGCTGAACAAAAGACAATGATCAGTGTATGGGCTGCCTTAGGAACAATAGATTGTAAGTTCCATCAGGGCAGGGAATAACGTGAATGCACAATATATATATATATATATATATATATATATATATATATATGTATGTAAAACACTATATAAATTGTTGGCACTATATAAATAACTGTAATTAATACCTAGCATATCTAGCACCTGGGCCGGATAATTTTTTCAACCTCCCTCCCCCATCCAAATTGGCTGGGTGGGGGAGAAGAATTGGGCAGTGAAGGGCAGACAGCAGAAGCATCTGTATGTTCAACTGCAACCTTATACAGAAACAGTGAACTTAATATATCTATGATGACATGAATTAAACTGCTATTATCTAAATATTTTGACTAAATTATATATGATATCACATATAATGCTTAATATACAAAGCATCTAGCAAAGACTAAAATATGTAAAATATCCCCAGTGGAGGCAGGGAGTCAACTGGCTGTCTAATGTGCCATAACAAATCACTTTAGTGTTTAAAACAGCATGATAGGCAGCAACCCCTTCCGACTGGCAGTATAATTAGCAGCAATAGTTTTCTTAGCATTTGTGTAAAATGCTTAGCCATCAATCTCATCTGGAGACCATTACCCAAGTCAGTGTAAAGTGTGCACTGTGGAATAATAGATTTTCAGATATTATACAGAGCAAAATATGAGTTTAAGTGCTTTCAGGATCTCATGTTTGGATTATATAAAGAAGTCACATGTCCAAACCAACAGTACTAATTAGAAGAGCTCTTCTTGCTACCACGATAGATGATCGGTGTCATTTATACAGTGATCTGTGCAATTTTTTTAGCTCTGATCACTGTCCGCCGCAATGTTGCAGTCCCGCAAAAAATCGCTGATCACTGCTATTACTAGTAAAAAATAAAAATAATAATAAATATAAATATAAATAAAAATGTAATAAATCTACCCCCTATTTTGTAGACGCTATAACTTTTGAGCAAACCAATCAATATACACTTATTGAGATTTTTTCTACCAAAAATATATAGAAGAATACATATTGGCCTAAACTGATGAATAAATTCTTTATTTTTTTTATTGAATATGTGTTATAGCAAAAAGTAAAATATTTATTTTTTTATTGTTGATCTTTTTTGTTTATAGCGCACAAAAATTAAATCGCAGAGGTGATCAAATACCACCAAAAGAAATCTCTATTTGTGGAAAAACAAGGACATCATATTTATTTGGGTACAACGTCGCACGCCTGTGTCAGTTAAAGTAACGCAGTGCCGTATTGCAAAAAATGGCCTGGTCATTAAGGGGATAAATCCTTACGGGGCTGAAGTGGTTAAGAGACTATTTTACTGCTCACCAATCACCAGAACTAGTGTCCCCACTGGAAGATTTTCCCTCTATTACTTTTCTGGAGAAAACCCCAAATTTAGGACTTTCTTTTACTGTCAATGATAATGGTAAACAGGACAAATAGAGAATGAATCTCCCTAATATCTGGCAGGAATTCTAATCCCTCTCCCCTCTATCCAAAACTGAAAAAAGGTTTGCCTTTATTTATACTTTGTGTGTGGTATAGTGATACATATCCTAACTGTAGGTTATAACATGCTTCCCGATGGGAGGACATTATCACTTAGCGTAAGCTCTGAATGTCTGGGCTATGAGTAGATACAAGGGTTTTTGGAGGCTAGATAGGGGTGTAATAAATTTGTTCCCAGTCCCAAGCTAGCATTGGTAAACCTCCCTGTTCCTTTATTAGGTCCAGGCTAATAATATAATGTTTCTTTACTGCTTGATTTGACTCTATAATGTTGAAATATGCACTATTAGGCCTATTGAATTCAATTAAACTTGTAATTGAGAACAGTTTGGAGAATTACTGAGTTCCTTCAAAGGGGCAGTTGATCTGAGTTTGACAGGCGGTTGTCTAACTCTGCACACCGAGTTAAAAATTACGTGGCCATGGCATATGTGCAGCTCCATCTGGCTATAATGGAACAGTTCATATATTCACTGGGGGGGAGGGAGGGAGGCGTTAAGACCCCTTTCACACTGGGGCGTTTTTCGGGCGTTTTTTAGGCGCTTTGGCGTTTAAAAAAAAGCCTGTAAAGCGCCTGAAAGAAGCCTCATCTGCAATCCCAATGTGAAAGCCCAAGTGCTTTCAGAGGCCTTTCACACTGCCAGCGCCCGAAAAACGCTGGTAAAGCGCTGCTAAGACCCCTTTCACACTGAGGCGCTTTTCAGGCGCTTTGGCGTTAAAAAAAGCTTCCTCAATGGGAAGGGGGCTTTAGGAGCGGTGTATTAACCGCTCCTAAAGCGCTGCAAAGAAGCTGCATGCAGGACTTTTTTTGACGCCCTGCCAGCTCAGCGCCTCAGTGTGAAAGCACTCAGGCTTTCACATTGGGATTGCAGATGCAGCTTCTTTCAGGCGCTTTTTTTTAACGCTAAGACCACTTTCACACTGGGGTGTTTTTCAGGCGCTTTAGTGTGAAAGCACTCGAGCTTTCACATTGGGATTGCAGATGCAGCTTCTTTCAGGCGTTTTACAGGCGCTTTTTTTAACGCTAAAGCGCTTGAAAAATGCCCCAGTGTGAAAGGGCCCTAAGACTGCCGCTCAACTGCCAGTTTCTACCACACAACTGAAAGAGCACATGTGAACACAACACGTTAATGTTATTGGGGAACACATATATTTTCAGAAATATCTTTATACCTTGTGTGGTTGAGGTAAAATGTGTCATGCTTTCAGATGTATTAAAGTGATACTAAAGGTACAAATATTTTTACCTTAATGCATTCCTTGCAGTAAACTAAAAAAAATCTATTTCTCTGAGAAATGTAAAATAATGTATTTGGGTGGCCAAAATATGAATGCAATCTACTCACTAGGGGGTGAACCTCTGGGGGAATCTAGGATGGAAAAGGACCCGGGGGTCCTAATAGATGACAGGCTCAGCAATGGCATGCAATGCCAAGTTGCTGCAAGCAAAGCAAACAGAATATTGCCATGCATTAAAAAGGGGGTCAACTCCAGAGATAAAGTGATAATTCTCCCACTCTACAAGACTCTGGTCTGGCCACACCTGGAGTATGCTGTCCAGTTCTGGGCTCCAGTCCTCAGGAAGAATGTGCTGGAAATGGAGAGAGTCCAGAGAAGGGCAACACAACTAATAAAGGGACTGGAGGACCTTAGTTATGAGGAAAGGTTATGAGCCCTGAACTTATTCTACTATGTATCTATCTATCTATCTATCTATCTATCTATCTATCTATCTATCTATCTATCTATCTATCTATCTATCTATCTATAAAGCCACATCATACAAAAACAACAAGCGTCGCTGTGTTTGGGACTTTATCTCCTTCTCCATGGGGTGTTATCTGGGGTATATACTGCTATACTGTATACTTTGTATTTCTATGTGATATTTTATTCTATGTTGCATCTGACACACACACACACACACACACACACACACACTCACACTCACTGTTTTGTCCTTTTGGTACATCAGCATTAAGATAATTTTATGTACTGATTGTGTGCTAGTTTATTGCTTTTCATTTATGTGAACAATATGGGTGCTGCTATCACTGACCTTCTTTCAGAAATTCTAGTTTTCTCATTGTTATACAGACACACAATCCTTACACATATACAGTCTATATCTCACACATGTTCTGGGTCAGTGATTCAAAATATTGAAGCACGAAGGTCAGCATGACAGCTAGGCAATCAGAAGAGGTTAGCACTGAGGCCTTCATATTTCTTTCATGACAGGCTTGCTTTAGGGGACCATTGGATTATCCTGAAGTAGTTCATTTTAGCTTGCAGTAATAAATCTAGGAATCTTCAGAAATGTCTGCCTTCAAAATCATATTAAATACATTCCCTCTTATATCTCCCATGCCCCATTGTTGGCAATTATGCCTGATAATGGGTAGTCTATTTACTTCTATTGTTGGGGCATTCATGTACACAGTAGATGGAAGTTCCAGATGCTGCGGGGCTATGGCATGGACATGGGGAGAACTGGGAGAAGACCGAGTTTCAGCCAAGCACTTGGGTAGACAAATTTTATCAGGGGGTGGAGAGCGGGACATATGGAGACATGTGATTAATTGTTTCAGTTTTCCTTTTGTAAGTGTAAAGAACACCACAATGTCTACTATTTGGACAAAAAAATAATAGACACACATTCATATTGTCTTTCTTTTCCTAGAAAGAGATATGTCATCTAAATAAGTCAATCTTCAATGGCTTAAAGCCATCTGATACCACATACAGTGTAATGTAATACATTCCTTTTAATCTGGCATGGCCTGTTGTTAACTGTTTTATCTGTAAGTGTAGAAATACACCCTTAACTAGATTGTATTAAAAGCCGAAAGAAGCACGTCGGTGCGCAGGTGCCGTATAGTGCCGACTCGCAGTCCGGTTTCTTTCGGCAACTCGTGACGCGCCAGTGGCAAGCTTTTGTAATCCCGTCAATCAGCCTGTGAATAGGAACGCCCACTCCCGCGGGATTTACTACCCGGAAGCCGGGGGGGGGGAAGTAGAGATAAAACGGTATGTACGGCAAAAAAAAAAACGATCAGCATACTGTCAGTCTCAGGCCCCATACACACGAGAGGATCCATCCGCTGGAATTGATCCGCGGACCGGCTCCAGCGGATAGATCCCCTGGTGTGTACGATCCAGCGGATCTGTTTCCGTGGATTTTTATCCCCTGGGATGGATTTCCAGCGGATAAAAATTTTAAGACATGCTTTAAAATCTATCCGCTTGAATCCATCCCAACGGATTGATCCGCTGGTCTGTACAGACTCACCGGATCAATCCGTCCGAATCAATCCCCCGCATGCGTCGTAATGATTTGACGCATGCGTGGAATTCCTCATATGACAGCGTCGCGCACGTCGCAGCGTCATCATCGCGTCGACGGCGCGACACGTCATCGCGATGGGATTTCGGCGCGGATTTCGATCCGATGGTGAGTACACTCCATCGGATCAAAATCCTCGAGAGGATTTATCCGCGGAAACGGTCCGGTGGACTGTATCCGCGGATAAATCCTCTCGTGTGTATGGGGCCTCAGAAGTCAGCTCAATGTATTGTTAGAATTTTTTTTTAGGGTGAACCCCCGCTTTAACAATTAACTTTTACATGTCATTATTTCATGCATGCTGGCTGTGGATTCACAAGTGGGTCAAAAACATTCCCTCTTGCATTGAAGGGTCCTAAATCTGTCCTAAATGTACTTCACTATAACACTGAGCAGTACAATATCAGTTACAGCCAAAAGAAAAAAGGTACAAAAACGTACCCCTGCACACAATACAGGATAATTCTCCAACCCTGCAGTGCCCAATCATATGACCACAATTCAACCCCCAGGAACAAAAAAAAGACATCCCTGTGCAATCCAATCACTCCAGTTGAAGCTTACACAGGACAAGGCCTAGCTTTGCTCCTATTTGACAGCGCTGCATCAATCACCTAGTACCAGAGCTGTGACATGGAATGAATCACATGTTCCGCCAGGTATTTCCTTCACTCCTAATGGTCAAACAGAGTTGCAAGGGATCCAAGGAAAAGTGTGCTGCTGTTAAGGGAGGAATTAAAGCAGACATTTTGTGTCTCAGCTACGACTGGGACTGAGCTTGGAAGCTGATTTCACTCAGGGGTTAAAATAAACTGTTTACTTTGCAGGGGAAGTTACACTTTGCAAGATAATTTTCCCCATTAAATGAGGTGACGCTCTGCTGACTTCCAAAATCCAATCATGTGCAAACAAAAATCGTGTTTTTTATTTTTTAGAATTCTCCTTGGATGTTATTGGGTATTTTACTATTTTTTGCAAAGTGGCATTACAGCTCTTTCCCTAAGCTTTGGGGAAAATTCCCTTGTAAAGTGCAACTTTCCTTACACAATAAGCAGCCGATTTGCCTTTAGTAAATCAACCCCACAGGCTTCTAAGTGGTTTGTTAAAGCATTATGTGAATGCATGTAAGATAACAAAATACACTTCATAAAGAGTTATTATTACTATGTGTGTGTGCCAGAGATATTTCACATGTATCAGCAGATATTATCACACTGTTTATCCTTCAGATTGTTGTTACATATTACATTCCTTTATAGCAGCAGAGCGGACCAAACTCTGTCATCTTCTTACCTTCCTTCCCGGGATTCCTGCAGTCCCTGACTCTCCCTGCAAAACAAATAAACCTCTAAGAATTTTTCGTTTGTTCAGGAAAAAGGGTGGAAATAAACATAAGACATGACCAGAGCTTTGAACAGATGTTGGACCAATTCAGCAAAGCCTTGCTATTATGCAATAAGACACATTTTTAGAATTCAAGTTGTTCTATATCATAAAATATATATTGGTTGTCCTGTTCTGTTATACATTAGCATTGTTTCGCAAGCCCGGTAAACCAGCATTGTTAGCTTAAACCTCAGCAGTCCTGAGTGGGGGCTGCACTCCTTCCAGTGTACAGATGGGGGCCGTAGTGACTATAACACAAACCACGGTGAAACAATCAGACATTGCTAGCACTCTATTGCGAACCTATACTGTACACTCTTATTTAAGCAGTCATGTCAGTCAAGTAAGCCAACGTTTTGGGGGAACTCAGGATCTCTTCCTCAAGACGCCATAATGACAGTCACTATGTGAACTCAAAAAAGGAACCCTTTCGTGGCTCTGAAACCTTGACTTACTTGACTGATGTGGCATCACACAAATAAAAGAAGGTATATATTTGTAACAAAGTGCTGGTGATCGATTAACTGAGGACCTCTCACATTCTGTAGTACTTTAAGGCTTAGTGCACACAACCACATTATATAGTACTGCAACATGTATACGTAAAGGTCTGTTATGCTGCCTTTCATTATGAATGGTACACCACTGTGAAAAGGCAATGAACCTGTGTTGCTGAGTGTGGTAGCAGTCATGAAAAAAATGTGATACCTTAATGCAACCCATGTTAAGGCATTTTAACGTGTGGACTCAGGGCCAGTGCTCCCGCTAGACGAACTAGACTGACGACTAGGGCGGACTGCTGCCTAGGGGCGCAGCCACAACCTGCTGGCTTCCATGTTAGCATGGGCAGAAAACACGAGGCAGAGGATGGGGCAGGCATGAGGTCAGAGGAGGAGGCGGGCACAGCTGGGGAGGCAGGCATGAGGTCAGCGGAGAAGGTATGCACAGCTGGGGAGGCGGGCATGAGGTCAGCAGAGGAGGTGGGCACAGCTGGGGAGGTGGAGGAAGTGGAACTCTTAACGTAGCTGCCAAATCCGGTGAGTCTGCTCTCTGATCTGGCCACCCACGCTGCCCCAGACAAGACTAACGTCACCCCGGCAGCAGCCCCCCCCCCCCACAGGTGGGTGGGTTAGACTAGGGCGCAAAATAGTTAAGTTAAACACCGGCCCTGTGTGGAGTAATGCAACTATTTGTGCAGGTTGCAACATGTATTGCATGTCTTGTAAATGCATTTAAGGGGGAATACCAATGCACATACACTTTACCCTTCAACAAATCACAATGCATACATTTTCATGATCACACACATCCCCTCTACTGCGTTAGCAAAAAAATAGGTAAGGTTCATTTTTAGGTGCATTAAACATGATCAGGGCCTATACAAAATTAGAAGACAGGCATCATGCGTCAGCTCCCATCATAAAATGCATGACATTTGGAAAAATGTAAATACATAAATGTGAAAGGGCCCCTAAGGATGGCTCCAGATGCATTTTACCCACAGTTTAGTCATTGCTTTATAGGTTCGAGATTTGGCATTGCCGCATATAACAGCAGGATTGCCTATGGTTTCAGAGGCACCTTGTAACCTTTTTTCTGCCACCGACATATGTCATACTTAGCCAGCAGCAGGATGGGTTATGCACACACCTGGCTACTACAGCAGCAGGCATTGCATGTAAGCCTGACAAGCTGTCTATCGGATGTCAGCTGGAAGTGATCAGGTGGTTGTATAGCCACCTCATTGCTTCCTTGAACCTCTGGTGCTCATCCCGCACGACCCCCCTGCCACATTTCCTGGGCTCTGCAATCCCATGGCAGTTGTTATCTGGTAGAGGGGAGGGAAACTAGTAAACATCCATTCCTTGACCTTCCCTAGTTAGAATGAACCCGGAAGTGACGCATATTCCCTCACTTTTTATTTGCATACAAAAATGTCAATTGAACTACACATGTCATACTGTATATCTCAACACACCAGATTTAAGACTTGACAATCTCTTTTCTCTGCGAAAACTCATTTTTATAACTCGACTAAGAAAATTGGGTAATATATTGTGTTTGTGGGACCTAAATGAACTAAAGATGTACATTAATAATTTGTGGCATAACATTTTATTCTCCAGGGTTTCTGCTTTCAGAAAATATATTGGAGATTTTAACTAATCCTTGGTCTTAACATGATTTTTTTATAAATGTGTGGGAAAAAAAAAGGTAAAACCGATTCTGGCAGTAAAAGAGGTAAATGGTAGTTTTTTTGTTTTTTTTTTAATCTGGCTTGCTGGCTGGCAGGTCTTAGTCCTGGGGAATTTGTCTCATGCAGTCAACTGTTACTGCCATGTACTAGTTTCTGGCTAGATATAAACTGATAAGCTGTTTGCTATTCTCTATCTTAGTTGCTATGGACAACGCAGACAGAAACACAGTAATAAATGAGGCCACTGATTGCCACCCGGGGATCAGACATACAAGAGATAGTTCACCATATAAGTTGCAGCTCTATGCAATATTTCTATCTGTATTACTATGTAGGAGCATGTGACCTACATTTGTTCTCAAACAAAATCAGTGCACATAAACATTTTCCTTACCTTGGGTCCCTGAGGTCCAGGCATGCCCTGAGGATAAAGGAAACAATTGCATATAAGTAACAGAAAAAAAATAGCTCATTATTATGTATATACACTCATGAATAAAACATTAATCTTCACGGCTTCGTTTATAAATTCTGACCCTAATAAATAGAACAGGATATAAAACAGATAAGAAAAAAATCATGCGTCACGTTTTGCATAGATGGTCCTTGAATTTAGAGATGCATTTTGTTGTACGCCACAAAATTTTCATTTAATGCATGTATCACATCACAAAGAGATGCAGAATAATATATTTTTTTAAAGGCACAGCTGTTTAATTCTCCCAATGTAGCCTCTTAATAATATTGTTTTATATAGTATAAAGTTGTTTAGTTCTCACTTTTCACCACTAAATGTTCCCACTTGTCTTTAGTTCCTTAATTGGAATTGTTTAGTTCTATCAAGGCGGGGAGCCAGGCGTGACATCTGTCTGTTCTCTGCCAAGGACTCAGGGTGCCATCTTGGTAAATTCTGTGTTTGGAAAAGACGCAGAACTCTCCATAAATTTGGTTGCCCATCTTTGACACAAGAAGGCTTAATAAAGCCCCAACCAGGTTTCGTGGTGAGCTCTGCACTGTGGGGACAGAGTTACGTTGCCTAAGGAGAGATAAGCCTAGTGCAGGGAAAGGTTCCTGAGGGGTTGGGATAGTACAGGCAGTAGCCAATTTCCCCTAGAATACTTTTCTGAGTTTGGGAAAGGACCTTGCAGCTAGGGTTGCCACTTCATCCCTTTAAACCTGAACACATATGAATTACACTGAAGCTTATTTAATGCAGATAAGGCAAGTGAGATAAATTACCACCTTAATCAGCCACAGAATATGTGTAACTAATATGTGTTCGAAGCCTCGCACATGCACAGTAGGGTTCTCGGAGTTAAGCCTTAAGACTACACTGCCGGGTTCCCTTACCTGTAATGTCGGCCGCCGACGTGCCTTGGTTTATATTTGGGTCGGCTTTTACACGAGTATATGCGGTAAGTATACTATTATTAAAAGCCAGCAGCTGCAGTATGTGTAGCTGCTGGCTTTTAATTTGTGCAGTGGTGGGTGGACCTCCGCTTTGAAGAGAAAATATAATGCAAAACGTATCAATAACACATCAAAATGGCAACACTTGACTTGGCTTGGATTACCCAGTTAGCAGAACACAGATCTATAGGTTCTGCATAGAGCACAAAGCTGTTGTAAATTGTAAAATACCTTTAAAAGGCAAACTTACTTTTCCATCTTTTCCTGGCTTGCCAGGCTCACCTGCTTTTCCCTGGGGCGAAAGAAAAAAGTTAGCACATCAGATAATTAAACTGTTCAAGCTCCTGATTTAAAACTACTCTTCTGCAGCCTGGGAATAGCACATGGTTGGTCGGGACATCAAAGTCACTCTGGATCTTTTTTTAGTTTGAATTTCTGCTGAGACTAGGATCATTACATGTCAGAGTGTTACTTCCTCTGCCTGGTATTTAACAAGAGTCTGGAGTGGAGGAAATAACATTGGTGTCAGCCACTGGCACATGTGTTTGGATAATGATAGCTTTGATAACGAAAAGGAGCAATGAAAACACTGAAGGAGATGTATGTGTACCCCTGACCCCATCTCTAACAGACTAAATCAACAATACAAGGAAAAGTAATGATAACATCTCTAAATCTAAGGGATACAACATTAGGTCCATATGATAAAATAACTTTTTTCCTCTTGCAGTTTTCCATACAAATGCACTATATAGACTGACTTCACATACACTATATTACCAAAAGTATTGGGACGTCTGCCTTTACATGAACATGAACTTTAGTGGCATCCCAGTCTTAGTCCATAGGGTTCAAAATTTGCAGCTATAACAGCTTCAACTTTTCTGGGAAGGCTGTCCACAAGGTTTAGAAGTGTTTCTGTGGGAATGTTTTCCAAATTATACCTCCAACTTTCTATCTGCCATTCACACCCATGGGTGCCTGGATCTTTAGGTTAAACATGCAAAGAAGCATCAGTCGTTGTGCCTCAATTTGAGTTACAAACGTGATTAAATAGAAATGTGGTTCTAAATCAAAGTACCAACTGAATGGACATTTTATATTCTCTCTTTATACATGGCTACGTCTTTTGGAAATGGGAAAATTGCTCCATAAGGAAGCAACTGCTGTGGGAAAAAACGTGTTGAATATATTGCATTTCACTGATGTCAAAATGATACCATGATAGCACATTAAGACTGAAAATATTACATTTTGAAAATGGCCTGCACAAGTTTTGCTTCCACCAGTGTACAAATCAATGAGCCTGGAGAAATGTATAGAAATTGATTTAAGACTTACAGGTGGGCCAGTAACCCCTGACAATCCTGTATCTCCTGGAGGTCCTACTGGTCCAGGTGGCCCAGGTGGGCCCGGTAGCCCTGGTAGACCTTGAATTCCTGCCTGACCCTGTTCCCCCTAATTTGAAGAAGAAAAAGAAGAAAAAAAATGAACTTATGTATATTATAGTTGTTTTTTCAGTGGTAGTGCACACCTCATTCAGCAACGGGCAACATACACAAATACAAAACCAGAAAGCTTTACGTTAGGTTAGTATGCTTCAAACATTAAGGGTTTCCTATGACTCAGTTTTAAAATTGATCGTTTTCATTTTATATGTCTACGTTTCACAGGGTATGTTGGTGCCTGCCAATCAATAACTAGCTGGTCACCTGGATTATAATCAAGTGAAATCAAGGAGGTTCTAATGATTCTACATAAGAAATTCAGTACTGTACATATAGTTGATCTATCATATCAATATGTCTTCTTAATACATGTTCCTATCTATGAACATAGGGAAAGGTCACAGCTATTTCAGACAGTGACATTAGCTAAAGCTCAAGCACTCTCTGATAGTGATCTAAGGAATTCTTACATCTCCTATTAAATCTCTTATAATTGCATAATCCTCTTTGTCCTACATTTTGACTTGCGGTCCCTTTATAATGACAGAATCCCCCTCCCCTTCTCCTGCTGCTATAATGATGGTTTCTTAGAAGGATGACATTCCTTCTATAAATATTCTGCCCTAGCACTCAATACGCCTGAATGATGTGCTGCCTTTAGAGCCAGGATTATAAGGGCTGCCGCATAGACAATTACGAAGTACAGTCAGTACACAACTACCATTGTTTATAGGAAAAAAGCTTAGTGTTCTATGTGGAATCCAAATGTTTTTTTCTTTGGAGAACATCATTTATATTGACTTGTTTTCTATATGTATTATTACGTGTTTTCTTATTAGGAAATTCATTAAAATATAACTAAAGGAAAAACTTTTTTTAGTTTTGGATTGAGTTTTGGATAGAGTGGAGATGGATTAGAACACCTGTTAAGTTTTCACTGACGTCTTTGCTCCCATTAGGGAGATGCACCCTCTTATTCATCCTGTGTATTGTTATCACCAAGACTAAAAATGAAAGAAAATCCTCCATTCACCGGTTCAGGTTAGATTTTAGCCCAAATTTTGGGCTGAATTCAAACTTGAAACGGACCAAAAGATGCACAGGGCTGTGGAGATGTGTGAACCGGCTCCATATAGAGCCGGTCACAATCTCCTGCTATGTAAATTGGATGCAGGGTAACTCACATCCAATTCGCAATAGTGTCAACCCAGCCTAACTCTGGTGGTTACCCTCACTTCACTTTGAAGAGATTTCTCTGAAGTTCCTGTTTAGGCTATGAAAAAGGAAATTAAGGAAAATCTACAAAATTAAACACAAATGGCAAAAAAAAAACGATAGAGGTTATAACCCTTCTTTACTCTATCCAAAATGAAAAAAATGGTTGCTTTTATTTCTATTTTAAGTAAAACTACAGTAACATTTATATTAAAACCCATACTGAGTGTTATACTTAGACGATGATAATTTGCCAATTCCTATGCTAGAAAATACAGCTATCCAAGTGTAACCTTAGGAACACTTATGGTATTCTAAATAATCTTTAATGCACTAGTAATGCCGTATATTACCACCATCTTGTATCAAATGACATCTCCATTCTTAGAGGTTAGCATTCTTGGGTTGACAATAGAAATCTGGTGGAGATTGTACAAAACGGGCAGAGAAGGAGAAAACAATGGCCCTAGATGTCACACCCCCTCCATCTCTGCTTTAGTGCCCTCCCCTTCTGTGCGATAATATCTGCTGGCACCCATACATGCCAGCCTGTAAGAATGGTATGTCTTCTAAAGCAAATCAACAGCAATACACTGCATTTGACAAGTACACTGGGCTGTGTTTAGAAAATGATTACTGTTTACAGAGTTATATTGATCTTTTAAAGAGTTTAATGTGTTTTATCGGTTATATAATTTTTTTTATTAATTATAAAAAAAGTAGCATTACTAGATACCCTGGGGGCTGGGAATTAACCTTGGTTATTTCTTCTGTTCACAATTTTTATAGAAAATACTTCTAGAGTGAAACTTTATATTGCTAAAAATCAATAGTGACATTAATATCAAGGGCTCAGTTTTAATAATATGACCCCAGAGGCCATGTTTACTGTGCTGTCATCATGGCCACATAGTTTTTTGGCCATGCAACTTTTATTAGGGTAATCTCATTAAAATGTATTATTATTGTTAAACGTTTACAAAAATATATTAAAATAAATTTAATGTGGGGAATCCCAACATCTCTCTCAATTTGTCTACTGACTTCATCAATCTGGATCAGTTTATACTTGTGGACGAGCTGAACCTTGAATATGCTTTGATCTGTATGCATAGCAGCTGCATGTATACTGTGTTGTTCTGTTTTCTGCAGAGCTGCAGAAAAGTATTAATGCATTTCAGTAATGTTGTGGTATTTTTAGAAACCCATTACCAGCATACTGTGTAGAATATTTCCAGCTGAGGTTGTGGTACACCAATACATTTCCTAGGTGACAAGGTAATCTGGAGGGCTGTTGGGTTACAGGTCTCACCATCATAACACATGGTCTTATCAGCAACAAAGGAGTTATGCATCATCTTGTGACTGTACTAATCCCTGGATATTGTCAGTCATTCAATGACATCACTTCTGGAATGTTTTGGAATGTTATACAACTCACAGAAGGCATACACTAGAGAAATAACGATTCTATTTATTATATTTTGTCACCCTTTTTTAATGGCTCTTGTGGCATTTACTCTGCAAAATCCAAAATCTATATACAAAGTAAACAATCAATAGAAACCAGAGAAAATAATGATTTCTCAAAATTGCTATAGGAAATCTGACTGGCTGCTATAAGTTAATGCAATTTATATACTATCGCTGCACTCTGTATTTTTTAGTAATACAAATTGTAGATTTTCCATGATCTAAAGAAATGAGTAAAAAAGGCTTTGTTTGCTCAAAACAACCAAATATAACAAATGACAGTTGAGATCTGAATAGCTGCTATGAGCAAACTCACAGAGATATACAGTATATCTGTGTATATTTTACAATGTGATCTATAAATGTCTAATTTTGCTAACACTAGAACATTTTTCCTTTTTATAAAGAAGTATAACATCATATCTGATAGAGAACTACCTATAAAATGTAATCTTCCAATAACCAGAAAGGTTGTGGAAGACTGAACATTCTTTAACGTCTCATATGTAAACCTTTTACACTAATATTTTTGACTACTATGAATTATTATATATTTTTCTAGTAGACTGTTAATCGGTGCAGTAGGTAAAACCTTTGGGATTTTGACAGTTAGAAGCAAATTATTAGAATATGAGTTATAGTATTTGCACTTTATCATCATGCAGCTTATTAAGGATCATTGTTTTATCAAAATGAATTAAACAACATAGGCACCAAATGCAAAAAAAAAGCAAATTACTCAAGGCAATAAGAAACCCTTTGGAGGGTAAGACAGTGAATAAGCAAGAATGCCAAGCAAATAGAGTAGTGTACCTGGAAGATGCGCTTTCTTACGATCGCTGGCTGAACCGCCCGCACTGTATTAATCATAGCAGGCAACAGCTGAATGGTGACACAGGTCAGGAAAGTCCCAGTGCAAAGGTGTGATGATACAGTGCAAGGTAGGCCAGCAAAGTGTAGCAAGTCAGAAGATCGGACAAGATAAGAGAAGAAAGAACAGAAAAAGGGGAATAGAAAGTTTTACCGTGAAATAGCATAAAGAGGAGGATTCTGAACAATGATCCAGAGGAGAACATTCAGGTACTTCCCTTTAACGCCAAGGCTTCTTTGGCTCAAAACATCCTTACAAATTAAAATGTATGGATACAATTAACAAAGCAATTTGCTTTGTGCATTCCAATGCTGGTAATGTTTTTTAGCTGCAAAGAAGCCAGGGTGGTTTTGTTTTGAGGTGAAACACATTAAATAGAAAGTAGAGTGTATGGACAATCCATAATTTATTTAGTTTGTAGGTCAACATAGTAATGTAAGAGTTAACCTTGCAACAGAACTTCAGCGTATCAAGAGATTCAGAATAGAAAACGGTATGTGTTGCCCATAGCAACCATTAAGATTCCAGGTATAATTTGATTAATATAGGATTAAAAGTGAATGAAATAATTGCACTTTCAGACCCAATTGCATATTTATCATCAAATCTAGAATGCTGTATCTAATCTAGTATCTTAATTTAAACAATTTAAATTTGAAATAAAGAAAAATAAACCTAGATGTAAATGGATATGATGTGTCATAGCTCTTAGAAACCAATTACATTTGAGCTTTGAATTGTTGAAATTTGATGTTTGATTGGTTGCCATGAAACAATACATTGCTCAGCTTTTTATGTTGTGCTATATGCCATATATATCCTATAGAGGTATGATTTTAATTATTTAATAGTTATAATTTTAAACATCTAAAAGGTTAAAAAAAAAAAAAAATGTTGATGACTTAAAAAAGCTTGCCCTATTTAACCATTTCAGTGTGGAGTACCTTTGCAAGTAACCATTACAATTCTGCAATCCCCAATGTAATGTAAAAATAAAAATAAATTAATCTAACAGTTTTCTCATGAGGCACAACCACAGAAGTGTTCTGCCTGGAAGGCATACCGGAAATCCACCAGGAAAATAGCAAACATAACGACGTATGCTACATAAGCTATATTGTCTGTTCATGCAGCAATTAAATAAACAGATGAGAATTTAATAAGTGTTTCATCTATCATTTTAATTGACTTTACTGAACTGTGCGCAGGTGTTTTATTATGAATTTCTATATCATACAGTATATTAAAGAGCTCATTACGTGAAAACTAGTGTAAGGTAAAACACTATTTAAACCAGTAATGATTTTTTTTTCTTTAACATCACAAAATAAATACTAAGGTTGTGTGGCTGGTACGGGGATTACACATTGATTCAATATGTATAAAATTTTGTAAAACCCTCTGCTGTTTTTTAGGCATTTTGGAACTGAATTACTAAAGATACAACAATACACAAACACCATTCAAATACACATGCATTATACCACACCACATTCATGATGTGGATGCTTTGTGGTGCTGCTCAGCATTGTAAAAAATAGTGCAGGTGTGTTTTTTTCCCATTCAAAATGTACTGGCTGCCCTAATGCAGCATAACTCATAATGCACACAAGGGTTTGAGTGGGCCCTTAACCCAGCAAATGGTTTCTTATATAAAGGATGTCATGGGTAATTTGGTGACTGACACAGCACTGGGTGTGCAAACAGAAGGTGTGTACATTTGGGAAAGGGGGTGTCCTAACAAAATATGCAACTCGGCAGAATATAGAACCACGTCGCTTCCGGTTTCTTAAAAGCCACACTAAATGCAGATGTTAACGAATTTGTACACAACAGCGGCAACCGAATGCAGTCAGGTAAAGGATCATTTGGGTGTTTTCACAGCACAGAGACTAACAGGGATGAAGTTGTCGCCATCTCGGAGGCAGACATTTTGTTGGTTAGTGTTGGAGCGGAGTAACAATCTCTGCTCGTAATACCGTGCACCAGACTGCATTTGGTTGCCGCTCTTGTGTCAAAACACGTATTCCTCATCATATGAAAATTCTGCAATGAATCATGTTTTAAATAAACCGTAAGCGATGTGGTTTGATATTCTGCAGAGTTGCCTATTTTGGCATTAAAGCAACCCCTGCATAGAAAAATCACAAGTTCACTTTAACCACTTGCTTACTGGACACATACCCCCTTCCTGCCCAGGCATAGTTATTGGTTTGTAATGGCAGTGATCTGTGATTTTTATTGGGGCTGTGACATTATGGCGGACACATCGGACACTTAACACATTTTTGGGACCATTCACATTTATACAGCGAACAGTGCTATAAATATGCACTGATTACTGTATAAATGTGACTGGCAGGGAAGGGGTTAACACTAGGGGGCGAAGAAGGGGTTAAATGTGTTCCCTGCTAGGTGATTCTTACTGTGGGGGGAGGGGGCTGACTGGGGGAGGTGACTGATCTGTGTTCCTATG